>NC_143514.1:75070050-75373642 GCF_031878675.1 Megascapheus bottae | reverse complement strand
TGATCATTCCTTTAGGCTGGTTCTGAGGGTCTATTGCTGTAGACATTTGGCACCTTAAGTTTCACGGGTCTCGTGTGTCAGATCAGCCGTAGGGGAGAGTTGAGGGATACCACAGACCGAGGAGGCGGGAGACACGAGATGTCCTATTTAACTTGTGAAGCAGTTTTTTGTGGTGGTTCTACCTGCGTGCTCTGCAGATGTTCTACACTTTGAGCCACTCCCCCCCCCCCAGACCATTTTGCTTTAGTTGCTTTTCAGATAGAGTCTCACATCCTTCCCTAGTGCCAGAGGGGACTGTGACCCTCCTGCCGCTGCCCATTGCACAGCTAGGATTATAGGTGTGTGCCATGATGCCCAGCTTATTGATTGAAAGGCTGGGGGTGCCTGGCCGGTGCCAGCCACAGGTCTGATAGTGAGCTGGGGACTGCTGTTGACTGGCAGGACCAGCCCCCAGGAGGAAGACCAGCTAGGGGAGCAAAGACAGCCTCAGCCAGGACTGTGTGGTCACCCAGAACCAGTGGCAGAGGGAAACTGGGAAAAGTCGCCCCATTTACCCTTGATGGCCCAGTGTGACTCCTGCAGCAGGTGAGCCACAGGCAGTGTGGGGACTCAGCTGAGAGTCCCCTGCTCTCCCTGCACAGCTTCCTGGGAGCCTCAGGGATGGGGGAGGGGGTCACCCAAGTAATCCTCTATCCAGTTCGTACCACTGGACCCAACGCTAAGCTCTCCCTGTGTGCCCAGCAGTTCACAACTGAAATTTGTGTGCCCAGCAGTCACAACTGAAATCCTAGCTGCAAGTGAAGCTGAGATCTGAGGATCACAGGTTCAAAGCCAGCCAAGGCAGAAAAAGTCTTGAGACGCCTTTCTCCAAATGTTTAATAGTTGTGGGTCAGTTGGTAGAGCACCAGCCTTGGGCAAAGAACCACTAAGGGCAGCATCCAGGCCCTGAGTTCAAGCCCCAGTGCTAACTCCAAAAAAAAATAAAATAAAATTGGCCTACAGCCTGCACTGCCAGACCACCTCGGGGCTGCGGGTTCCTGACTTATTGCCAAGCTTTCTTTGGGATCAGATTGCCAGTTGGGTTTGAGACTTCAATTATATGGAAAAGACAGCGCTATGGCTTAGAATTCTTGTTCTGCCACCTGCTAGCTAACACTTGGGTTTCATGGCTAACCCCCTCCCCCACCCAGGTCTTGTCTGGGCTACTTAATCTCTAAGCTAGGAAGAAGGAACTGGAGGATCATGGCTCACAGCCGACAGAAAGTTCACAAGCTCCCTTGTCAACCTCTGATGGGCACGGGGCGATGCCAGGCTCTCATCCCAGGCTCATGGGAGGATGAGGTGAGGAGGGTGAGACAGGGCACGCCTGTGATCCCAGCGCCCAGGGAGAAGTCTGACAGCTCAGGTGCACAGCTGAACGAGAATCAAGGTCCTTAGCCTAAAGAGAAAGAGGGCTGGAGGGCATGGCCCAGCTGTATCCCACCTCCGAGCAAACCCAAATAAATGAGCCTCAGGCCTGAACTGCCCTCCTGGCTAGAAGACCCAGCAGCCAGGGTCAGGCCTGTACTTGCCTCTCTGTCCTGGAAAGGAGAGGGACCCCAGGCACTCCGCCGTGTTCTACCAGACATTTTCCTCACCCGAAGCTCAGGCTCCCACCAGTTCCTGCCCGTCGTCTGCATCCCAGACTCGTGTCGTAAGCACACTCGGGTTGTTTTGCTTTCCCTTTAGGCAGATTTCACATACTCCAGCTTCAAAAGGAAAAGAAAAGGCTCCTTGTCTACACCAAGTCCCCTGAGCAGCCAGCCTCCTCTTAAGCCCGCGGTCTTGGAGTTGTTGCCTGTGGCAAACATCTTCTCTCTCTCTCTCTCTCTCTCTCTCTCTCTCTCTCTCTCTCTCTCTCTCTCTCTCTCTCTCTCTCTCCTCTCTCCCTCTCTCCCTCTCTCCCTCTCTCCCTCTCTCCCTCTCTCCTCTCCCTCCCTCTCTCTCTCTCCCTCTCTCTCCTCCCTCCTCCCTCCTCCCTCCCTCCCTCCCTCCTCTCTCTCTCTCTCTCTCTCTCTCTCTCTCTCTCTCTCTCTCTCTCTCTCTCTCTCTCTCTCTCTCTCTCTCGTGGGTCATGGGGCTTGAACGTGGCCTGGGCACTGTTCCTGAGCCCTTCAGCTCAAGGCTATCACCCTCCCGTTGAGCCAAGCCCCACTTCTCATTTTCTAGAGGGCCCTTTGTGCCAGGCTGGCTTTGAACCTTGGTGCTCAGATCTCAGCCTCATGAGTAGCTAGGATGACAGCCTGAGCCACCATGCCTGGCTTCCTGTCTCTCTTTGAATCTGTCACCTTCATCCTCCATGTCCTAGCTGCGGCCTGCAGTGGTGGGACAAGCTCTTGTGTCAGGAGCAAGAGTCGGAGCATTTCCCTGAGACTGATGCTCCAGAGGATCAAAGCCATGCTCGCCCACCTGGCCCGAAGGAAGAACTGACCTTGAAGTTGGCTTCTAAGAAAGCTCTGGCTCCTGCCTGGGCAAGCAAGAGCAGCCTTGAGGGGGGACCTTGTAATTCAGCTTCTGGGAGATGAGAAGAGGGAAGAGAAGAGGAGGAGAGCCAGAGAGGAGGGGAAGGGAGGGGTGGCTTAATGTCAGCCTGCAGAGAGGAGGCCTACTCAATGTTCCCTAAAAACCAGTGAGTTAGAAGTGTAGTCTCCAGCTCTGAGGGCTTAGAGGACTCACTGGGACGTGAGACCTAGTGGGAGGGAGTTAAGTCATTGGGGGCATGTCTTTGAAAAGTGTTTCTCTGGGGGGGGGGGGCCCTCTCCCTTTCCCCTCTTGGCTCTCCCTCCTCCTCTCTCTTCTCCTCCCCCCTCCCTGGCCACCATGAAGTCAGCAGGTTTCTTTTTTTTTTTTTTTTTGCCAGTCCTGGGCTTGAGCTCAGGGCCTGAGCACTGTCCTTGGACTTTCTCAAGGCTAGAGCTCTACCACTTGAGCCTCAGCACCACTTCCGGCTTTTTTCTATGTATATGTGGTACCGAGGAATCGAACCCGGGTCTTCATGCATGCTAGGCAAGCACTTTAACCACTAGGCCAAACTCCCTGCCGTCAGCAGGTTTCTTTACACACCCTCACCCTCACCATGACACACCACCACAGGCTCAAAGCCACAGGGCCGAGGCGGCCACCAGCTGGGGCCCCTGAAGGCCAGGGAGCCACTGGGGCACTTTGTTAGGTAATGGACCGCTGACCCCTGCACGGTGATTCTGTGGTAGGAGCCTCACTCCGGAGCCCCTACTCTACCTATGATGCCATCTGTGTTCACTAAGATTTCCCTGCTCAGGCCAGGCGGCATGGCTCTGCAGCATTGAAGCGTTCTGCAGGGCTGGGTCGGGCAGATTCACATTCTCCCCAGGACGCCTCTGGCTGGCGGTGCCCACTGTTCCTACCCAGGCTTCCTGACACCAGTGGGTGTGCAGGGACAGAGACGGGGAGGAGAACAGGGGAGAGCTTTGGCAGCTGCTCTTCTAAGCCACTCACCCCATCCCCTCCTTCTGACCGCATCTCACCCTAACGAACCCCCAAGTCTCCTCCAAATACTCTAACCATGGCAGTTAGAGCCTCACCACAGGGATTTGGGGTATACATAAATACTCAGTTCCAGATCCCCTCTCAGACCCCCCCCCCCCCACCTTTCACCATTCCCACCCCACAACCAAGCTCATCCCAGGTCGTCATCTTTAGCCACCTTTGATCTGGGCCGGGGTGACAGTCTCTTCACTGGCTCCCTTGCCCATCCTCTAAGGCTATTCCTACCTCAGGGCCTTTGCACATGCAGCCACTACTGCTGAGACTTCTCCCATCCCTCTAGTTTTCATTAAAAGCCAGAAAGGCCTGTCTTGGCCCTCTGTCTGGCCCACCCTCTGCCTAGATGCTTACAGGGTGTGGTTTGCATTCTCTGGGTATCTCCTATAGTCCATCTCTCTCTTTATCCCCCCAGGCACTGCCCCTTGAGCAGCTGGGATTATAGACACCAGCTACCAGGTCTGTCCTCTAGAGTGATGGGATAAGGTGGAAGCAGGGGTGCGCTCCATGGTTATCTGTGGGAAGATGATCCCCTCCACCCCCGCCTTGGAGGCACCCCTGACCGTGCTCTGATCTTCCAGGGAAGGGGCCCGTGCTCACCCACCTGGGGCTCTTGAGGCCTGGTGCAGGGCCCTGCACAAAGAGGGCATTGGAGAAATGCTGGCCCTGAACCAAAGTGGGTGGGGCAGCCGCTCTGTCCGTCTGATGGGGCCAGCATGGCTGCTGCGGGGGGAGCAGTGCTGTGGAGAAGCAGGTTGTGCCCTGAGGATGGGGGCAGGGGTGGGGGGAAGTCGGGCTCTGGAAGAGGCAGCAGCAAGTCTGGAGCCCACTGAGCACACAAGGGGCTGGGAAGGGCCTGGAGGGGGTGAGTGAGAGCGTGGGGGGGGAGTGGGGGAGACTGGGGTGGAGGGCTGCCCGGCCTCTCCCTCCGGGCAGAGCCCTGGCTGGGCTGTGGTGCTGGTGTCAGTTACGAGATAAGTCACGTTTGACTTGTGAGATAGTCACTGAGTCAACAGCAGTGCTCCAGGCCCTGTTGGTTCTGGGCTGCTGTCTGAGGTGAGGGAGTGCCAGTGGGTGCAGGGTGGGGCTGCAGGTTGCCCAAGGCCACCGGGAGTCCAGACCCAGGCTACCAGGCCGGGGTTGTGCTGCAGCCCTAGTCAGACGAGGCCAGAGGGAGAGTGGGGGCAGGTGGGGTGAGGACTGGGTGATGGAGGCTGGCGGATGAGGACCAGAGGCTGGAGGCTGGTGTCTTGGGCAGCAGGGATTCAGGCATGGCTGTGTCCCGAGCACCGCTGTGTCATGTTTCAGGGAGTCTGCCTGGCTGGTGATGGGGTGATGGGGCCTCCCTCCCGGTCCCTCTCTGTGCTGTCAAGTGACTGGTTCCATTTTGGATTTGAAAGGATTATTTGTTTTCCTCTTGTGCATGGCACCTCCCTGATGCAGAACCTCGAGACCCGGGTTCAAATCCAGGCTTAGCTTCTCACTTCCGTGACCTTGGGCAGAGCCCCTGAGGGCTCCTCCTTCTGGGGGCCTCGCCCACATGTCTGGGAACCTTGGCTTGGGGGTAGAAATTCAGTGTCCTCAGCCCCCCTATCATCCAAATCCTGGCCTTGACCAAGCTGCCCCACCTGAAAATGGGCTGAGCAGGGGTCTCGGCTTTTTACATCTCCATCCATGCCATGTGAACCCCCAGCCAGAGAGGTATGGGTTCAAGTTAACCATACTCAGCCAGTCCTGAGGGCCCTGAGGACACAGTGTCCCTACCACAGTAGATACCTAGGGACAATCAGTTCTTCACAGTTCTTTGGGGGACATTTTGGGGTACCAGATGTGACATGGGATTCAACACTTGCTGCATGAATTACCCTTGAGGGACCCATTGAAAGCACCAGGTCGGTGTCATCTGACACTCCTGCTGGCAGTTGTTTGATGATGATGGTGGTGGTGGTGGTGATGATGATGATGATACTGATGATGTGATGCCAGTGCTAGGGCTCGAACTCACGATCTGAGCACTGACCCTTTTCACTCCAGGCTTATGCTCTACCTCTTGAGCCACAGTTTCACTTCTGGTTTTGTTTTGTATTTTTGTCCATCTTAGGGCTTGAATTCTGGGTCTGGGCACTGTCCTTAAGCTTTTCAGCTCAAGGCTACTGCCCTACTCCTGGAGCCACAGCCCTATTTCCAGTTTTCCAGTGGTTAATTGGACCAGGCTGGCTTTGAACCTGGATCCTCAGATCTCAGCCTCCTGAGTAGCTAGGATTCTAGGCGTGAGCCACTACTGCCTGGCCAGCTTCCCGTTTCCAGTTCTAAACAACACATAAAACTGCCAGCGAGCCCTGCAGAGGGATGTGTTCCAGTCACGCCTTCTGAATGTTGTTCCCTTGGGGATGTTTGGATGTAGGGAGGGTGGTGCGGCCTGGGGAATGCTAACCTGATTCCCAGCCACACTGCTCACTCTCCTGGCAGCTGCGAATCTGGGGGATGCCTTCCGTCGAGGCCCGTGTGGAATGTGGGGGCTATTAAAGGAAGCTTCTGGGCCGAGGGTTAGGACATGGTAAGCTCAGAACTATTTACAACTTAGGGCAGAAGCAGTTGACTGGAACTTGGGTCAGGAGATTTTCCTGGGTGACTGAGCTCTGGCCTGGCTCAGCCTTGCCCGTGCGTGGCTGGACTCTAAAGAGACTGTGAGTTTGTGGTTGGGTTTTCCTGTCTGCTCACTCTGTATAGAAGATGCCAGCTCTGCACCGGGATGGCCATTTCCATACCCGGTTCCTCTGTGCCAGCTGTGTGTCTGCCCAGAGGACCCCCAGCGGCAGCCAGAGGAACCTCCATATCCACAGACCCCAGTGAAGGTGAAGCTTCCTAAGCCTCCTGTGGATTTGGAATGGAGGCAGACGCAGGACCCTTCTTTAGCAAAGAGTCCCCTTGCCTGCCGTCTCCATGCAAAAATGGGAACCTCTCCCAGGTGAGATCCCCAACTGCCTCGTCCACTCCCTGAGAGGAGGGGGGAGCCGGCCACCCTGCCTGGCCCCTTTCTTTCCTTAGTGTCCCTCCCACGCCTCCCCGCCCACCCCTCCCCTCTTCCTGTACTTTGCTGCTTTCTCTAGTTCTTCCTCTTCCTCTCTTTTTCTGGCTCCTTCCCTCTTCCTCTTGCTTTCTCTGTCTCTCTGTGTGTCTCTCTCTTTTCCTATGCCTTTCTCTTCCTCTTATCTGTCTCCATCTGTCTGTCTCTCCCCCCCCCCCTACTACCTTGGTCATCAAAGTGGGCAAAGGGTGTGAAGCACCCATCCTGTGGGATGGTTTTGTCATCCGGCTATCAGGGTCTCGTCCCCCCCACCCCAGACTCAGCACGTGCGCAGTAAGCACTAGCATGTGATTGGCGTTAACTAGGATCGCTCTCAACTGAATGGTTTAAGTTCTGGGTTTCTTGCTGAGTGGCTGTGCGACAATGAATAAATCAGTGCACCTCTCCGGGCTCCAAGTTCTTCATTTGGACAATTAGGACGTCATATTGGCTGTGTACAGGGCTCTCCTAGGGATAAAACCCAGGGCAGGGAGGGTGGCCAAAGAAAGTTCTAGAACCCTGAACATACAGAGCATGCTGCACCTGGACATGCAAGGAGTGAATTGTGCTCACACAACCGTGGGTACAGATGTGGGGATGGTGTCTTCCCTGGAGAAACTCTGCCTCCTCCTTGCTGGAGGTAAAATCATCTGCAGTCACAGCCTTTGGGAACATGCAGGCGGAGACCAACTCTGGACACTAATGTGTGATTTACTCATACACACACAGGAAGGAACAGTTACCTACCCCAGCGGACTTGGTTCATTTGTAGAAGCTTACATGAGGAAATTCTGTGTGTGTGTGTGTGTGTGTGTTTACACACATGTGCACCTGTTCTGGGGATTGAACTTAGGGTCTACATACAGTCCCTTAGCTTTTTAATTTTGTTTTCTCAAGGCTGCTGCTCTACCACTTGAGCTACAGCTCCACTTATAGCTTTTTACTGGTTAATGAGAGATAAGAATCTCAAAGGCTTGGGGGCCGGGAGTTTGGCCTAGTCTTAAAGTGCTGGCCTAGCATGCACGAAGACCTGGGTTCAATTCCTCGGCACCACATACATAGAAAAAAAGCTGGAAGTGGTGCTGAGGCTCAAGTGGTAGAGCTCTAGCCTTGAGAAAATCCAAGGACAGTGCTCAGGCCCTGAGCTCAAGCCCAGGACTGGCAAAAAAAACAAAACAAAACAAAAAACAAAAAAAAAACTCAAAAGCTTTCCTGCCCCCTGGCTGGCTTTAAACCATGATCCTCCTAT
The DNA here is from genome assembly GCF_031878675.1 of Megascapheus bottae. Lineage (NCBI taxonomy): Eukaryota > Metazoa > Chordata > Mammalia > Rodentia > Geomyidae > Megascapheus > Megascapheus bottae. Next base: position 75,365,768 of record NC_143514.1, on the reverse strand, counting down.
CACAGCTTCCTGTGTTGCTAGGATGACACAGATGTCATTCTGGTAGCAACGTTCCGCCATTTGCACCTCACCAGCAGTCTGTTAGATCCGCTCACCTCAGCACAAGAGGAAACCTGCGTGTCAGAGAAGGCTGCAGTTCTCTTGGCTAGTATTCCCTCATCTACCTTGTGCTCTTTACGAGCTGGTACCATGGGCTCTGTGCCTGCTTCTTAGAACGTTCATGGGTGATGGAGGATGCTGGGGAGAGAGGCAGCAGGTATAATAAACGGGAGATGATTAAGGATTACTGGCTCCACACCCAGGAGGGTTCTACATAGATCTACCTAGGTTGACTGGAAGTTTCTTACCTCCATGTGGAGGTGACCTTTAAGCAACAGATCGCCTGTACCCCCAGGTGGGCGGCAGGGCTAACTGGAAGGTCGCACAAGCTTCCATCTGGCAGGCCCAGGAAGCCTTCTGCAGCCAGCTTCCCAGGGCTCCTGGGTCCCAGGCTAACACTTGAACTTGCCTTTCCAGTCCTCCAGCTTTCTCCTCCTCTAGGTGTCTCTGCCGCTGGTCCCCAGCCAGTCCCTAGCCACTCTCCTTCCCACCCCATCCTTCTAAAGACCCTGTGGTTACAGGTGGGAGACTTGTGATTTCTCCACAGCAAATAATTGTGCCTCCTGCAGTCTGGCCCAGTCTGGCCACACCTTCAGGAAAGCAGGAAAAATGAATTCCCTGGCCTGTGCCATACTTCTAATCAGCAGGAGGAACTGATTGGCTGGGCCATGCCACACACCCAGGAGAGGAAGAACTGATTGGCTGGCCTCAACCATACCCCTCAAGAAACAGGAGAAACTGATTGGCTGGCCTCAGCCATACCCCTCACAAAACAGGAGGAACTGATTGGCTGGCCTATGGCCCCGCCCTCTTGGAAGGAGGAAGTTATGATTGGCTGATGAGGACCTCCAAAAGACCTTAGTGTTATTTATGCAACTAGCAGCATGGATAGTTCCATATTGTGGAAGATACAGCAGCCTATTTAACGAAAGCCATCTTCGTTTACCTGGATGGGATTTTCTTATTGGTACTGGGATTTTCTTATTGAAACTGAAATTTTATTTTGTGGTCTTCATTTGTTTTCTCTGAGATATCCACTCTACATGGCCCATTACCACATCGGGTGCTCTGCTGAAGGAAAAGAGGCAGCCTGCTAACCACAGTGCCTTGGCTCCTGCCCACCGGTGTCTACATTGACCAGGCAACAGCAGCTTAGAGGAGCGGTTATGGTTTTATTGTTTGCATGGTGGTTAGTTGGTCTGCAAGTTCCTTTCGGCTCCAGGAGTGATCTTTGCCTTCCTAACTCTCTGCTCCAGTGTTGCCATTTTATTCCAGAATATTTGAAGTTCCACTTCCTCCATTCATCTTTTGGACTTAAACACCCTGGAGGGTTGAGAGGATGCCCCAGGCATGCCTGGTCCGAGAGAGACATAAGACAAAGTATCTAGCAGACAAGATTCAAATTTGTGGTATAAGGTCAGCCCCTGTCACTGGCTGTGCAGCTCAGAGAGGGCAGAGTTGTCAGGAGACAGGCTAGAGGTAGCCCCAGGCCATAGGAGCTAAGTCAGAGTGACCAAGAGGGTGGCATAGGGCTTTGACCCTTCCTGGTAAGGCAGGTGACTCGAGAGAATGACATTTGTCTTTGTCCCTGTGTAGTCAGGAAAGAGCTAGTATAAAGGTGGACTTGAGGCAGGTGAGGGGTGTAGACAGACTCTGGACCCAGCTATCTGGTTCCCAGCCTACTCTGCTACTTATTAACGGGAGACTTTGGGCAAATTAAGGAACCTTGCTGAACTTCTATGTCTCCTAGTGTTAGCATGGTGCCTGGGGCGGGGTAGGGGGCAGAAATCTTCATTCAACTGTGAGAATAAAATGGGATCCACCAGGCCAATGGAAGCATTCAGTGTGTGTTAGCTATTCCTGTGATTGGAAGTCCCAAGGAGTTTGCATTCCCCCAGGTCTGTAATCAGGGGGTCCGAAGCTAATAAGGCCTCCTCTCTACAGAGCCTGTGTAATCAGATATCAAAGGTGGGATTGGATTTCAGGGCCCATGAAAAGCAATCGGGACTGTGCCTGGGACTGCACTGGCAAACAAAGTAATGCCCCCTCCTCCCTGTCTCACAGGCCTCCCTCCTGCAGCTTGTTCCCTCACAAGGGGACCTTGAGATTGTCACCCAGCCCAGGTGAGGGTCTGTGAGGCTTCCCTCTAAAAGTAGAGTCTCTCCACTTAGGGTGTCTGTCTTTGACTGCAGAATAAGAATTTCTGGAAAAGTCACGATGTTGAGCAAACTTGGAGGAGCTTTACTGAGTGAACAAGCAGGCAAGCAAGCAGACAGAAGTGGACATGCAGAGGCCCGCTCGGGGTGTGGGTGTTCTCAAAGGAGAAGTCATTGAGCTCTAACATCAGGGTATTTATGTGATAAAGGCAAGGTCTGGCTTAAAGTTAGGTGCAAAGATAGATGTTTATCTTTGCTCTTTACACTTTTATTACTTTGGCTCAAGCTCTCTAAGACTTGCCTGTACTTTAAATATTTGACCATTATGTTTTGGCATCTCTTTTCGGAAAGAATGCATCCCTTATGTGTGTCTGTATGTTGGGGGGCAGGGTGCACGCGGGTTCCCGGTGCTTGAACTCAAGGCCTGGCACTGTTCACGAGCTTCTTTTGCTCAAGGTTAGCACTCTGCCACTTGAGCCACAGCTCCACTTCTGACTTATTTTTGGTCTGTTGTGGGGCTTGGACTCTGGGCCCGGGTGCTGTCTTGAGCTCTTCAGCTCAGGGTTGCGCTCTACCACTTGAGTCACAAAGATCCTCAGATCTCAGCCTCCTGAGTAGCTAAGATTACAGCACCCGGCTTTTACTTCTGACATTATGGCAAAGTTATTGCAGATAAGAATCAACTGGACTTTCCTGCCCAAGCTGGCTTTAAACCATGATCCTTAGATCTCCGCTTCCCCAGTAGCTGGGATTACAGGCATGAGCCACCGGCACCCAGCTTGCCAAATATTTTAAAACTGGGTGTTTATCCTTGACATAAAGAACACATCCTGCCATTAATGTTTATCCTTTGAGATAAGCACTTTGTGTCAGAAGGAGCCACATTTCTAAGTATTTGCTTTTTATGATATCCTTCCTCCGTTTTCAGAGCAGGCCAAGTCTGCCTGGTTCTCGTCTTTCTCCTTGTGCTAATACTGCAGCTTCTGAAGGAGCATGAGGGCTAAAACAAAGAAGACAGCAGCACTCCTGCATTTCTAGACACACTGCTCATTTCCGCGTTGCTGGCTGCCATCCACCGGGCCTCATTTTCCCTGATCTATCCTGTCTCAAGATGAGGGGAGCCAAGGAGACCTAGCTACAGAAGCAGGGGATGGGGTGGGGGGTGCTTCAAAGTCAGAGGAAGAGGCAGGAGCCAAGGGGTGCTGGAGGCCTCGAGGACTTGCAAGAGACAAGGCAATGGGTTTCTCCTGACACCCCCTGAAAACATGCGCCTCTGCTGATAACTGTAATTGTAGACCTCAACGCGTAGCGTGCATTGTGCTACACCACGGAGTAGGTGCCGTTTGTTACCGCAGCCCGAGGAGGCCGACACCACCCTTTCCTGGGGAGGGGGTTCACCCATGAGTTCTGTGTGGACTTATTGGTTCTGTGGGGGTGGCTTGATCCAGACCACAGCTGTCTACCAGGCTGAGTGTGAACCCAGTGAGTTGTGCAGGCTCTAGGGATAACCAGTTTGTACTGGTTCTGATAAATGGGCCACATGCACCACTCCCCAGCTCTGAGATCCCATGTTGGTAGTTGGATACTTGGGGATGACGGGAGTGTCACTAGAGGACCCGAGGGGACCTCCCATGGCAGCCTTTACTCCAGTTTTATGACTGCAAATCCAGTCATCAATGATTTACCACATGCCCAGATAAGTATCAGGGCTGCAGCAGGACTGGAGGTGAGTCAGCCAGGGAGAGCTGGTTTTCTTGAGGAGGAAGAAGGAATTTTACTTCCTGACCATGGAGTTTCAAGTAAAGCTGGGGAGGGGTCCTGGCAGCCAGGGCACCGAGGGGGTGGCTTGTGGGTGTGGGGCCCGCATAGGAGGGCATTAGGGGGATGTGGTGGCTTGGAGTCCCACTGCCAAATTTAAGTTTCCGCTGTGCTGTCACAGAACGACCAAACTCCTCTGAATGTAAAAGACTATGAATCGAGGCGCATTCTAGAAAATTCACCCTAGGAATCTTGGGGAAATTTAAACATGATAAAGAACCCAGCAATCAAAATACAATGTATATGGGGCCGGGAGTGTGGCCTAGTGGTAGAGTGCTTGCCTAGCATGCAAGAAGACCCAAGTTCGATTTCTTGGTACCACATACATAGAAAAAGCCAGAAGTGGTGCTGTGGCTTAGGTAGTAGAGCTCTTAACCTTGAGAAAGCCCAAGGACTGTGCTTAGGCCCAGAGTTCAAGCCCCAGGACTGACAAAAAAAAAAAAAATATATATATATATATATAATACACACACACACACACACACACACACGTGTGATATGAGACAGTATCCATAGTGAGTTGTTGAAAATCAAGAGAAAAATATGTAATAAAATACTATAGGGGCCGGGAGTTTGGCCTAGTGGCAGAGTGCTTGCCTAGCATGCATGAAGACCTGGGTTCGATTCCTCGGTACCACATACATAGAAAAAGGCTGGAAGTGGTGCTGTTGCTCAAGTGGTAGAGCACCAGACTTGAGAAAAGTCCAAGGTCAGTGCTTAGGCCCTGAGTTCAAGCCCCATGACTGGCAAAAAAAAAATACTATAAATATTCAAAGTAAACAATAGAATGATACACCGGTGTCATACAGTCACATGGGCTGCTGGGCAGAGCCTGCAGGTGGCTCAGTGGATGCCACAAGGAGCCGTGAACCCCAGGGCTGCCGGGGAGCCCCAGGGCTGCCCATGTTCATGGCTTGTGGCTGCCGGAAGGAATTACCCTTAACTAAGTGGATTAAAACAACCCACGTTGGTTCTCATGTGGTTTGGGAGGTCCAAAGTCCAGAATGGAGCTTCCAGGCTGCTGCTGTCAGCCTGGGGCCCAGGCTCCATCAAGAGGCTCCAGGGAAGACCTTGTTCCCCTGCCTTTTCCAGCTTCTGGAAGCTTCCCGCCTGCAGTCTATGCTAGGTCACATCTCCACCACCCCTACCACCGCCATTCTCACGCCTGCTTCCTTCTCTGGCCTTTTCTCTTCCCTCTGTGGGGACACGGGTCCTGGGGTTGAACCAGGGCAATGTCCCTGGACAGTCTTCACTGGTCTCAAGACAAAAGCTCCTGTGCCATCTGAGGCTCCCAAATTCCAGGGGTGTCGACCTAGAGTACTTTCGAGGACCGTGGTCCTGCCTCTATCCAGACTCCGAAACAGAGCGGTGGGCCACGCTGAGCTGGCCCCGGGGCTCAGATTCCACTCTGCCCCTAGCTTGCCCCTCCCCCTTCTGTGGGCTGAAGATGGGCAGATGCTCCCCTGCTCCGGTGAGGACAGCAGTGCCATGCCGGACACTGGACTGACCCTTCCTGGACTGACACCTTGAATTTTCAGTTTTGGGGTCCCTGGAAATGACTACTGTGCCAAGTGCCTGCCGCCAGGCCTTGGTTCTGTGGTTTCTCCACTGGAACTTTGTCCCCAGGTATCCAGCGTGATCCCCTCCTCAAATCTTTGCTCTTTCTTGGTGACCGGGTGCCCTGGCCACCCCTGTGTGATAACCAGGAGGCCTGGCCACCCTGCTCTCTGCAGACCTCCTGGGAGGTTTTGTGACCTCTGATGCCACTGGAAACTGATCCGATTCCTTCTGGGGTTCTAGTGGCGATGGTTTCTGGGGACCCTGGAGTGAGTGTGTGTTCCCCTCCCGCCCACCACCACTTGCCTTTTTAAAAAATTGTATTTTATTGTCAGGATAATATAGAGAGGGTTTACAGTTACATTCGACAGGCAGTGGGTACATTACTTCTCAAACCTTGATACCTCTTCTCATGTTTTTGTCCTCTGTTCTCTCTCCCTTCCCCCCTCAGTCATCTTGTGTCCCCCCCTTCCCTATTTCAAATAAACACCACTCACCCATCTTGAGCTGGGCATTCCACCTCATTATTAGGAGATATCAGTTAAGTGTCTTAATGTGTTTATTCTACAAATACCCTAATGTACATTGTACTGGGGTGCTGGGTGCTTAGTAGTAAACAAAGCAGACAAGAACCATCCAAGTGTACACCCTGTACAGGAGAGAGAGGGGGGTTGTTGAGTTTATATATCAACTGTGGGGTGATATCATTGCACATAGGGAAAATGTCAGCAAGGGGTAAGTCAGGGCCGAGAGCATTCTAGATAGTCAGGGAAGTCCTGACCTCAGAGACAGAGAGTAAAGAAGTAACCAAACCACAGAATGGGTGGGAGGGGTATTTTCAAGCAGTGGGGACAGCAAGTGCAAAGGCCCTGTGGGAGGAAGTGCTTGGTGTAGCAAAAGCAGAAGGGAAGCCATGTAGGACTTGTGAGTCAGAGGGTGAAATACACAAGGAAAGTAGCCCAGTCTGATGGGGGAGGCAGGAGGCTCCAAGGTATTCAGATGCTATGCTGATAGTTAAGAAAAGACATTGATGAGTTTGAGGAAATAACTTTTCTTATAGTATTTTCCCAATCAAAAGGGTCTGAAGAAGGCATGTGAGTTTTAAGGAATAATGGAAGAAGGACATAAATACATCCCCTTCACCCTTCTCTCCCAGTGCCAATTCCTATTCCTCCAGGAGCTAATTGTCCTGAATTTAAGCGTGAAATTCTGGATTTCCTCCTTATATTACTGAAGTAGAACAACGTATTGGTTAGTTTGGAGCTTTGTTTAAATGAATCCATGCCGTGCATAACTGTTCTTCAGTTTGCGTTTTTGTGTATGGTGCATGCCAGGCTCCTCCTCATTGGTGCATGTAGCTGTCACTCACATTCACTGCTACCATAGTATGCCTCCTCATTGGTGCCCATAGCTATCACTCACATTCACTGCTGCGACTTCACTGAGTGTTCCTGTTCTGATTTATACTTCCACTTGTGAAATGGCATTCCAACCCCTACTGTTGAGCCAGTCTTGCATTCTTGAGATTAATCCAACTTGATGGTGATGGATTCTCTTCTCTAGAAAGCCCAGCTGGGTTAAGTTTGCTGATGCTCTCTTTAGGATGTTTGCTTCTGGGCCAGTGGAGCAGGCTCGGCTCACTTCCCCTGTTGGTTTTATTCTTTTCTGGTTTGGCCTCAAGGCCTGGGAATATTTCCTACCCTTCCGTCCAAATCCTCAGTTAAAATCCCGAGAGGGTTTGGTAGATGTTAGCGACTGCCTTGCTGCCAGTCTGCGGTCCTGGATTGTTTGTATGAAGTTCAGCTGCCTTCCATATCTGCTGTCTTGTGTACACCCCAATACCCCTCTCCCTGGCTACAGGCCTCACCCCAAACCCTCACAGTACCCGAAAGCTCACCGCTGACTTAGAAACTGCATCTTCTGCTCTCTTCTAGGAGAACCTTGAGCTCAGGCATGAAGGGCTGTCCACAGGCTACCCCCAGTCTCCCCAGGTAACCACAGGTAGCTTACCCCCTTTGGGGGTTAGTCGATTGCTTAACAAGCCACATGCAGCCTCATTCTCCTGCACCTGACTTGAGCGTGAAGCGTGCTAGACAGGTCCCACTCGAGCTCAAAGGGTGTCGCTGGGTGGCCCTGGGCCTGTGGCTGGCCTCCAAGGGGGACATGTTGAGAGCTGCATGGCTCCAAGCCTCTAAGCCCCAAATTAGCTTCTTTCCATAGTTTTGAAAGGGAAAGAACAGCGGGCTAAATATATCATGGGGCCATGCATGGTCAACAAGGCAGAAATAAAGTCAACAGCCAGCCATCTGGGGCTGGGTTTACAGACCCCAGGGAACCCAGCATGGTGTCTCTAAAGCAGGCTGGATCGGATGGCAAACTGGGGCCAGACCAGGCAGGCTGGCAGCCCCTAGCAGGTGTTTAGGGAGTGGTCCCTCCCCTCCCGCATGCAACCAGTACGGGCTCTGATCCCTCTCCTCTCATCCTGAGCCTCCGACCTGGCCTCCCATCTGCTGGGTAAAAGCCAGGCATCCTTGAGGCCTAGGGCCCCAACTTGTGTGTGTGTGCGTGCGTGCGTGCATGTGTGTGTGTGTGTGTGTGTGTGTGTGTGTGTGTGTGTGTGTGTGTGGTCTGTTCCTTACAACTCCCCAGCAGGCGGATCTCTGCTAAATGCTCTGCATATCACCCCTATGCATGCTTATACCCTATGCACATGCCTGCAACATGTGTTTGCATGTTTGCATGTAGACACACGTGTTTATGAATATATGGAATGTCCCTGTGAGCACACATGGGCTTTCCACATGTGTGTGGGTTCTGTGCAGGCCTGCATAGTATATACACACACAAGGTGAAACAGAATCAGGGGTAGAGGAGGAGGAAGGTCTGCAGTTACAACAGCCCCAGTCCCAGATGAGGTCAGGCGGCCATGAGCCCAGCCTGTCTCAGGAGGAATTCTGGGGGAGTTACCACTTTGTTACAGGAACAAGGTGATCTTCTGAATTTAGGGCCGTTTGCTTTAAGATGATAAGAAGATATGGCCTGTGGGGTGGGAGGGGGGGTGCCAGCCACACCTCATACTTCTCACTGAGTTTGGTCTCCCTTGGTGATGGCAAAATTCACTGAGTGCTGCAGAGAATGGCTCAGATCCAAGGGTACAGCTTCAGTCTGGGGACTTTTAGTTAATTCACAGGACCAGCGAAAGCATCTTCAAGTTGCTTTTTACTTACTGCAGTCGTCCCCCACCCATCCCTCCTCCCACCTCCGAATACACCGCCCTTTAGTCAAGGTGTTTGTGTGTACAGCCTTGTATGTGTTTTCATGTAGGGTTATAATTTAGATCTCCTACCTTCACCTAAGAGAAATGTGAAGCCATCATGTCTGTGAGCCTGACTTTCCTCTCTTAAATTTTTTTCCTACTCTATCTGTTTCCCATAAATGACATAATAAATATTCTTCTTGGTGGATGAGAAAAAAATTCTTTCTTTTCCTTGTGCTGGGCTTCAAACCACCATCCTCAATCTCAGCCTCCTGAGTAGCTAGGATGACAGGCGTGAGCCACGGGCGCCCGGCACATTTTCTTGGTCCATTTGTCTGTGGGTAGAGATGAAGCCTGCTTTCCCCTCTCCCAGGACTCTGCAGAGCCCAGAGCCCAACACTCTCCACCACCTGCCTCACCGTCCTGTCTGGAGCAGTGCCCATTGGGGTTCCTGGCCGGCTGAGCCCCATCGGTCCTTCCCTGGCCTCCCCACTCCCCCATGCCTGGCATGCTGCTGGACAGGTTCTTGGATACACAAAAAAATATTTGTCTAGTGGGGGAAATAAAAAGAAAGAAAGCTCAAACCTCAAGCTGATAAAGGATGTTGTCCCAAATATTTTTAGAGTATCTCTTAACAAAGTGGCCAGTTCCGCGGGGGTTGATGGAGAAAAATATCTCCGCATCAGATTTCAGGCGTCCTGGTTTGCATCCTTTGGGGAAGATGGGAAAGAATGCAGGACTGGAAAACAGGATCCGCCCATGCCTGGCCTCACCCACGTACCCTTGAATAGTGTGTGATCAGGGATGGCTGCGGGGGCACCCGAGGATGAGAGGGCAGCAAAGGGCAGTACCTGTGCCTTCTCCAGGGTCCCCAAAGATGTCCCAGCCCCATCTTGGTCTGGCTGGCACCAAGCTAAACTGAGGACTGCACCTGCCTCTGCACCTTTCAGAAAAGGGCCAGAGAAAGGCTTACCTTGCTGGTGGCTTCCGGGGGTGGGCTTCCTGTCCTTTCATTGGACTTTATTTGAATCCCTTGCTATGTGCCAAGATCAGAAATGACAGTGACAATGAGAGTCCTGTGACATCGTCCCTGGGGATGCCTGGGAGCCCCTGGAAGGGTCCCCTGAGTGGTCACCCCTGGGATGCTCAGAAAATGACGGACAAGCTGAGCGTGGTGGCTCACCCCTGTCATCCTAGCTACTCAAAGAAGCTGAGATCTGAGGATCGGGGTTCAAAGCCAGCCCAGGCAGGAAAGTCTGTGAGACTTTATCTTCAATGAAGCAGCAAAAAAAAAAGATCTGGAAGTGGGGATGTGGCTCAAGTGGTAGAGCACCAGCCTTGAGTGAAAAAGCAAGAATGTGAGGCTCTGAGTTCAAGTCCCCAAGAACCTCATGTAAATAGGCAGCCAGGGAGGGCGGTGCACAGCCTCCAGGGGCATACCATTGGCTAACGCCCTGTCACTCAAGCAGTTAGTGACAGTGATTGATCTTGGCTCAGCCCTTGCTCTCAGGCCCTCCAGGGAGGGCCGAGACTTCCCTGCTCTCTTTTAGGCAGGAATGTCTCAGTGCCTGGGGCTCTGACCTTGCTGCCCGAGTCTTGCTGTGGGGCTGGTTGCTCAGCCACCCCCAGCTCACTCGAGGATGGGAAACCCGAGATGCTGCAGAGGCACAGCAAAAGCCAGGATGGCTGTGAACTGATTCTTCTCTTCACCCCTTCTGTTCCCCTCCCAGGCCCGGCGGCCACTGCGGTCCACACGGAATGTCTGGAGATTGTGCGGGCCCCCATTTCCCGATGATTCCTTCCTGTGGGTCTGGAGATTGTCTTTAGCGCACTTGAAGGCTCTCGTTGCTGCTGCCGGGTTTTCTTTAGTTCTCTCCTTCCTAAGAGCTGGGCCCTGGCCGGCTCCCGCTGCCGGGATGGCTCAGTCCAAGGCCAGCGGCTCGCACTACGCCCTGACGGCCATTGGCCTGGGCATGCTGGTCCTCGGCATCATCATGGCCATGTGGAACCTGGTCCCTGGCTTCAGCGCCGACAAACCCACGGCTCACGGCAACAAGACGGAGATCGGGAGTGGGATCCTGAAGAGCAAGACCTTCTCCGTGGCATACGTGCTGGTCGGGGCCGGGGTGGCCCTGCTGCTGCTGTCCATCTGCCTGAGTGTCCGGGACAAGCGGGAGCAGCGGCGGAGCGAGGAGCTGGCCCGCATGCAGCAGCAGGCGGGGGCCACACCCCGAGCCCGGGAGGACGACAGGTGAGGACGGCCTGATCCCAGGCTGGAGGACTGAGGGAGTCACACTCACGTTCCTTTGGTTTTGATTTTTGTCATACTGGGGACTTGAACCCTGGACCCTGTACATGGTAGGCGAGCGCTCTGCCGCTGAGCTAGCTCATCCCCAGCCCACACTGTTGAGGGTGGAAGTATTTCAGTCGTGGGAAATGGCTGATCTTCTGTACAAACAAGCCTGGGCTTCTCGACAGGGCTGCCCCGGTGAGATGGATTATATACAGGTGTGCCAAGATGTGGACACCCCTGGAAACCAAACAAGGCCAGAGGTAGCCACAACTGGCACCGGTGTGGGTGCTTGTCTCTCAGCCCAAGCATGCTGAGTATGTTTTACTCTTATTTGAAGAGGTTGGAATGCACTATTCCATTTGACCCCAAATGCCACAAAGATACTTTAAAAGACACGTGAAATCTTGCGCTCTCTCTCTCTCTCTGTCTCTCTCTCTCTCTGTCTCTCTGTCTCTGTCTCTCTCTCTCTCTCTCTCTCTCTCTCTCTCTCTCTCTCTCTCTCTCTCTCTCCATCTACGTTTCTCTGTACATGTCTGCCTCTCTATATCTCACTATCTGTCTATCTCTCTCTCTGCCTGTCGCATTGGCCAAGAAAGGTAACCCAAAGTGTCATCACACCCAAGGGGTTTGACCCTCCTCAGTTAATAGCCCCTGCACACGCCTGCAGAGGCAGCCTTAGAGATGTGCTTTACTGATAATATCACGAGCAACTCTCAGTCCAGTCACATCGACAGTCAGGATCCGCCGTCACAGCCAGACACCGATGGCTCATGCCTCTAATCCTAGCTATTCAAGAAAGCTGAGATCTGAGGGCCACCGTTAGAAACCAGAAAGGCCTACAAGATTCTACCTTCAAAATAACCAGCAAAAATCTGGGCAGGAGGCACGGCTGAAGTGGTAGAGTACCAGCTCAACAAGTCAAGCTGAACAAGCAGGAGGCCCTGGAGTTCAAACACCAGTCCCACCAAAAAAAAACTAAATAAATAAATAAGAAATAACTAACCGCCACACAGGAAAGCTTCTTGGCAGTTTAATTCAGCTAGAGGAGCTAGAGGAGAGGAGACGCCCAGCTAGGGAGATGGCGCGACCTTCAGTTCTGTGGTCCCTCAGTGGGTGGGGTGATACCCACCATACTAGGCAAGGCCTACTGCCCAACTGAGTCCATGGATTCAAAGCCACATCTCTTCTGGAAAGATCTTCACGGAGATGCTCTGAAATAGTATTTGGCCTGAGCCGCCCCCCCCCCACCCGTGGCTATCACAGAGCTAACCATTAGTCACACTGGCTTGTCCTGGAAACCATGGAGACACAAGAAAGTGCCAAGGAGGAAAATCAGACACTTGCAGTCCTCACAACAGTCAGCCAGGAGCACAGCCAAGTGCCTTCCCAAAGGCAAACGGGAAGAAGCTGGGGGACAGCAAGGAGGCCTGGGGGTCAGCCAGGGTCACCCTGTAGGGTCAGGTGGTGGAGCCTCAGAGAGCTTTGGCATGACTCTTTGTAAAATGATTAGCCTTTAAAAAAAATGTCCTGAGTTGCCAGGCATGGTGACTCAGGTCTGTAATCCTAGCTACTCAGGAGGCTGAGATCTGAGGATCAAGGTTAGAAGCCAGCTCTCCCAGGAAAGTCTATGAAACTCGTCTCTCCATTGAACCACCAAAAAGCCAAAGGTGGAGCTGTGGCTCAAGTGGTAGAGGGCCAGCCTTGAACAAAAAAGGGACAGCAGGACAGCGCCTAGGCCTTGAGTTCAAGCCCCAGGAATAGCACTCGTGTGTGTGTGTGTGTGTGTGTGTGTGCGCGCGCGCGCACGCGCGCGTGTGCGTGTGTATGTGTGTGTGTGTGTGTGTGTGTGTGTGTGTGTGTGTGTACGCACGCGTTTCCTGAATTGGTGAATTTTCCCATTCAACATTCTAATGAGTTTGATCTCATTGAGTCTTAGGAGAAAGCTGGAAGGTAAAATTGCAGAATAATTTATAGTAAATGCCAGTGTTACAGTCCAGATGCTTCTTTGGTCCCTGGCTGTGACCATGTTGCCTGTGTTACATAATCTTGTCATCTTTGGCCAGAGGACAAGCTGGGTGTTGGAATAAACAGCCTGGCCCAGCATGTGGTCGCCTTGCAAGGCTCCCAGGCCAAGGAAGTCCATGCCAAAACACTCAGAGGACAGAATGTAGTGGCCCTTTCCTAATAGCATGACCAAAGCCCATCCCTCCAGCCACAACACTGGCATCAAGATACCCCCAGGTCATCAAGGGACTGCAACATGCTGCATCTGCATTTGAGTACTTAGGCCTAGCTGGTCCTTTGCCCCAAAGCTACCTAAAACTATAGAACATGGCAGGTGAGTGCTAGCTTTTACAGATACCACAGCTTGGGTCCTTCTGGGACCCATGGGTGGCACATGTGGCCTGGGTACCTCAAGGGGAGCTGAAGTGAGGTTGCAAGATTTCTGATTGTGAGTCTGTCTATCCATCTGCAGCCAGGAAGAGGAGGAGGAGGAGGAGGAGGCTTCAGCCCGATACTACGTCCCCAGCTATGAAGAAGTCATGAATTCCAGCCACTCAGGAGCCAGGGAGCTGGAGCAGAGCCCAGGGATGGGGGCCTCCCTGCCCTCCTATGAGTCGTTAACCGGGCTAGGCGAGTCCACCCTCGTGACCACCAGGGCAGACACGGAGGCAGGCGCAGGGCGGCCCCCGGAACGGCAGAACTCCAAGATGGCCAAACGCCTGAAGCCGTTGAAAGTTCGAAGGATTAAGTCCGAGAAACTTCACCTCAAAGACTTCAGGATCAACCTCCCTGATAAAAACATCCCTCCCCCCTCCATCGAGCCTCTGACTCCCCCGCCACAGTACGACGAGGTACAGGAGAGGACCCCTGAAGCCCGGCCCCCTGACTGAGCTGCCCCCCGGGCAGTGCTCCCTCCATCTCTTACCCTCTGCACCAACCGACTGTAAGGAGGTCACTTGGGCCCCAGTGGGGAAGCAGAGAAGATGGTACTCGCTCTGCCATCCCATGGAGGGGGGCGGCTCCTGTGTTTCAGGAGCGATTGTACAGGGGGTCCATCGGAAAGCTGGCATCCAGGAGCACGGCAGCCCAGGCACCGCCCCCCTTCCTTCCTCCACCTGAATCCCTGGCCACACACAGTGACAGGATCCTTGGCCACCGGCTTAGATGGTGGTAGTTTGGTTTTATTTCCACAGGGATGCCCTTATTTTCCTTAAGAAGCTGGGCACTGGTGGCTCACACCTATATTCCTAGCTATTCAGAAGGCTGAGATCTGAGGATCAAGGTTCAAAGCCTTCCTGGGCAGGAAAGTCCAAGGAGATGCCTACCTCCATTGAACTACCCAAAAGCCAGAAGCAGAGCTGTGATTCAAGTGACAAAGCACTAGCCTTGAGTAAGAAGGCTCAGGGATAGTGCCCAGGCTCTGAGTTCAAGCTCCAGGACCAGCCCCTTTGTCCCCCACCCTCCCCTCGCAAAATAATACAATTTTGCATTTGCTTTCTTCCCTGGATCCCTGAGCTATATAGGGGTGGGGAGACTTGTGGGAGTAGGCCCAGGTAGAGGCTTTCTTGGGGCCCTGAGTATTGTTGGCAGTTTGAGGGTCTGAGGCTCGATGATCTGTAGGTAGGTAGCACAGAAAGTCCAGCAGTGATCTGAATTGGTACATTCCACGTTTCAGTCCTATGTGGGACTGTCACAGCCCGAGAGGAGGTGTTGTGTGCTTCTAGCTAGCCATACCACTGAGGTTTTGATAATAATAATAAACTATTTTCTATGTAGTTCATGTGATTGGCGAGTTATTTGTGTAGCTCTTGCAATGCAGTACTGGCTGGCCTATGGGTGCTGTGGGTGACGGGAGTTACTAAGTTCATACACTAAACACAGGCCCAGGGCAGAACTGAGCGCTGCATGCACACAGCCCCATCTTCTAGACCCAAGCCTGGACTGTGAGTTAGCTCATCCATACAGAGGATAACTCAGCCAGCCAGTGGGCCCTGGTCCAGAGGCTGCTTTCCTGTGATGGGCCATGGTGGGACAGCCTCGAGGAGGCTGGAGCCTTGTTAGAAGAGAAAGTTCTCAACCTTGCTGTTTCCTCTCAAGCCCTAGGCTGGGAAGAAGTCAGCCACCTGCTCCGACTGGCTTTACAGCCTCCAGTACCAAATTTTCATTGTCCTTATGCAAATCTGCTATAAGAAGGGGAGGGGTGAGATAAGCTCTGGGCCTGGACACCCAAGGCCTAGGCGGCTCTCACCCAGGGCCCTGTTCTGACACCCTCCCCAGGGCTGGGCTGGCTTTCCCAGCACTTTCCATGCTTCTTCCTGAAAACTGGGTAAGCTAGGAGTGACACACTTGGAGTAGTGAGAGAGGCTGTGTGTGTGTGTGTGTGTGTGTACGGGGAGCTTTTTTGTTTAAGGCTAGAGACCTACCACTTGAGCCTCAGCTCCACTCGTGATTTTTTTAAGGTTAATTGGAGATATACTCTCCTGGCTCACCCTATCATCCTAGCTACTCTGGAGGCTGAGAGCTGAGGGTCATGGTTCAAGGCCACTAGCAGGCAGGAACATCTGCAAGACTTTTATCTCCAATTAATCACACCCCCCCCCCAAAAAAATGCTGGAGCTGTGGCTCAAGGGGTAGAGCACTAGCCTGGAGCTACCTGTGCCCGGCTGACAGTTGTCTAAGAGTTCTCAATCTGGTTCTGCAAGATCCTCCTTGAGTTCTCACCAACCTAGACCTCCCTGGGGAGAGGAGAGGCCCCTCTGCTTCTATGGCAAGATTTTCCCAAATGTGATCAAACTGGACTTGAAATGTGATTTTCTTGGAGTATCAGCCGAGTTCCAAGTACCATCACAAGAGTCCTTCCAGGTGTCACAGGGAGACCATACAGACAAGGAGTTGGCATGTGACTGCAGAGGTGGGGACGACAGGGGTTAAGCAAGATACTCGCTCTGCATGACTGCTCTGAGCATCTGCTAGGCACCACCAGGCAGGGGTAAAACCCGACATTGCTGAGCTGGTGCGAGGTTGTGTTTCCGTGCAGGGGAGAGAATGAAAACTGACAACGTGTGTGATGTGACATCAGAACGGTAGAAATAAGATGGGGCAGAGCTGAGAGCCCCTTGGCAGAGGATCAGAAGTCCCCAGGAGGTAACATGGCAGAAAGCAGCTATCTAGACATAGAAAAATTCCAGAAAGTTCCCAGGTGCTTGGGTGTGCCATGAAATCTCAGCAGCTGTCACCAGTATCAGCCCATCGTGGACCCTGGGGTCAGCTGGGAAGGATTTTCGGGCCAAATTAACGTGGGAACTACCCCCTCTTGGTTGGCCTCACCTCCTGAAGTTTCCTGACCATCCCCCAAATAGCGCCCCCAGCTAGGAACCAAGCAGCAAGTGCTTCCCAAACCACATCACTGGGGGTGCCAGGCACTGAGCCCCTCCACCTTCCCCTCGGGTCTCGCAGCTATTGCAGACCTCCCAGGCCCTCCCTGATGGAATTTCTGCCTCTGGCAGGACGTAGGTACACACAATAGGACACCCAGCATTCTGCGACGCCCAGCATTCATCCAGGACCCTCCCACACACTGGAGTCTTTACAACACAAGATTTGCACCCAGTTTCCTCAGCGCCAGCCAAGCTATCCACACACACCTCCCGTCCCAGGGACACGGAGGCCTGCAGGCCCCAGAGCTCCAAGAGATAGAAAAACAGTGTTGATGCAAGTTGGTGGCTGTGCGGTGAGGCAGAGCAGGTGTGCCAACAGAGCTCACGACCATCACAAGCCACGAACCCACGGACCCCTGAACACAGATCTCATGGCCCAGCCACATCCTGCAGCTCCCAGCTCTCAACACCACTGCACTGAGGGGCCAAGCTGCCATCCCCACAGCCCCAGCACCACCTGACCCCAGATGACATGGAGGTGACCAGACATTCCCAGCCCCCAGTGCCAGGGAGGCCACTAAACACAGCAGCACCAGCACTGGACACGTCCCCTTCGGCCAATGACTATCCACCAGAATTGATTTGGCCCTGGCAGAGTTCCAGCGTGGGGTGGGGGAGGGATGTGGGTACTTCCTACAATGTCTGTGATAATCTCCACAAGAAAGAATTACCCTGTCCCCAAAGCCTGTCTGGACACAGGAGTCATTCTCTCAGACTGTGGCAATTGTCTGGCCACCCAGTACCAAATCCATCAGGCAGACACAGGAAACCGCCATCCCCACATAGGACCCAGCCTGTGCACCTCAGCACCACGCTTTACAACCTGGCTCGTAAGCCAGATGCGGAGGCTCAGGCCCGCAATCCTAACTACTCATAAGGCTGAGATCTGAGGATCCCGATTCAAAGTCAGCCTGGGGAGAAAAGTCCATGAGACTCTTATCTCTCATTAACCACCTAAAAAGCAAGAAGAGCTGTGGCTCAAGTGACAGAGCCTTGGGCAAGAACATGAGACTCGGACTCAAGTTCAAGAGTGCTGGTACTGGCACACACACACACACACACACACACACACACACACACACACACACCAAAAAGAACAAAACTTTCCCTTTTATGAATACAATTTTCTTAACCCTCCTCCATTCCAGAATTAAACGTCAAAATTTCTGTAACATGACATAACAGTCCTCTCCCAGCTCCCTCTCTCCAGCTGTTCCCAGGTGACCTTTAATGGAGTGTTAATAAACTGTAATAACAGAGAATTTATTAACTGGACTGTGAAGAGACAAAGATAATGGTTGGCAATACTTATTATCCCAGACTCTGAGCCATTCTGGATTCTTTGAAAGTATCCTTGGAAGCCTGTGGCAGCATGTGACAAAATAAAGCAGCTATAAGAGAATTTTGGAAGCAAAAATTACAGCCTGGCTTTTCCTGGGTTATAAATCAGAGAAAGAAACGGTGTCAGATGAGACTGAGTGTTTCTGGAAGATAAGCTGGAGTGGAGAGTGTAGGAAATTTAGGAATTGTGCAGGAACTTTCACATTAACCAATGCTCTCAGTGTTTAACCTTAAAGCCTCTTGTTTTTCCAGTGTGTCCTTTCTGTCAGTGCCCAGGACCACCCCTCCCCCCCGCAAAATCATCAGCTTCTACTTTGTGAAAATGCAGACAAGATAAAAGAAAGTAATAATGTGTTAGTATGGATGATGGCACGAAAATCCCCCAAAGAAAAAGGAAGGAGGGAGTTAAAGGAATATCTAAGAGGGATGAACTTGTTCAAAATGAACCTATGGAATTATCCCAGTCAACTTCCTTGCACTAATAATGTATGCTAGGGAAAATTTGTTAGAAAATAAGAGCCAAGGCCAGGAGTTTGGCCTAGTGGTAGAGTGCTTGCCTAACATGCATGAAGACCCAGGTTTGATTCCTCGGTACCAAATACATAGAAAAAAAAAAAAACAAAAGCCGTAAGTGGTGCTGTGGCTCAAGTGATAGAGCTCTAGCCTTGAGAAAGCCCAAGGACAGTGCTCAGGCCCTGAGCCCAAGCCCAGGACTGGCAAAAAGAAAAGAAAAGCCAAGTATGAGTGGCTCACACCTGTAATGCTAGCTATTCAGAAGGCTAAGATCATAGTTCAAGTCTTGAGACCCGATCCCCCAATGGCTATCGAAATATAGGACTGGAAATATGATGTGAGTGATTGAACCCCAGCTGTAAGCAAGAATGCTGTGCAAGAGTTCAAGGTCCGGAAGAGAAAATCTGACAATCTATATATGTATATATGAGAAACCAGTTGAATATGCCATAGTAACTAGCAAATTAATTCACTTATTTTTGTTTAAGTTCAAAGTTAAAAGGAGAGTGTGTGTATGTGTGCATGTATGTGTGTGTGTGTTCTATTTGTATTTTCTTTTGATTTCTGAAAAATTATTTTTAAAACCAGATTCGAAGTCCTTACCCACAGAGAATTAAGAAAAAGTAATAGACGGGTGAATTTGATTCAAGTAGGTTCATTATATGCATGTTTGGAAATATCATAATGATACCTTTTGGTACAATTCATGGTTTTTATTAAAAAAGGAAATAATGATGGGGGGGAACCAAAAAATTTAATTGCTACTCCACAGATTGAGTTTGGTCTAGGAAAGGCATCATTTAGCATTTGCCAACAGAAAATTCATCTGCTGATGAATTTGTGCTGTGTTTCTTCAAATCAGCACAAACAGAAAAGAGAAGGCCAGGGAGAGAATCCTTCCAAGAAACACTGAAAACACCCCTTGAATCCAGCAAGATGGCAAGAAAACAGACCAAAAAAAAAAAAGTAAGACTTGATTTTTATGTTTATTTTCCCAGTTAAAAAAATACTTCATGACCCGCAATTTTTCCATCGACTGTAAGCAGTTTAAAAAAAAATGCCCGTTAATCTTTCCTTAGGCCAATAATAGAAAGGTCTCAAGAGACAAAGCAGGAGCCAGGAATAAGATTAAGCGGAAAAGTGCAGAGGGCTCTTGACAGCTCTCCTCTTCTCTGGCAGTGGGGTCTTCGGTGCACAAGTCTTAGTGCATCCCTTCACTGAACTGCATGGACTATGTCTTTATCTCTCTGGATTGCTTCAAGTCGGGATTTTCAATCTTGTGACGCTGTTCAGTGCACAGTAGGACTTCGCTGCAGTCTGGGCCTCTACCCTAGTTTCCACAGCACCTCCCCAGTATGTTAAGGAACCTGAATTGCATCCCAAATGCCTAAGTGTTTCAGGCCTGGTGGCCAGCTTGTGGTATTATTGGAAGGTGGTGGACCTTTAAGAGGAGGAGCTTAGTGGGAGGCAGTGAGGCCATTGAGGGTTGGGGCCTCCGAAACAGAACCTCAGCCTCTTTGTCTTCCTCTCCCTTCTCTGTGGGGGGAGGCCAAAGGCTGGGACCACGTGGAGTTCTGAGCAGGGCTGGCTCTGGAATTTGTCTCATCCCCCCTCCCTGTGTGCAGAAGGAAAGTTGAGCTGAAGCCGCCATGGTGTGAAGGCCAAACCATGCTACACAAACACCCAATCCTGGGTCTCCGCCTGGGAAAACAACGAGCCACCCAGGGCCCTTGAGATGCCTCAGGAGAAGAGCAAATCACGCGTGGAAACATTTTCTGCTTGGCTTTCATGATCACTAATTATGACCCAAAAATTCACTAGTGACTTTCAGCAGTGAGCACATAAAGAGAAAGAATGTATTCTGTCTTTCCTGAACAAACAAATGGTATTTGATGCTAAATGTCTGATACACGTGTGTGTGTGTGTGTGTGTGTGTGTGTGTGTGTGTGTGTGTGTTGGTACTAGTGCTTGAACTCAGGGCCTTACACTCTCCCTAGCTTTTTTTGCTCAAGGCTCCTGCTGTGCCACTTGAACCACATCTGTCTCCAGCTTTGTTTGGGAGATAAGAGTTTATTGCATTGGTCTGCTGGGACTGGTTTCAATCCAAGCTCCTCAGAGCCGGAGGAGCTTGGATTTACAGGTTTGAGCCACTACCACCCAATAAGAAACTTCTTTATAGAAGAATTTTAGCTAACAGTCACCCAAGACAATTGATGGATGATTAAATAAAACAACCTATGATCTATGTATCATTACTATGCCACCTGAAACAGGGCAAGTTCTGACCCACGATACAACAATGTGCCTTGAGGACACTGTGCTAAGTGAAACAAGCTGGGCACTGTAGGGCTCCACCCTTGAGAGGTATGAAGCCTACTCAGATCTGTAGAAACAGAAAGAAGAATGAGAAGTCTGTCTCTCAGTCTCAGCTGAATCTCCCAGGCTCTCTCCCTGCTAGGAATGAGTCTCTATCCAGAAGGCTGGACAGATGACCCAAAAGTCTAGCTAATCAGAGCAAGGCAACCCCTTGAGTCATAGTTACTGACTCAAAAATGAGCCTGTAATCCAATTCATCAGAGAAAATGAGAAACAGGGGGATCTAGAAGACAAAAGCCCTCACTGTTCCCTTTAGGATGCAAAGCTGAGTGGATGTAAGGGCTGGAGCTGTGGCAGCCTTTTGGTGACAAGTACAAATAGGTTAGATACATATCTAAAGCATTGTTAATGGTTAGAGAAGTTAAAATCAACATCACTTGGGTTTTATAGGGTAGCCGGAGACTTTGCCTTCTTGTTGAAGCCAGTTCATATTGGGTTGTCATTCTGTACCATCCCTCCAGTAATTAATGAAGCCAGTAATCCCTCTAGCAATTAATGAAAAGTCTCTGATACACTGTGAAAGCCAAATGTGCATGTGGGCCTCCCAGAAATGTCCGTGTGGGCCCCACCCCACACACTGCTTATTTAGCCTATCTACCCTCAGCTCCTTCCCACCTCACCCTTCTCCCTCCTGGTCCTCAAGGGCCTGTCTGTCCCTGATTCAGGAGAACGCTTCTTTTCCGTAGTCTTTGCTGACCAGCAGGCCCCGGCTGCCCCTGGCGAGAGCCTCACAGTGACCTGACTTTAGCCACGGTACCAGGAGGAAAAAGGTTTGCTTTGGCTCATGAATGGCTTTGGAGGCTTCAGGTTTCCTGACCCCATTGTCTGTGGGTTTGAACCTGTGATGAGGTAAAATATGGAGAAGCACCTGCTGGAGCAGAGCTGTATATCTCACAATGGCCAAGTAGGAGACAGACAGACAGAGTCCCAATACTCCTTCAAGGGTGTGGCTCTAACAGCCACCTTTTTCCATCTTCCTCCCACCAGCTCCCACGGGCGCCACCAGCTGGCCACCATCGTTATAACACATTTTGGGAATGTTTCCTCCCTGCCCCAGCCCCCCACCCCGCCCTGGGGAGCCCGGGGCCCTTTGATTCAGAAAGGAGTCATTCATTACTTCATGACAGTGATCTGAATCAGACCCAGCTTCCAGGGGTCCTGGCTCTCCCAGACTTAGGTGTCAGAGAACAATGGATTCTCAGGAGAGGGCAGCGCACACCGTGAAAGGGAGGATTGTAAGAGGGACTGGAAAGAAAAGGATAGTTGTTCCTGGGGATGGGGGGAGAAGGAGCAAGGACAGAAGAAGGCTGGCCATATTTAGACCAAATGATTGGAGATTCTGGAACACCCCAGTCACAGGATAAGCTGCCTGAGATAAAAGCCTTTGCCAACTGCCTGACACAACACTAAAACTGCTGGACACGGGAGCAATGAGAAGAGCAGTCCTGTGGGCCCTCCGGAAGCCAGGCGAGGGCGGTGACCCAGGTGAGGTCACCCCAAACTGCTGAGCAGCCAGGCTCCATCATCAGCTTGCCACTGGCAGAAAGTCAGGCCTACCAAGACCTTCTAGAATTTTCTATGCAGCAAGAGACACAGAGGCTCCAGAGGCCAGGCAGTTGCTGGAGGTGTCCCAAGAGCCACTGAGGGTCAAGAAGCAATGGAGCTGGGGCTGGTTTATGAGCAGCCAGGCAACCCTCTCTCCTTCACTTCCTAAACCCAGGCTGACACAGCAGAGCCCCGGGCCCCGCTCTTACATTAAATGAGAAAACAACAGAGCCCAACTATCTCCAACCCGAATGGTACCTGAGTCCAAACCCTGTGAATCCCCTCCCCTTGACCAGGGCTGGCCCTCTACCTTACTGTGAAGCAATAGAAATCAACTGCGTAATGAGATGATTTTTTTTTTTGCCAGTCCTGGGGCTTGAACTCAAGGCCTGAGCACCGTCCTTGGGCTTTCTGAAGGTTAGCACTCTACTACTTGAGCCACAGCACCACTTCTAGCCTTTTCTGTGTATGTAGTAGCGCGGAATCAAACCTAGGTCTTCATGCATGTTAGGCAAGCACTCTACCACTAGGCCACACTCCCAGCCCCATGAGATGCAATTTCCAGGCTTCACTTCTGGGTGGGGTTTCCTCCTGGACTCCCTTTGGCTTTGAGGAAGCCAGCACCATTGTAGCGCCAAGCAGAGGGCATGGCCCAAAAGGAGCTGAACTCCTGTGAGCAGCCCCAGAGAACTGAACCCTGCCAGTATCATGTGAGCTTGGAAGGCCCCTCCCCAGCCCTGGCCCACAGAACTGCAGCGGGGGAGAGTCCCTGCAGGAGGGACCCCGCCCAGCCATAGCTGATTCCTAGGAAATGATGCCAGGGTGCCGTCCTGAGATGCTGAGTTTGTGGGAAAGCATTAAACAGGAACGGGTGACTCAGTGATGGCATCAGGGAGAATGATGGAGACCTCACGAACACACTGCAGAGCGAACACAATCACACAGAAGAAGGAGCCAGCGTAACCCCCGCCCTCCCACCTCCACTGCCTGCCTGTGAAATTCAACATCAAACAGAACTGAACCCGAAGTCTGGATTGAGGCTACCTCAGGGGATGGGATGGAGAACCGCCATGACAGTGCCTGTGATAGCCCTGGATCTAGTTTGATTAGCGGCATTGCTATGTCTTGACCAAGGCCTGTGCCAGTTCCTGGTTGGACTGGGCTTCACTGAGGTCTGTCTGGTGGTGAGAAGGACTTTGTCCTGGTACAAGTTGGGGGCAAGAGTTTATCTGAAGACACACATGGGTGGAAGGGGGTGAGAGGTAGAATTGAGGCTGGTTCAACTGGTTAGAGACGCTGATGCTCTGGGGCAACCCAAATCTATTTCTGTGATTCCTCTCTGCTGTCTGGAAAGAAGAGAGTATTGAGTGTGTGTGTGTGTGTGTGTGTGTGTGTGTGTGTGTGTGTGTGTATCAATAGTTGGACTTGAACTCAGAGCCTGGGCACTGTCCCTTCACGTATCAAGGTGGTACTTGACCACTGGCCAATGTTTTTTGTTGGTCCAGCCCAGGTTTTTGCCAGCCAGTTGTAAATGGAATATTGCAGACTTTTCTGCCATGGCTGATCATGGAACTTGATCCTCCAGCTCTCGGCCTCCTGTGTAGTTAGGTTTACAGATGTGAGCCACCAGCACCCAGCTTAAATTTAGCTTTCTGGAGGCATCTCCTCAGCCTCCTCCTGCCTGTGAGAGCAGGTGAGCCTCCAGCTACAGCTGGAGGGGGCTGAAGTGCGAGGATGGCTGACTTAAGGGAGCTTCACCTGTGTATGTTCCTGGCACACCTGTCTCCCAGCCCTGTACCACCCCGCCCCCCAAGCAGGGGACTTAAGAATGACGATGGATCTGGGCCACTTCTGGAGCGCCAGTCTGACGCTTGCAAGGACAGACATAGCCATGAGCTAAGGGCAGGCAGGGGCAGGAGGGCTGTAGGTTTGCAAACATCCTTGGTGTTTTACTGATAACATCACTTGAAAACTACCATTTTGGCTGAGCACGGTGGCTCACACCTGTAATCCTAGCTACTCAGGAGGCTGAGATCCTCAGATCTCAATTCAAAGCCAGCCTGGGCACTAAAAAGTCTATGAGACTCTTATTTCCAATTAATGACCAGAAAACTGGAAGTGGTGCTGTGGCTCAAGCGGTAGGGGGTAGGGTAGGGTGATAACCTTGAGCTGAAGAGCTCAGGGACAACATTCAGGCCCTGAGTTGAGATCTGAGGATCACAACTGGAAATCAGCCTTGGACAGAAAAGTCCCCGAGACTCTTGATTTCTGTGGTTCCAACAGTAGAGCACCAGCCTTGTGCAAAGAAGCTGAGGGACAGCTGGACACGGTGGCTCATCCTAGCAACCTCCCAGGCTCACTTTCCCGGTCTGTAAAGTGGGAAAGACCAGGGCACTGGAACCAGGAGAGCAAGCCCCGCCCACCCCGAGCCCCGCCCACGGCACCCGCGGGCCCCGCCCACCACGCCCGCGAGCCCCGCCCAGCCCCGGCGTTGCCAGGACGACGCGCGTACACAGGCCGGGCCGGCTCACGGGGGCCGGCCTCGCCCTCGGGCTGGAGACTCCCGCGCTGCGCGGCCTTGAGGCCTCGCCCCGGAGCAGCAGCCCAAGCCCGCGGGGCCACCGGGCGAGGAAGGAGCGTGGGCTTCCTCCTCCCGCCGGGTGAGTCCGGCAGCGGGCGGAGAGGCTCGGGGCCCAGGGAGGATGCCCCGGGAGCCTCCACGCCCGGCGGGGCTCGGCCTGACCGCAGCCGGTCGCCCCAGGCGCCGCCGGCCGCGGTGGGGCCCTGCGCGGGGCCCGGCCCCCCGCCGTCAGGGCCCGGCCCCCCGCCGTCAGGGCCCTTCTGCAGTGGCGCCGATGACAAGGCCTGGAGTTCTGCTCCTCTCTTTGTGAAAGCTAGGTCTGGGTCTCACTGAGTGACAGCATGTGAAGCTAATGTCTGCTCCTTGGCTGACAAGGCAGCACTGGCCAGTTGGGTGCTCTTGTAGGTGTGGTGACTGTTACTTAAGTTTAGACAGATTTACAAAAAACGGAATAAATAACCGAGTGTGGAGGCTCACCTGTAAATTTGGCTTGTGAATTCCATTTCTTTTGTCTTCCCCGCCCCTGCGGCAGTCCCTGGGCGGGCAGGGTTGTGGGGCGCCGGGAGAGGGTGGGTAGACAGTGAGTTCTATGACTGTTTGTAGTCAGGTAGATAGTGCAATTCAGCGAGAAGGAAAGAGGGACAACTGGTGTGTGATCTTTCAGGGAGAGGGAAAAAGAATCATCTATGGCTCAGGCAGAATTCAGAGTGAGATAAATTATTGTCAGGATCTTTTGAAGTCACTGGAGTACTGGATTTGGAAAAAGAGGTCGCTCTGGGCACTGGTGGCTCTCACCGGTCACCTAGTTACTCAGGAGGCTGAGATCTGAGGATCACAGTTTGAAGCCCGTCCCATAAGACTATTGCCAATAAGCTGCCAGCTGTGCATCTATGACTCAAGTGATGGAGCACTAGCCTTGAGGGAAAAAAAAATCTCAGAGACTGGCTAGTTCCTGAATTCAAAACTAAGGACTGGCATGCATGCATGCTCACACACACACACACACACACACACACACACACACACACATCTTTTAAAAACACGTGATGGTGGCTAAGCCCAACAGCCATCTCTGCCGGTGTCTCCCTTTGCTCATGACTGTGGCTGATTGCATTTACTCTGAATCCGCAGGGTTTAGATCTGAAGGTCAAGGCATCTTTTCTAACAACTCCTGTTCACTTCTGTTCTGAAACCCTTTCCAGGAGAAGCAGACAATGAAGGCCTACCTCAAGAGCGCAGAGGGCTTTTTTGTCCTCAATAAAAGCACCACAATTGGAAAGCATGTGGACTCAGACCTCGTCTTACAGGTAAGCATCCACCCAGGCCCCTCACACAGTCCGGAGCTGTTGTGTGGCTCGAATACCTCAAGGTATCACAGCCACGTGCGGCAAGCAACCATGTCTTCCCTTTTGGCTATGGAGAATTGAGTGTTGAAAGTGCTGGACTTCCCTGAATGGACACTGTGAGAAGAGGACTCTGAAGGGTTGCCAGCAAGGGGGATATGCCGCATGCAAACTGGAAATCAAGGCAGCTCCCAATCTCCTCTCCCCCACGAGACACATCAGAAAGCCCCAGCCACCAGCCCTGTGCTGTGTCCAGGGCTCCATCTTGTGAGCTGTGATTTGCAGGGTCTGAGATGGCTGTGAACTGTAACTTTCAGAGATAGGTGTGCTCAGCGTGGATTTCATTTTGGTTTTGAATTGAGGGTCTCCCTGTGCTGCCCAAGCTGACCTCAGACTGCCTAGGCCCCAGTGGTCCTCTGGTCTCAACCTCCCCAGTAGCTGGGATGGCAGGCAAGGACTGTTATATGTTAATCGCCTCCCCCCCACAGTCCTCACCCCACCCCTTGCTGGATGGGGCATTCAGGACTTCCTCTAAGGCAGCATTTTTGGGAACCGGGCATGGTGGTACATGCCTGTAATCCCAGAGGCAGAGGGAGGAGGTTTGCAGTCTGAGGCCAGCACAGGTATACTTAGTGTAAGGCCCAATCTGGATAGCAAACTGCAAACATGACTGGGGGCCTGGTTCACATGCTAGAGCACCCAGCTAGCAAGTGAGAGGCCCTAAGTTCAGTCCCCAGTCTGGCTCACAAGACAGGATCATAAGACAGCCAGAGTCAGCCCAGGCTGGGAGGCAGTGATTGGGAAGCAAGGGGAAGAGAGGCAGGGAGGAGGGGGGCAGGAACAGCCTTCAGCTGGCTGCCCCTCCCTCTCTCGTCCCCGGCCCTGGTGCACCTGCAGGCCCTCCTCTGTGGGAGGAGAGGGTTGGGACAATTTCACAGAAATCCACTGTGTCCTGTCCCTGTCTGGCACCAGCCATTTCTGGGCTGCCTACTAGGAGAGACCCCGCTGCCTCCACCACACACCAGCTCTGGCTATGGAAAATGAAACATCTGAGAAGCAGGGAAGGCATGCAGATTCACCTCCCACTAGCAGGTGGCAGTGCCACAGCCCCTCTGCCCCGAGGAGTGTTGAAGAATAGTACCTGCGCCCTTTAGAGCCTATGTGTGTGTGGTGTGTGACTCTTGAGACTTGAACTCAGAGCCAGGCACCGTCCCTGAGCTCTTTCACTCAAGGCTAGCACTCTACCAATCGAGCCACAGCTCCACTTCCATCTTTTTGGTGATTAATTGGAGATAAGAGTCTCACAGGCTTTTCTGCCCAGGGTGGCTTCCAGACACGATCCTCAGATTCAGCCTTCTGAGCGCCTCCTGCTAGCCTCTCCCCATCCGCCTTTAGTTTGCATGTCCCTCCCAGCGAGGGGTAGTGTGTGTGGGTGGAGATGCCCCCTTCCTCCGCCCTGGGGTGAAATCCGGGCTCCGTTCTTCCATGAGGACTTGCTGTCACTGCCCACTTGGCCCTGCCCCACCAGTGCCTCTCATTGTCAGGTCTGCCTGCCCACACTGGGACTTCCTCTCCCTTGACTCTGTGGTCTGTTCTCATCACGGCAGCTTCCCCCTAGAGGACTTCGAAAGGAAGCTCGCCTCTCTCCTCTCTCAGGACACAGAGGACTCTCCTTTTCCTTTCTTCCTTTTTTTCTTTTTCTTTTTTTTTTTTTGTACTGGGGTTTGAACTCAAAGCCTTGTGTTTGCTAGCCAGACTGTCTACCTCCTGAACCATGCCCCAGTGTGGGTAAATTGAACCTCCCATAAGTTGATCATGCAGTGTTTGTCTTTTTGAATCCTTTTTTTTTGGGGGGGGGGGTGTCGGTCATAGGACTTGAACTCTGAGCCTATGCTCTGTCCCTGAGCTTTTCAGCTCAAGGCTACTGCCCTACCCCTTGAGCCACAGCCTCACTTCCTGTTTTCTAGTAATTAATTGAAGATAAGAGTCTCACTTTCCTTAGTGCCTGGGCTGTCTTGGAACTGCAATCCTCAGATCTTAGCCTCCTGAGCAGCTAGGATTACAGGTATGAGCCACCACGCCCAGCTGTCCACCAGCTTCTTTGCTCAAGGCGGGTGCTCTACCATTTGAGCCACATTGCCACTGTGCTTTTCGCTGGTTAATTAGAAATCAGAGTCTCAGGGACTTTTCTGCCCAAGGCTGACTTCCATTTGTGATTCTCCGATCTCAGCCTCCTCAGTAGCTAGTATTACAGACATGAGCCACTGACACTCAGCTATCCGTTAACATTTACCTTTTGCAGCATTTCGTATGTTCCATTTACAACTCTTTTGCTCATTTTGTTTATTCTCAATACCAGATTTTTTTGTTGTTGTTGGTCTTGTGGCTTGAACTCTGGGTCTGGGCGTTGTCCCTGAGCTCTTCAGCTCAAGGCTAGTGCTCTATCACTTTGAGCCACAGCACCACTTCCAGTTTCTGGTAGTTGATTGAAGATCAGACTTTTGACTTTGTACCGCAGCTTTGAACCACAATCCTCAGATCTCAGCCTCCTGAATAACTAGGATTACAGTGTGAGCCACTAGTGTCCAGCCAGATTTGTTTTTCTGCTGCTGTAGATAGAACTGTAATTTCTGTTGAGGGGTGTTCATTCTGTCTCAGCTGCTGCTGATCATATAACCAGAATCTCTGCTGAATCCATTTGTCTCCTCTATGTGGTATATATGTGAAATCCTTAGGCTTTCCTATGAATAAGCTCACGCTGTTGGAAAATATGGGTCATTTTATGTCTTCCTTTATAATATGAATGTGCTTTATTTGCTTTCTTTATCTGCTCTGGCTAGCACTTCCAGTCACCTACCGAACAGAAACAGTAAGCTGACATCCCTGTCTCATTCTTGATCTAAGAGCAAAACTTGTCCATTTCTTGAGTATGTGGTTGGCTGTGGGCATCTCATGTACAGTCTGTATCATGCTGGGATAGTTTCCTAGCTTTTGCCATGGAAGGATGTTGAGTCTTATCAGATTCCTTTTCAGTACAGAGGTGATTCCATATAGGCTCCACTTTGGTTCACATGAGGCAGTGCACCCATTCGCTGTTATGTGTTGAACCATCTTTGCATTCCAGTAGTAAATCCCACTGACTGTGGTTTAACATTTCTTTAATGAGCTATTGAACTCTATTTGCTGAGCTCTGTGAGGTATGCCTATAACTCCAGCTACTTGGTCTGCTGAGACAGGAGGGTCACTTGAAGCCAGCCTGAGTAATGTAGTGAGGTCCCCATCCCCAAATGTTTTACATAAGTACCCAGGAGGGAGATTAGTCCTCAGTTTTCTCTTGTAATATCAATGTCTGGTTCTGGGGCAGTGCTGGCCTCTCTCTTTGGCATTGGGCCCCCGTCCCTCTTCTTGGATTGGTTGAGCTCGGTTTCACAATCTGCTTGCAGTCAGCTAGTTTGATGATATATTTTACACAAGGTGACCATTAACAAATGTTGCAATAAGATTAACAATGCACAAGCAATCTCAAAAATATACTCATATCTTCTGTTATTTCTTGAGCAATCTGAGGTGTGCGCTCTCAGGGGTATCTTTCATCTTGAAACAGCCAGTGGAGACAAAACCTTCCAGGTCAAAAATCCTTCCTTATCCCAAAGCATTCCCCTCTTCCTTTCTTTTCTTGCTTGTATCACAGAACACTCCACAAGAGCCAAGCCACCAGAACTTTTAAGCATCCCACTTTGGTAGACAAGATGGCATTTCTCGCCCTCCCTTCCCCTAATTAGCACCCACTCCAGCCCCCATGACCTGTGCAGTCACTCAAGAACTCAAGACTCTCACTTGCCTAACACTGCTGACCACGGCTGGGCCTGCTTTGAGGAGTCATGCAAACCTCGTTCCTCCTTGTGCCAATACCCTAACCACAGCCTGGCCCCCTCTGAGGAACAGAAAGCAGTGGCGCCTAGCAAGAGCAAAGCAAAATCCAGCATCCAGATCACTCTCCTTTTTGGTGATGGGGCAAGGTTGCTAGAGCACAGAACAGTGAGGTCACAGGCATGTGGGGTGCATTGCACTGCCCCGATGACTTGTTTAAGAGTCATAGGTTTCCAGAAGTCAAGTAGTAGGACCAGCGATCCCCTAGCTGGCCTCGGGTTTTGGGGTCTTGTGACCATCCTACATGGCTGTGGACTGGTCAGCACTAACATGTGACAGAGATGACTGGAATGGCTTCCAGCTCAAAGATGGTTTTGCAGTGGACAGAAGCAGTACACGCTCTGGAGAGTGTTCTGAGCACATACATGCAAAGCGAGCCAGGTGGGAGCTACATGTGAACTGCATGCCGTCTTTTGGTACTTGGATTCAAGCTGATCTAATTTTGTTGAAGGTTTGTCATTTGTGTCCAGGAGAGCTAACAGGTTTGTTTGCTCTTCTTGCGATGATTGCATCCACCTGATAGTGGGGTGCTGTTGACTTCACCAGGAAGTATTCTGGAATAGACAGTAGGAAGCTGGTGTCATTTCTCCCTTAAACATTGAGTAAAATTTGCTAGGAACAGTTGGGCCTGGTGCTTTGTTAGTAATTATTGTTTTCAAATATGTGATCCTCTGGCTTCAGCTGCCCGGGTGGGTGCCCCAGCATGTACCTCCATGCTGAGATTCTGTCTCTCAGACATCTTCCTCCTTTTGTAAGCATTGGTGGATTGCATCTTTCAAGGAATTGGTCCATGCTAAATTACCTTTTTTTTTTTTTTTGGACAGTGAGTTGTTTGTAATCGCTGTGGTTCTTTTCACATCCAAGGACTCGGAAGTGATGGTTGCTCCTCTCTCCCTGCTTGTGACTTCTAGCTTTCTTTAAGAAAGGAAAGGGGCGGGGAGAAAGGGAGAAATGGAGGGAGGAAGGGAGGGAAGGAAGAAAGGAGGTGGGATAGAGGAAGGGAGAGAGGGAAGAAAGAAAAAAGGAAGTCACCTTTGGTTAGACAAATTCTGAGTAGCTTCAGGGAAGCCATGGGAACGGCTGCTGGTGTGGAAATCCTTCCCCTTTTATCAAGATTTTACAAGTATCACGCTGCATCCAGGACAGGGGTTATAATGTGTATGGTGGCTGCCTCTAAGGGATTAAAGGGGATTTTATGATTTCTCTATTTCTTATTTTCTGCAAAAATCACAGGATTTTTTTCAGTGAAAATGATTGACTGATGGATTGATTGGTTGGTTGGTTGATTGGCTGGTTGCAGACCTCTTTCCTCTATCCTCCCTCTGGGTTCCTCCTTTCGGGAATCCAGCCTTTTTCCTCCTTGGAGTTAAGGTGGCTGCAGTTTGTTGACTGGCCTCTGCCAGTCCCTACCAGCCCAGGCATGTCTGAGTGGGTCAGAGGGCTGGGAAGTGGCCAGTGCCCAGGCCAGGCTTCTCTATGGCTCCCTGACCACTGTCCCCTCCACTGGACAGCGTGGCGTTTGTCCCCAGGTCCAGGCAGCTGTGTGACCTGGGGAGATCCCGTGCCTCTCTGGTCCTCAGGGTCCCCCCTCCTGGCGAGGGTGTCTGTGAGCACAGAGTATGACAGCAGCCATGCCCTCCACTCTTCCTCTCTTCCAGTCTGCAGACATTGACAACCACCACGCGCTCATCGAGTACAACGAAGCGGAGGGCAGCTTCGTCCTGCAGGACTTCAACTCCCGCAATGGCACGTTCGTCAATGAGTGCCACATCCAAAACGTGGCTGTGAAGCTGATCCCTGGAGACATTCTGAGGTTCGGCTCCACAGGACTGACCTACGAACTGGTCATCGAGAACCAGTCCCAGGTGAGCTGGGTGCGGCTGGAGTCAAAGGAGCTGCAGAGCAAGGGCCCTCGGGAGGGGAGATGGGACCAGGCCGGCCCTGGCAGAAAGGCCCATGCAACCTCGCCTCCGGTAGGGGAACCCGTGATGCCTGCCACAACAGAAGCCTACAGTGGGCAGATCGTAGCTCAGGCACGCCCAGGCAGGAAGCAAGATCCTATCCTAAAAGTAACTGTGGCTCAGTGGTATTGTGCCAGCCTGGAAAGCCTGGACCCTGAGTTCAAATCCCCAAGACTGCCAGAAAGAGAGCATGGGAGGAGCATCTGTCAATCATGCAACTGTGTCTGGATGGAGCTGGCATCACACCCCAATCATGAGTGATGGCCTCAACTCACCTGACCCCAGGGCTCACCGGGGGGCAGGGTGCCAGGCAACTCATATACCAGGCTTGTGTTCAAACACCCAGCTCTGCCATTCACTCACCTACGTGGCTCCCAAGCAAGCCACGAGCCTGCGGGAATGAGCAAAGGGCTCTCTCTGGCAGTCAGGGACTCAAGGTCAAATGTCAGCTGCATGCCAGGTACCAGTGGCTCTCACCTGTAATCCTAGCTACTCAGGAGACTGAGATCTGAGGATCAAGGTTCAAAGCCAGTCCGGGCACTAAGGTCCATGAGACACTCATCTCCAGTAACCACCAGAAAACCAGAAGCAGCACCGTGGCTCAAATGGTAGAGTGGTAGCCTTGAGCTGAAGAGCTCAGGGACAGTGCTCAGGCCCAGAGTTTAAGCCCCACAACCAACTAAAAAAAACATGTCAACAGCCACTTCCACCATATTTTAAGCTTAGCTTTCTGATTTCTGCCAAGTAGCCAAGCATGAGTCGCGGGCTCTCTTAAGAATCGCTGTCAATGCCACTGGGCTTTCCCGTCCTCCTGGAAAGCCAGGTGCACGAAGGCCTGGCACTTTCCTGACACTCCACGTCACCAGCAACCAGCTCTCCTAAGCCCAGCTTAGAGGACTGAGCTCCCAAGAGCCCAGAGCACCGGGCGACGGTGACGTGAAAGCCCAGGCCATGCGGCCCCTGCTGTCGTCACAGCCAGGTCTGCCCAGGCCCCTGGGGTGGAGGGAAAGCTCTGTGCAGAGGAGAAAAGCATAGTGACTTCCGCTTCCTCCCGCGCCTCCACCTGCCTCTTACTGGGCGTGGCTCCTGGAAAAGCCGGAGACTCCTTTCTCAACCCCTCTGGGATAGCAGAGCCGACTGGTGACCATTTAATGAGCGTTTATGTTTACCAAGCAGGCTCTCAGTAGTTCTCACAGAGTGAAAGCAGCTGCTGTTATCTTTATTTTACAGATGAAACACAGAAAGAGACAGGCTTGCCAGGGTCCCACAGGGGCAAGGAACCAGACCCCAATTTTGTGTGTGTATGTGTGTGCCTGCGTGCCAGTCCTGGGACTTGAACTCAGGGCTTGCATGCTGTCCCTGAACTTTTGTGTTCAAGGCTAGGGCTTTACCATTTGAGCCACAGCTCCAATTCCAGTTTTTTGGTAGTTGATTGGAGATCAGAGCCTCACAGACTTTCTTGCCCCGCCTGGCTTTGAAACTTGATCCTTAAATCTCAGCCTCTGTCTCCCTCCTTCTCTCCTCTCTTCCTCTCTCCTCCTTTCCCCCTCTTCTCTCCTCCTTTCCCTCTCCCCCTCTTTCCTCCTCCCTCTCTCTCTCCCCTTCTGCCTCTCCCTCTCCTTCTCTCCTCCTCTCTCCCTCCCTCCTAGAGGCTGGTAGACCACCTCCAACAAGCTATAACCTAACATCTGTGTTTATAAATAAAGTTTCATTGGAAAACAGGCAGCCCATTCCTGTGGGTAGTTGCTTTTTTTTTGGTCAACCAACAGAGTTGAGTAGCCAGACCATACGGCCCACAAAACCAATTTAACTTGTCTGCCTTGCCTCAGAGCTGCCCCACCCTGCTTAGCCTGCCTCCCATTTATTCCGTTTCTCTCCCAAGAAAGCAGGAGCTTAGATAATAGTTGCTGCTTCTCTCTTCTTACTGGGTGATCATTGATTCATTCATTCATTCATTCATTCACTCAATTTGACCAGGCCAAGCCTGGACATTTTCTCATTAGATCACTTAGACCTTAAAGGACAGAAAAATCTTCAGGTAGGAAGACTGACAACAGGGGATGTAGGATGGGCCCGAGTAGAGAAGCAAATCCATGGGAATCGCTTTTCTGAGCAAATTCAAAGGGAACAACCCCTTCATGCCCCAGACTTAAAAATAACGTAGACTTGGCTCTTCTGAATTATATATCTAGGATCTTGAATTCTCAGACTGAAATCCTGTGCATAATTTATTCTGTTGGGTGGGACTTAGAATTATGACCCCCTTTGGGGGTGGGGAGACACCTGGGAAGCGTTTGCCAGCTGTTTGAAGGTGCCAAAAAGTGCCCTCTGTTGGCTGGGAGCTGACGTGCCAGTGTCACACAGCCCTCTGCTGGTGCCTCTAATGCTTTATTGCACAGCGCCCTCTCCTGGCCTCTGAGCTCCAATGCCTGTGTTCACGGTCTTAGGCAGCCAGTTGCCCCTCTGGGCTGGAGATCAGATTCTGGGGGTTCCTTATATCTCCCACTCTCCCCCACTACCTCCCTGGAGAAGTGACCACTCCTCCCTCCAGGAAGCTGCCTGCTCAGCCATATGTTTGTACCCCCATGTGCCGGGGCCAACCGGCAGCAAACCAGGGTTCGCAGATTGGGGTTCCTGAAATCGGGGGCAAGGACTAGCAAGAAATAGAAGAGAGACAGACACACCGGGTCTGGGATGTCCGCAGTCCAGGTAAAGACTGCCGAGACTGCCGCGTTTATTTTCCACACCTGCTTCTTCCCTCCTCCAGACCCAGGGAACCTCCAGGTGTTACATTCATATGGTAAATCTCAGGTCATTTACACAGAATAGGGCCAGAAAACAATAAGACAATAAAGCCATCGTCTGATGCAAGTCAAGGTACAGTTTGATTCCACTCTGGCTCCCAACACCCATGGATGTGTACGTCTGTACTATGGGTTGTAATCCAGCCCGGGGTCTCATAGAACATCCCTTCCCTGGTTTATCTGTGTCTCTCTGACCCACTTCCACCACACCTTTGCTGATTTTATGTCTTCTGGGGGAAGTTCTTCGTTTGGGTGTTTTGTTTGTCTGTTTTGCCAGTCCTGGAGCTTGAACTCAGGGCCTGAGCCCTGGCCTTGGGCTTTCTCCAGGCTAGAGCTCTACCACTTGAGTCACAGCCCCACTTTCAGGTTTTTTGTATGTGTGTGGTACTGAGGAATTGCATGCTATGCAAGCACTCTATCATTAGGCCAAACTCCCAGCCCCTTGTGTGCTATTGTTAAATATTCTGAGTTTGTGGTCTGGTTTTGGCCCAGCTGGGCATTAGCCCAAGGCCTCTATTCTTGATGCTTAGCTGGAAACCACCATTGGGTTGTCAGGCCATTTTTCTGGCCCAGCTAGCATCTTCTGTGAGTGTCTAACCACCAGCTCTGAGAAGCAAAGCCTGTGTGCATGGTAGACGGTAACTGTGAATGTAAGTACACTCTTTAATGATGATTATGAAACATCTGTGCTCACTACTGGAGATGAATTTTGGCTGAATGCTTGGGTCCCCATGCCAGAGAACCTGGCCATTGCCAAGTGGGCAAATTTGTAAATACCAATAGGCAGACATCAGGGAGCCCATCTGAGAGGAAGATGATGAAAGAACAGCATGGGGGCGGGGTGACGGTCTGTGGCCCTCTCCTGTTATTGCTATGTTCAGTCATAATCTTTTTCCTCCCTTTTCTTGGAAGGTCTAGGGTTTGAACTCAGAACCTTTGACTTGCTAGCAAAGTGAGTACTGAGCCACAGCTCTGCTTCCAGCTTTTCGCTGTTCAACTGGAGATACGAGTTTGACCCACTTTCCTTCCCAGGCTGTCTTTGAATCATAATCCTCAGATCTCAGCCTTCTGAGTAGCTAGGATTATAAATGTGAGCCACCACTGGCTCCTGCCCCCCCCCCACAATTTTGTTATCATTAAGGTGTGAGACAGAGGGGTTACCGTTTCACAATTCAGGTACTGTATCCATTTCTCTTTTGGACAATGTTTCCCCTTCTTACCCCCAAGTAGATATTTTTTGCCAGTCTTGAAGCTTGAACTCAGGACTTGGGCACTGTCCTTGGACTTTCTCAAGGGTAGAGCTCTACCCCTTGAGTCACAGTACTACTTCTGGCTTTTTCTGTGAATGTGGTACCAAGGAAACAAACCCAGGAATTTTGTGCATGCTAGGCAAGCACTCTACCACTAGGTCAAACTCCCAGCCCTCATGCAGATATCATTTTTTGCCAGTCCTGGGGCTTGAACTCAGGACCTGGGCACTGTCCTTGGGCTTTTTCAAGGGTAGAGCTCTACCACTTGAGCCACAGCACCACTTCCTGGTTTTTCTATATATGTGGTACCAGGGAATTGAACCTGGGTCTTCGTGCATGCTAGGCAAGCGCTCTACCACTAGGTTAAACTCCCAGCCATGCAGATATTTTTAAACTCAAGTTTCTAAACCAAGGCTTGTTGCTGACCACTGACCAGACCCAGACTCCATGCGCATGCTCACGTGGGCACAGCCCTGCACTCCCCTTTGCTGGGAGTCCTTTCCTGTGTTATTTTCCTGTCTGTCTGCTCCTCACTGTCAGTGCTGCCAAGTGCAGAAACCCAGCTTTCACCTTCCAGCCAAAGCCTCCTTTCACGAGTGTACACTTACTCTTCCAGATTCAGCCTGGAGGCATTGACTGTAGAGTTCTGTCAGTGGTGCGGGGTAGGGAGTACTCCCTAGGGCTTCACACACGCTAAGCAAGTGCTGCACCTCTGAGCAGCCCCAAGCCCCTGGCTGCAGCCCCCCCCCTCCCCGCACACACACCACTGGAACCCCATTACCAGGCTCTGTGTCCTACACGGGACACCATGTCTACCTAGCTTCCCACACTGAGAAGTTCAAGGTCCGCCCCCAGCCAAGGCCCTGAGCCTGTTACCTCTGCGGGCGCCCTTCTCACAGCTGACTCATTTATAATGGCTGTGTGGAA
This sequence comes from Megascapheus bottae, assembly GCF_031878675.1. NCBI lineage: Eukaryota > Metazoa > Chordata > Mammalia > Rodentia > Geomyidae > Megascapheus > Megascapheus bottae. The sequence continues at coordinate 75,328,577 of NC_143514.1, read as the reverse complement.
ACAATGCAGGCAGCCATCCATAGACATACGGATAGACGCACCATGGTCACGAGTACAGTGGAATCCTGTTTGGCCTTTAAACTCAAGAGCATCCAGATATGGGAGGACAGCATGCTCAGGTAAACAAGCCAGTCTCAAACTGGCAAGCACAGGGATTCCTCATGTTCAAAGCTCGAGGGCTGAATAAAGGTGAAGAGGGGATGGCAGTCACCAGGGGGGTGGGGGAGGGTACAGGAAAGTCGCTAATGGGAATAATTTTGCTCTCATAAGACGGAGAATTCACAGAAAGCCAGGAATCTGTGTGCCTGCCTGTAATCCCAGCTACTCAGGAGGCTGAGATCTGAGGCTCACCTTTCAAAGCCTGGAGCATGTTCTCAAGTCCAAGAAGCCAGGGTGGCCTCCTGGTATCCAGCCATTCTCCCTGGGTTTCCTTGACTCTTGATTGGATCTCATGTCCTTGCCCTGAGCCAATCCCTTGAGCCAGGACTGTGATTGGTTGGTGGCTTAGCTCCACCCACCACTGCGGGTGGTCCAGCCAAGCACATTTACCCTCTGCCAGGGCCCTGGAGCAGCCGGCTCAGAGTGTATCCCTGCACCTCTCCTGTGTTCTAGAGCAGACACCTGCAGTGGCAGGCTGCAGAGGACCAGGGTTGACAAGGCTGTACCCCAGGGCTCGGTCTTGGGGACATGTTGGAAGGAGGTTAGGTGATGGCCAGAGACTTAGTGACCTGTTCATGCTTCTTCTTTCTTGTACTGGTCATGGTGCTTGAACTCAGGGCCTGGGTGTTGTCTCAGATTTTCTGCTCTGTTTAGCCACTGTTCCATGTTGCGCTTTTTTTTTTTTTTCCGGGCTAGTTGGAGGTAAGAGTTGTGCAAATGTTTCCTCTTGGGTCTGGCTTTGAACCACGATCTTCGGATCTTAGCCTCCTGAGTAGCTAGGATTACAGGCGTGAGGACCAGTGCTTGGCTTTCGCTGTTCCTTTCAGCCACTGTGTGAGCTGCAGTGACGTATGGGCCAGGCATCTGTTCCCGGGGCTGCGATCCTGCATGAGGGAGGTGGAAGGGAACATCCTGATACCCTCGGGGCTGTCCCACCAGCTCAGCACCCAGTACCATGTGCCTTGAAGATGGCATACTGCCTTGCCCGGCCACATGCCTGGGCAGATCCATGTGGATCGGTAGCATACGATGCTGTGCCTGGTCACTGTCCCACACTGGTGGAATGTCCTGGAAGGCTTCCTGGAGGAGGCAACTTTTCCAGCAGTTTTATGGCAGGGCAGCTGATCACCATCCTTCCCATCTGCCCTGCAGGTCTCCTATGCCTGGGTGCGGAACCCGACACCCTGGCCCCCGCCACAGTCGCCTAGGGCCACCCTCCCGCCCAACCACCTCTTCTCACCCCCGCACATGTCCTTCCACCATGGCGTGCCACCAATGCCAGTGCAGAGGAGCTGGTCGCAGAGCTTCCCCGGGCCCTCCATGGTCTCGCCTGCCGCCTACCAGCGGCCGGTCAGCGCCGGCGGGAAGATGTTCTTCACCTTGGACCCCAAGTCCCCTCTCATCAAGCAAGGTTTGCACATGGTTCTTAGAGGCTTACTTCCTGGCCGGGCTGGCTTGGAACTGCCCTCCTTCCAGGCTCAGCCCTCCTGACTAGCTAAGCCCAACTAACAGCTCAGCTTCTGCCTGTAAAATTAACATACCTCGGTGAATCCGTTATTAATGGTCATATATGGAACGTGTCCCAAGGGTCAGGGATTTGGAGGTGGCCCAGCCCTGGGGTCCTGGCTCAGAAAGCTAGAAGTGAGCCAGGCACCTGTGGGTCACCCAGGAGTCTCAGATCTAAGGACCACAGTCTGAAACCAGCCCAGACTGAAAAGTTCATGAGCCTCTTATCTCCAACGAGCCACCAAAAAGCCGGAAGTAGAACTGTGGCTCAAGTGGCAGAGTGACAGCCTTAAGTGACAAAGCCAAGGAACAGTGCCCAGGCTGTGGGTTCAAGTCTCAGTAGGCTCCCATACATGGAATGATACCATAAAACATGCATGCAATGCTTAGGTGCCCATCACAGGCTGGGCACAGAGTTGTCACCACCTCACAGTCCTCTGGGTGCTTCCCGTGGTGAGCTGGCTTCCTGTCACTGTGACAGGACACTTGACCTAATAGGTTTAAAGAGAGGCCTGTGTGAGCCAGGGCTCAGGCTTTCAGTCCTCGTCCCATGGCCTCGGTGACAGCAGATTTGCTGTGGCAGGGAGCCTGGGTTGGATGGGAGTGGGGCACTCACCTTGTGGCAGCTGGAAAGCAAAGAGGGGACTCCCAGCCCCCTCCCCTGGAAGAATGCATTCCCCAGGGACCTAACTTCCTCCCATGAGGCCTCACCAATGAGGAGGACGTGTCATGCAGTGAAATGTCCTGGTCACCAGGTCTATGGGATAAGACCTGGGATAAGTCAGAGCAAAGGGTCAGTTAGCACTGGGGACAAGAGTGAGGCAGCCCCCTCCTCGCCTGGGCCTCTGAAACCATCGCTGCTTTCCAGTGCTCTGCCTCCACCCCCAGCACTCACATCTGCAAAGAGCCCGCAAGGTCCCAGGCCTCACTGAGCCTTTCGTGTCCTCCATCACGTTTTTGTCCTAGTGTGGGCCAATGCGGTAGAGCTGTCGGAAGAACCAGTGCCTGAGGGGATTCCAGGGCCCATTCCTCCCGGCGAGATCTTTATGGACCAGGACCTGAGCCAGCAGGATAAGGTGAGAGGTTGGCGGAGAGACAAGACCCAACACCTCGTGGCCGCAGAGGGGCTCATTGCTGCTTATTTAACTGAATCCCCCATCTCAAACAGCAGCACTGGCAAGCACTGTTCACTGAGCACCTACTGTGTGCTAGACTCTGTTCTGTGCCCGTGGCATCCCTGAACTCATTTAATCTCCAAACAATTTTGATCATGTCCAATTGGGTTTCCTCTTGTAGGCTAGAAAACGGGGCTATGGACTCAAGCAGGCCTACTTAGAATTTATGATCCCAAAGGAAAAGGACCCTCCTCTTCTTGGGATCCTTTGTCAACTCTGGAAGGAAAGAAGACCTTCTTTCCTCTAGGAACATCTAAGGAAATTCAGATGGCCGGCCTGGGTCTGGGCATGGGAAGGTGGGACAGGAAGGGGGGGCCATGATTGACATCCCACAAGACCACATGGATGGGGTAGGAAGGCTACATCAGGAGGATGTGGGCTCTTAACTTTAAGACCTTGATCTCCTTTGAATTGACATTGGTACAGGGGAGGAAGAGGGAGAAAGAGGAAGAGGGAGAGAGAACGAGTTTTAGTCTTCTGCATGTGGATATCCAGTTTTCCCAGCACCATTTATTGAAGAGGCAGTCTTTTTCTCTAAAGTACATTTTGGGCTCCATTGTCAAGGGTCACGTGGCTCTTGGTACATGGATTTCCTTCTGGGTCCTTCCATCTGTTCCGTTGGTCTGTGGGTCCATTTTGTGTCAGTACTGTGCTGTTTTTCTCCCTGTGGCTCTGTAGTCAGGTATCAGGGCATGGTGGCGCTCTCTGCTCGGGATTTCCTTGGCTCTGTGAGGTCTTTCACACTTTCACTTGTGTAAATCTTAGGGTTGATTTCACCAGTTCTCTGAAAGACATTTGGGTTTCTGTGGGAATTGCACTGAATGTGCATTGCTTTCAGCAGTGAGCTTATTGTCACAATGCTCTGCCAATTGGTGGACATGAGAGCTCTCCCACCTTCTGTTGTCTTCATTGTCTTTCTTCATGGTTTTATAGTATTTCTTATGGCCTTTTGCTTTCTTGGCTATGCTTATCCCTAAGTTGGTTGGTTGGTTGTTGTTTTAGGGGGGATGAAGTCATTTCCATAACTTATATCTGTTTGGATAAATGCCCTGCGCTCACTGGATCAGAGGCTAGTTCTACTTTGTGTGTTTTGAGGAGGCTTCATGCTGACTTCCATAGCCAGGGCAGTGGTTTGTGTTCCCACCACAGTGCAGTGGGATTCCCTCTTCCCCTGCCACATCGCCAACACCCGTGATTGTCTGCGTGCTTAATGGTGACAAGTCTTACTCGGGTGAGACAGAATCGCAGCGTTGTTATTTGATGACATCTGGTGAGAAGCTTGGGGAGTCCTCCCCCCTTCTGGAGCCCTAACAAGTTTTTAGTCACTCCTCGGGAGGGTGGAGGCTGGCTCCATTGTGCCCACGGCAGGATAGAGACCCCAGTGCTTCCTGAAGTCCACATAAATAAATCTCCACTCACCTTGCTGGAAGGTGTGTGCATAGCTCAGCGAGGCCTGGAGCCCCCGAGAGGAGGGGGAAAACGGACCCTTTATTTTGGCCACAGTGTGACCAAACAAAAACTATTTTCCTAATGACTCCCGACCCAGTGAGTCCCTATGAGAAGATTCCGCTGCTCTCAAAGCTTAACCTCAGGGCACAGGGGATCTGCATCCCTTCCTCTGGGGTCATGTGGATTTGATCTGAACCCCTGTCTCTAAGGCAGCAAGCTGACCCCCATCCCTCCGCCGCCGGCCCCCGCCAGGCTCAGCAGCTGGGCCCTGCCTCAGGAAGGCCCCTTGTGACCCCTGGTCTCCCTGCAGGACGAGATCATCCTATTCCTGGGGAGAGAGGTGAGCAGGCTCTCGGATTTCGAAGTCGAGTCCAAATACAAAGACGCAGTGATCATGAACCTGCAGCATGAGGTGTCCGACCTGAGCTACCGGCTGTCCGAGTCGGCCAACTGCATGCTGAGCGAGCGGGACGCGCCCTTCAAGTGCTCAGGGCCCAGCGAGGCCGCTAACCCCAGCCAGAGCGAGATCCAGAACTTGAAAAGCCAGGTAGGACCTGAGGATGGTCATTCGGGGGCACCTGGGCACAGCACCGCCAGAGACGTCCCGATTCTGCCCAGACCTGGCACGACAGGGCCCTGGGACCTGAGGTCTGCCCTCTGCTCAGCCCGCACACACGGTCACTCCACTCCTCATGCCCAGGTAGCTATCAAAGAGAGGGCCCCCCACGCCACAAACACGCGCACGCACGCACGCATGCACGCACGCATGCACGCACGCATCTCTAACCAAACCCTGAGGGTGGTTTCTGGCTCCCTTGTGGGAATTCCGTGAAATAAAACTTCCCAGCCTGGATCAAGGTTTACCCAAGTGCCTGCCACATTGTCTTTGGTAAAAAGAAGAAAAAAATGGCTGCTGAATTTGGTTGTTCATTTGGGTTTTTTTTTTTTTTCTGTTTTTGTTTTTGTTTAAGCAGGACTGAGGTTTGACCTCGGGGCCATATGTTTAGTAGGCAGTTGCGGTAGCACTTGAACCAAACCCCCTGCCCTTTCTGCTTTCATTATTTTTCAAGTGAGGGTCCCGTATTTCACCCTGGCTAGAGTGGATGGATCCTCCTTTGGATGGTTCCCAGGCAGCTGGCAGGACAGGCCTGCGCCACCACGCCCTGTTTATTTATTGAGGGGGGTCTTGCTGCAACCCCCACCTCAGGGCTTGGCCTCAAACTGCAATCCTCTGAACCTCATCCTCCAGGCTCTGAGCCCCACGTCAGACACTGTGCTGCACCTGGAGCTCGTGGCATTTTTTGTTTGCTTGTTTATTGGTTTTTGAGACCAGGTAGTGCTCTGCAGCTGAGAATGGCCTCGAACTTAAGATCATCCCTTGAGTGCTAGAATCACAGGCCTGGGCCACCCCACCTAGCTATACATTTTGTGCATGAGTTGTATCTCAACAGCATTGATGAGAAAGTTGTTGGCCTTGTTATACAGTGCTGTCTATGTCCCAGCCTGGGGCTCTCCTCCCTACCCCCACTCCTGGCCTGTCCCTTCTCACCCCAGCTCAAGAAGCTCCCTGCATGGGACACATGCCTGCAATCTCAGCTCCTCAGGAGATTGAGACCTACAGGATAGAGGTGTAAAGCCATCTAGAGTAAAAAAGGTCTCAAGGTTCCATTGCTAATTAAAGCTGGACTGGAGGCCTGGCTCAAGTGGTAGATCACCTGTTCTGAGGAAGTAAGCAGAGCTAGACTTAGGCCCTAAGTTCAGGCCTAGGGAACTGGGGAAGAAAGTTCTAGAAACTGTGCCCCAAAACAAGGCATGGCTTCCTTACGGTGAAGTCAGGCCAGTCTACCTGGGCAGGACACAGCCCCGTTCCCTTCAGAGTTCTGGGTACAGCCAGGCCCCTTTCTTAGACAACCAGAGTCCCAGTGCCTTGAAAGAATATTCCAGAAATGGACAGCCTTATATAAGCTTTGTCACCGCATGTCATTATAATGGACCTAGTTTGTTATCCGCTGTTATTGACCTCTCACCCCTGTCCACTGTGAGAATTACACTTGGTCTCTGGTGCCATCTACAAAGCCAGGCACCACCAGGGACTGGATCTCAGCCCTGCAGGAAGGGACCGCTGCAGTAAACCACATCTGTCTTTTGTTTTGGTTTTGTTTCTGTGCTGGTATTGGAGCTTGAACTCAGGGCCTGGACGCTGTCCCTTAGTTGTTATTGTTGTTTTAACTGAAGGTTGGCACCCTACCACTTAAACCACACATACTTTTTTTTGGCAATAAGAGTCTCACAGACTTTTCCCATCCAGGCTGGCCTCAAACGGCCATCTTCAGATCTCAGGCTCTTCAGTAGCTAGAATTCCAGGCTTGAGCTACCAGCACCCGGTTTGTGTCGGTCACATTTCATTAGTCCATTCACTTGTTCATCCAGTAACTCTCGTTGCCCATCTTCCAGGCTTCATTGACCAGGGAGCAGCAGTCTGCTACGCTTAGCTCATCTAGGTGCTATGGGCTTGGTTCTCCAGCCCAGTACAATACTGGGAAGTGTTGGTCCTGCGAAGAGGGAGGCTTAGCAAGAGAAAGTTGGCTTCCTGGTGATCCTGAAAGAGCCTGGGGTCCTGGCGCCTGCTCTTCCTCGTCCCTTCCTGGCACGGTGAGGCAGCCACCGCCTCTACCTCTCCCCTGACTGTCCCCCTCCCTGGGGCTCCGCTAGGAGCCATGGGGTCAGGTCACCATGGACTGGGACCTCAGAGCAACCTTTCCTCTTCTTTAAGTTGACTATCTCGGTTATTTTGTTACAGCAGTAGAAGGCTGACCAGCCGCTGTTCCATTAAACTGGAACAGAGTAACAATGAAAAACACATCCTCTGATGTTTAGCAAAGGAATGACCTTCCTTGAGACTCATGTTCTTGATTTTTGAATCAAAGAAGTTTCCCTGATTTACTCTTCCTATACCTCCTATCTTGACTTTGGATTCTTGTTTTTGTGGCAGTGCTGAGGTTTGAACTCACAGCCTCACACTTGCTAGGCAGGCACTCTACCGCTGAGCCACACCTCTAATCCTTTCTGCACTGGTTATTTTTTGAGATAGGATCCCACTCGTTTCCTGGGCTGGCTCCCAAACCTTGATCTGCCTGTGGATGCAGCGCGGATGGCAGACATGCCCCAGTATACCCATCTTGTTCTGTTGAGAAGGAGTGGCACGGATTTCTCTTCCCAGGCTGAGTTGGAACCTGAACCTCCTGAGCTCGCCTCCCGGATGCTGGAATAACAGACAGGAGCCACTGTGCCCAGCTCACCTCAGTCTTTACTGACAACTGGATGATGCTCTGTAGCATCTCTGAACTAAAGGATGCAATTAACTTAAATCCAAATCAAGTGCATATAGTTAAGGTTCTTAAAGATCCTGTCACCAGCAGCACACTGAGTCAGAAGTGCCAGCCATGTGGCTGGCTAACTTAATGTTCTAACTAGCTGCTATATTCTCTTGTTTCCTTAAAATACATGTGACTTGGATTCTAGCTACTCAGAAAGCTGAGATCTGAGGATTGCAGTTCAAAGCCAGCCAGGGTAGAAAAGTCTGTGAGACTTTTTATCTCCAAATACTTACCAAAAAGCCAGCAGTGAAGGTGTGGCTCAAGTAGTAGAACACCACTCTTGAATACAAAAGACAATGGAAAGAGTCTAGACAGTGAGGTCAAACCCCAGGAGAATATTTAAAAAAGAAAAAGAAACAGAATCACCCCCTATCATGGAAAGACCCTCACCACACAGCCTGCACCACTGCTGATTAGCAGCAGGTTTTGCCTTCAAGCTCTCACTCTTCCTGGGACTGTTACATTTCTTATGATCACAATGCCCCTGCAATCTCAGTATAGACATCTTAATAACGATGCCAGTTAGAGACTATCTGGAGATTCACGTTGGTAGTGAAATGGCTTTTAGAGCTATATTTCCCTGCAGCCTGAATTCTAAAGCTCTGGAAGCTGCTTAGATTGAACTGTATATCTGTTACACACAGCACTGAAATCTTCAGGGGCCATTTTCCCTCATCCCTTCTGTGTTTGTCTTCATGCAAATAGAGGCATAGAGTAAGGAACTAGAAACATGTTTGTTTTTGTTTTTGTTTTTTTTTTATTCTGAGTGTTTTCCGTGGGAGAGTTTATTTCCTCTACCAACAACAACAAAAAAAAAAAAAGGAGGAAAATGTCAGCTTTTGGTTTTATGGGTTTTTATGGTTGTTTTTTGCTTTGGGTTTTGGGGGTTTTTTTATTCAGTGTTTTCAGAGCACAGACATGCTAGAGTGTAGCCCTGGGGAGGAGGTGGGGGGACACAATGCCCCCTCCTGCCCCCGCCAACATTCAACTCCTTTGTGATAAACCAGATACCTCAAGGGAAGAGAAAGTGTCCCCTCCCCCATCCCTGTGAGTCTGGGAATCTAAGCTGTGATGGCGTGTGGTGTGTGAAATGAGCCGTGCACACTATGAAACCGTGATGCTCCTATGAATGCAGAGTAATTATCACAACCCAGCGGGGAGTGGGGGCGCAGAGGCGGAGGCCGAGGGCTGTGAGCGCCACCTTGTGGCCAGACCCCGTGCCCTCCCCTGCATCTCCTGTGGTCCTCAGGCCCTGGCCAGGCTCCCCAACTCTCAGTACCCACCTGCCAGGAGGAGAGGCCACAGCTGGTACATGCTGGAGGGTCTCAGCTCATTCTACACGCCCCGCGCCACGCGTGGTCCAAGCACACTCCCACGTATCATTAAGATGTCCTAAGAGAGGAGGTCCACCCGCTGAAGGGGGTGACTAGGCCTCAGAGCCGCACAAGAAGGTAGACAGACAGCCCAGACGTCCCCTAAGCCTAAGCAAGCGACAAGGCCCTTCTGAGCCTCAGTTTCCTCTCCTAAAAAAAGGGCACAGGACGGGGAGCCTGCTGAGAATTCCAACATCACCCCCAAGCCCTGGTGACCCCCTCTGGCCCCTCCACTCCCAAGACTTCTGAGCTGGGCCCCCCTCACTCTCCAGCCAGCCCTAAGACTCCTGCCCACTCTGGGGAGGAGCGGTGTGTCTCAGGCCTGTGCCAGCGCCCTCTGACCCTGCACTGCCTGTTTTCTCAGATCAACGCCATTCAGAAAGGCTACAACGAGGTGCTGTGCCAAACCCTGTCAGAACGGAACTCGGAAATCGCCTCCCTGAAGAACGAAGGTGAGAACTTGAAGAGGGACAACGCCATCTCGTCAGGTGAGTGCCCGAGGGGCTGGGCTTAGTAGCTGTTGCTCCAAGACCATGCTGCCATTTACCCTGCAGACCTGCTTGGTGAACACTTATCACCAACTCAGAGACAAAGGTCCTTCCCAGAAAGGAGCTGTGTGGCCCAACGACAGTCCCTGCGTCTCTGCCCCGCCCCCCCTTGCACTGCTTGTTAGCTTAGCCTGAGCGTTCAGTGGATAAAACAAGACACACACATTACCCAGCCTGGTTTCTGGGGTTCAGGAAAGTGGGGGAACGTAGCCGTGACCCAGGGCTGCACAGGGTGGCAGTCAAGCCGCTGGTCAGGGTCTGGCGTGTCCCTGGGGGCTGTTGAGGGTCCCCGTCCAGAGCCCCCCACAGGGCCTCAGCCCCTCAGTACCCCAGCTTTTCCCTGCTGCTGCCTGAGAGCTCTGCAGCCTTAGCATTTGTGTCCCTGCCTGGAAAGTATCCCCACCATTTCCACAGGGTCAGCCTGGCCTGGGAGGAGGTTGAGGGGAGGTGTCCAAAGCCTTGCATTCTGGGAAACAGGGGCCCCAGGGAGGATTTTGGAATCAGGCCCAGGTATCAGGTGCCAAACTCTGTCATGAAAGGAGATTTCTCCAGGGCCACCGAGCTCACAGGTTGTAGTGTAATGCCCAAGTCTCAGGACGACCACCAAGAGACCACCGAGAGCCAGACGTTCCGAAATGCCAAAGCAAGGCTTTATTCAGTCGGGCTGCACCTCTGGGCCTCGTCCCGCACAGGAGGAGGCCGAGAGCTGCATTTTTACAGGGCTTTTAAAGGCAAAGACCACAGATTTACAGCAACACAGCAATCAGCTATTGGAGTAAGATAAGGTGGGGGTGAGGGACCCTTCAGGGCAGTGGAAGTGGGAGGTTCCCGTGTCAGTAGAGTCCTAATTAGCTGTCTGAGGCTTTAGAAAACAAATGCCATCCCTTGAGTTTACAGGAGTTCTGGTTAATTTTAACACAGACAGGTCAGTTCCTGGGACTTAATGGCACCACAATTCTGTTTCTTTAATTTATGTGCACTTTTGGGTCACTCACAGTTTATATAAACAACAAGTGGTTGCTGCTTCAGAATAGGGGTGCTTTTTAGCTCCTCAGTAGAAATGGGGTTCACTCAGTGTGACTCCATCTCCCCAACCAAGACCCTCCCAGACATACCCTCCCACCCTGGCATGCAGGGTCCCCCATCTTTTTCCAGCCCTGGTCACAGGCCCAGTTCCTCCAGATTCTCCCTGAGACCTGCAATGACTCAGTAGCTGTTGTTTTCACCCACATTCCAGCTTCTAGGGACCTGGGAAATCCCAGCTGCACCCTTCCTCAGTGCCAGGGTCCCCCTCAAACTGGCTGACAGTGGCAGCCATGACTGTGCCCCTGACTGCCTGGTGAGCGAGACACACTTTGTGTGGCAGAGATGGTGACATCTTTGCAAAAAGATGTGTTGGCGAGGACCGAGCAGGTGCAGCAGCTGAAGGAGGAGGTCAACCAGCTGAAAAGCAAGAACAAGGAGAAGGACCAGCAGCTGGAGGCCCTGAGCTCCCAAGTGAGTGCCGCCCTGTGCCATCGACCCATGCCTGGGAAGAGCTTTGGTGCCAGCCCTGGGACTTGAACTCAGGACCTCACGCTCTTGTTCAGTGTTTCTCTCACAGAGAAGCTCTACCACTTGAGCCATCCCTCCACTTTGAGCTTTTTGCTAGTATATGGGAGGGAAGAGTCACTGGTTTGTCTACCTAGGTTGGCTCAGATCTCCGCCTCCTGGTCTGGCCTTTAGAATCAGGCTGGGCCTGATTCAGCTAGTTCGGCAGGAAATGCCCTGGGGCCCCAATGAGGCCAGCATGGGCCCTCCAGCTTGCTGGGCTTTGTCTCCACAGTGCAATAGTCTGAAAGAAGAGCTAAAAAAGGAAGAGATCCAGAAGGAGCACAGGGAATCCCAGGAGAAAGAGTTAAAACTCTGCAGAAATGTGAGTGGAACTTCCTCCTTCAAAGGTGCGCACAGGAAAACGAGGCTGCGACCCCCAGATTCCTGGTGGGATCCTGGTCTGCCCTGGGTGGCGTGTGCTTTGGAGGGCACTTGGAATTCTTCTTTGGCGCATGCAGCCCCAACAAGAGGAGGAGGATGCGGAAGGATGGTTCTCCCAGGGTGCTCTAGGAACTTGACTCCATTTTCCTCACAGGCTGGCCTGGTCTGGGCAGGGATAGGGATGGGTACAGAGACAGGAACCGGTACAGGGACAGAGATGGATACAAGGACAGGCTACCGGCCAATTGGCTACTATATGCTTCTAGAAACCCATTCTGGATCTGACCCTGGGCCTGACCCTGCCTGAGTATGTCTTCCTGTCAAGTTTGATGGAAGCCAGAGGTGCTTCTGAAGGCATTTTTATTTAAATAGATCATTAGGATTCAAGAAAAAAGGAAAAAAAGAGCTGGCATAGTGGCTCATGCCTGTAATCCTAGCTGCTCAGGAGGCTGAGATCTGAGGATCAGGGTTCAAAGCCAGCCTGGGCACTAAAAAAAAAAATCTATGTGAGACTCTTATGTCCAATTAATCACCAGAAAAATGGAAGTGTTGCTGTGGTTCAAGGGGTAGGGCAGTAGCCTTGAGCTGAAGAGCTCAGGGACAGTGCCCAGGCCCAGAGTTCAAGCCCCAGAGGGAGGGAAGGAGGGAAGAAGGGAGGGAGGGAGAGAAAGAAAGGGAAGAAAGGGGAGGAAAGGTTGGTTTTGCATTTGCCTCATATATTATTTATTTATGTATTAATTTATTTTTATATGGGTATTGGGGCTTGAACTAAAGGCCTAGAGGATTCCATCACTCCTTAGAGTGAAAAAGTGCTCTGCCACTTGAACCACAGCTCTACTTCTGGCTTTTTGCTGGTTCACTGGAGATGACTTTTCTTCCTGAGCTGGCCTTAAACTGCACTTGTCTTATTTGGGAGACAGCCGTAAAAATAAGACAGTTGGTGGCCGGGAATTTGGCCTAGTGGTAGAGTGCTTGCCTAGCATACACGAAGACCTGGGTTTGATTCCTTTATGCCACATACCCAGAAAAAGCCAGAAGTGGTGCTGTGGCTCAAGTCGTGAGAAAGCCCAAGGACAGTGCTCTGGTGCTGAGTTCAAACCCCAGGACTGGCAATAATAATAATAATAATAATAATAACAATAATAATAATAATAATAATAAAAAGATACTAGTATTTTCCACCGGGTGCCCATGCAGAAAGAAAAGCCTATAAGATTCTTGTCTCCAACTAACCACCAAAGAGCTTGGAGGCAGAGCTCTGGCTCACGTGATGGAGTGCCATCCTTGCACGCAAAAACTCAGACCCCGAGTTCAAGTCCCAAAACAAAGAAGAAACCGGTATTTTCTTTTACCCAGCATTGCTCATCGGAGGCGGAGCAGCCCTGGCCAGGAAGCAGCTAAGCGAGCTGGCAGCAGGCCGTGTCTCCCCTTTACCCAGCCCTGCTGTGGGGTTCTGAGGGTGGTGACCTTTGGGTCCCAGCATGGACTCCCGCTGCCCCTCTTGGGGGTTGACTCTCCTTGTGCAAACTTTTGCAGCAGATACAGGAAATGGAGAAGGAAATAAAGAGGCTGAGAGAGGAGCTGAGGAAGAGCAGCTGTGAACAGGGCAACGTCTCCAAGACCCTCCGTGAGAAGAGCAAGGTAGGCCGGGCCAGCCAGGCACGTCCTCCCTGGTCCATACAGCGCCCCGTGTGGCTGATGCTGGTATTGCCCCCTCACTGCTGAGGAAACAGGAGCCAAGCAAAGAGGACTGGGGTGCCTGGACTTGAACCACCTGACTCCAGAGCTCCTGTGCTGGCACTAGCCACACCGGGTATCTGTCACTTTAACTAAACAAGACAAAACCAGCAGTGCCAAGGTACACATGCTCCATAGGCCCCCCATGGTTGGCTGCTACCACACTGACAGTACAGGGACACAGAAGGTCCTGTTGCTTTAAACTTAGTGGAACGCCAGTGATGCCTTTGCTGACATAACCAACTGAAGAGTGCTGACGGGTCAGATGTGTTTGTAAATTCTTTTTTTTGCCAGTCCTGGGACTTGAACTCAGGGCCTGAGGGCTGTCCTTGGGCTTTCTTAAGGCTAGAACTCTACCAGTTGAGCCACAGCTCCACTTCTGACTTTTTTCTATGTATGTGGTACCGAGGAATCGAACCCAGTCTTTGTGTATGCTAGGCAAGCACTCTACCACTAGGCCAAACTCCCAGCCCCTTAAATTCTTTTTGGTTTCCTTTTTTTGTGGGTCCTGAGGCTTGAACTCAGGGCCTGAGCTCTTCCCCTGAGCCTTTCTGTGCTCACGGCTAGTGCTCTACCACTTGAACCATGCAGCCACTTCTGGCTTTTCCTGAGGCGTTTATTGGAGATAAGAATCTCACAGACTTTCCTGCCTGGACTGGCTTCGAACCATGATCCTCCAAGCTCAGCCTCCTGAGTAGCTAGAGTTACAGGTGTGAGCCACCAGCACCCAGCTCATGCTTTTAAATTCTAAAGTGAAAGACACACAAGGTCCTGGGCAGGTTAGGCCCAACTATAATCCCTCCACTTGAATCGTCTGCTTTAATGTCATTGAAAATCAGAATAAAGCCAAATGACGGGGGGATCCTGCCAAGGGAACTTGTTCGAGAATGATCTGCAAAGCCCCCAAAATTGACCTAACATTTTTCTCCAGTTCTTACTTAGTTTAACTGTCAGAATATCACTACAAGTTAAAACCATTGACACTTCATAAACTAAAGCCAGGTTGCAGGGACTCTGCCTGTAATCCCAGCTATTTGGGATTAGGGTTTCAAATTAGCCCAAGCAAAAAGCTAGTGGGACCTCATCTCAACAAATAAACTAAGCATTGTGGTACATAGCCATAATCCCAGCTACCCAGAAGTTGCAGGTAGAAGAATCATAGTCCAAAGCCTATTTCAGAGGCCTGAGTTCAAACACCAAAAGAAAACAAAACACTTTATAAGATAAAATACATACCAGACAAGACCTGTCTGACAAATTGCATCCGGTCAACAACTATTTAAACTGACAGAAGTTAAATAGATATAAATAGGGTCTAACAAAAATAAAACCAACCCAAAAAGCCAGATTGAGTTTTTTAAAAAACCTAATATTTATTGACTAAAAATTGAGAGAAGAATCAAATATTTTTAAAGAAAAATTTAGATATGATTATTCTAGGAAGAAATGGGTTTGATAGAAATGAAGAAAAAATCCACAGTAACAGAGCCAAGATTGGTAAATAAATAAATAAATAAAATCTGATAGGAATCAGAAAAGGTTACAGACAAATCAAAATATGGTAAAATTTACTGAGAATGGAAATGATCCAGGGATGACTGACTCAGGTGGTAAAGTGCTTGCCTGTGGACATGAATCCCTGAGTTCAATCCCCCACTCAGCAAGGAGAGAGAGAAAGAGGGAGAGGGAGAGGGGGAGGGGGAGGGAGAGAGACAGAACTGACCCAAGTCAAACACCATTTCAAGAGACTAAAATTGGAAATGGGAGCATCTAAAACCTGTTTAACCACTGGCTTCATGAACTCCTTCTATCAAGTACTTAACGTCTCAATGAAATGTATATGAACTATATATATATCTCATTAAAATAGTTGTGGTCATGAACGTGAAATCAGACTGCTTCCTGGGCTATTACTTTTCCTCTAAGTCAGCTTTAGCTGCCTTCTTACAAGTATTAGGACAGAGTGTTTTCATTATTCTTGATAAACGTATTTTTCAGTTCCCATGTTCATTTTTATTTCCCTTTGGCTCCTGAGTTGTTTCAAAGTTATTTGTAAATGTATGAAGCCTTTCTGATCCACCTTTGGTGACTCATTTCTAGGGTATCTCCCTGAGGCTAGAGGATGACCTCCGTTTGGTTTCAGTCCTTCAGTATTGAGACTTGCCTATGGTCTGCATCAGGTCACATTTGTCCTTGAAAAGAACGTTCATCTTTAGTCACAGGCAGGGTCTTTGACTCAAGTTTGCCACTACTGTTTAGTACATGGGTTTTCTTATTCGTTTTCTTGCGTGCATGTTTAGATGTCAGCCATGGAGAGGGATGTGTTTTGTTTTTTTAATCAACTTGATTGTGGAATTGTATGTCTTCTTTTTTCTATTGGCCATATTTGCTTCGTGTGTTTTGAGGCTGTGTTACTAGGTGCGGATAAATTGAGCATTGTAATCCTCTCGACTGAAGCAAACTTCTGACAGCATGGGGTGGTCATATCTTTTAGTTTTCTTCTATCAAAAGTCCCCCTGGTCCTTAGCAGGGATTCACAGTCAACTACATCAACTTTCTCTTGTCATAACTTACTTTTAGTGATGATAGAGCATATAGTTCATATAAACTCCAGTTTGATGATCTTTGTCTTTTAATCTCATGTAAAATGTAAATACCAGCATATTTGGACTTAAATTGGTCTTTCTGCTCAGTGCCAGCTGTTCCTTTTCTTCTAGTTTCCTTTGGCCTGATAGAGTTATCATTTCATTTCCCCCCTTTCGTTAACTTGGAGATTTTTCAGTCTTTTTATTGAACAATGAAAAATAGCATTCCTCATGACTTACCAAAATCCAAGACTTGACCTGTGCAGGTAGCTTCCAACTGTAACCCTAGATTCTAAGGAGGCTGGGGTCCGGAAGATGGCAGTTTGAGGCCAGCTCAGGCAGAAAAGGTCACAAGGCCCTTCTCAGCTGCTGTCTGGGTGCTGTGGATCACACTTGTCCTGAGCTATGTGGAAGGTTGAGATCAGAAGGATTGTGGGTCCAAGCCAGTCCAGATTGAAAAATTCCTTGAGATTTCATCTTCTTTTTGGGGGGAGTGGGGTGGGGTGATAATCATAGGACTTGAACTTGGCCTGGGCTCTGTCCTGAGCTTTTCTGCTGAAGGCTACCGCCCTACCCTTGAGCCAAGCCACACTTCCCGTTTTCTAGTAGCTAACTGGGGGTAAGAGTCTTGCTTTCTTTAGTGCCCAAGTTGGCTTTGAACCTTGATCCTCAGATCTCAGCCTCCTGAGTAGCTAGGATTACAGGTGTGAGCCACCATACCTGGCCTTGAGATTCCATCTTAACAGCAAGATACTAGGCCTGATTTCCAGCCCAATACAGGGGGATCACAGTCAGTGCATACCCAGTAGGAAGCCAGGTCCTATCTCAAAAATAACCAGTACAAAAAAAGGCTAAGGTCACAGCTCAGGGGTAGAGCATCTGCTTAGCAGAACTGCCAAGAAAATATCTATCGAGGTGTTGTTCATTTTCCTTTTACTATACTCTCAGTGGTTGTTCTAAAGAGTATGGTGTGTACATTTTGACCTACCCAAGCAGTGTTCGCTAAGATTTTGGCCTCCTCCATGATACCAGAATGACCTGTGACACTGCACCTGCAGGCCTCCAGTCCACACAGACTCAACATCCCCATGCTTCCCTCCACGATGAAGCTGCAAGGCCATGAGCACTGGTGTCTTTATATAGCCCAGGTGTCTGTCCATGCATTTGGTCAGTGTGCTCTGCATCTCTCATCATCCTCTGGGGATCATTTTCTTCTGCCTACAGAGCATCCTTCAGGGGTTTCCTTAGTGTAGCTCTGCTGATGGCAAGTGTGTGTGTGTGTGTGTGTGTGTGTGTGCGCGCGTGTGTGTGTGTGTGTGTGTGTGTGTGTGTGTGTGAAAGAGAGAGACAGAATGGAAATGAACATGAAGTTCTGCTGTTTGTTGGCCATAGGGCTTGAACCCAGGGCCTAGGTGCTGTCCTGGAGCTCTTTTGCTCAAGGCTAGCGCTCTACCACATTGAGCCACAGCACCACTTCCGGTTTTCTGGTGGTTAATTGGTGATAAAAGTCTCATGCACTTTCCTGCCCAGGCTGGCTTTGAACAGAGATCCTCAGATCGCAGCCTCCCGAGTGGTGGAGATTACCTATGTGAGCCACCGCACCTGGCTTGAAGCTCTGTTGTAACCTCCATTCTTGAACCTGTATTTTGGCTAATAATTGGATTTTGATTGGCAAGTACATTCTTTGGCACAGTATAGAAAACTTTAGCTACATCATTCTATTGTCTCCCAGCTGCCATTGCTTCCTCTGGGAGGTCAGCTGTGAGCCTCCACCACCTTATGTCTTTTTAGCCTGCTTTTAACGTTTGCTTTTTCTTTGACTTCAAGCAATCTCACGATAATTTTTACACATGTGAATTCATTTTCATCTTTCTTAGAATTCATGTGAGCTTCTCAAATCTTCGTCTGGTGTCTTCCACAGCTTGGGGGCTCTAGCTGTGTTCTGGGGAAGCAGCGAGAAGTGCTGAGGCCTTAGTCTCTGTCAGTGATTGGATTAGGTTTGTGATTGGTTAGCGAGCTGGGGATGAAGTGACAAAATGGCTGCCCTAGTACTGTGCCAGAGTTTGTTTCACAGCTGAGGCCATGATGGGGGAAGGGGGGCTCGAAGCTAGGTGGTCAGCAGGGGACAAAGCCAGGACTAGAAACCAAGCCTGTCTGACTCGCCCCTGTGGCACAGCTGGTAGCCCCATGGAAATGCTGAAGTTGAAGTCAAGCACAATTTAAATTTTAGTTTCTCCACAGTTTATTTTAGATCTGGAAGCATGGCTCAGGTGGTAGAGTGCCTACCTAACAAATGACAGGCCTAGGTTTAAACCTAATGCTGCCAAAATGGATGGTTCTGAGATTATTTTAAACTTGTCAAATGATAAGTTGTAAAATATCCAAAAAGATTTATTTCAAATGAAACGGAAGAAGCCTTGTATAAGCCCAATCCCCTAACCACATAGGCCAGCCACGGCCACGGCCAGTGAGTGACCTCACCACTGACAGGGCAGATGACAGCTTGGTGACTCTCACAGTATTTCGAAGAATGTTCTAGAAAGAGGATAAATCAGTGGCCAGGAGGCCCCATATCACAGCCCAGAGGCCAAACTGGAGTAGGAACTCATAAATCTCTAAGGATTGAACACACTGACAAGGCCCAGGACTGGAGGAAGAAGGTGGACAGGCACAGTGAGAAGCTGGGCGGCGGAGCAGAAGCAGGGCGGCCACTGAAGGTGGTTCTGGGGCTTGAGATCAGGTGTGAGGAGACCCCCTTTCAGATGAGGAGCACCCGGAAGCCAAAGACAGAGGGTGAGCTCTGTTTACACAGCTCTACACACGCCTGCAAACACCTGGCCCAGGTACGCCAGAACTTGAAGGGGCTGCATCTCAGTGAGGCGGTGGCCCCCCAGGGATGCTCCCTGGCCAGTCACTGGGCCCTGAACTGCTCAGAGGAAAGCGCTAAAGGGCTTGTCTGTGTGTTCAGCTACAGCCGTGGGCCCCTCTGCAGCCCCCTAATCTTTTCACTTAGGTGAATGTCTCCCCAATTCCTGGGGAGTCCTAGCTTCTAGATGCTTAAAAATATATCCAAAAGTAACTAGAAGCCAGGCGCCAGTGACTCATGCCTGTAGTCCTAGCTACTCAGGAGGCAATCTGAGGATTGCAGTTCAAGGCCAGCCCAGGCAGGAAAGTCTGCGAGGCTCTTTGCTCCACTGAACCAACAAAAGCCAGAAGTGGGTGACTAGCTCAAGTGGTAGAGTGCCAGCCTTGTGGGAGAAGAAAACCTAACCAAGAGCTGCAAAGCCTTGAATTCAAGCTCCAGGACTGGTTCCAAGTTTTGAAGTAGACGGAGAGGCTGCAGGTTCCCACCGTGGCCAGCAGAGGGCAGCATTGAACACTCTTAGTCCTACAGAGCGTTGCCCAGCTGCTGCCCACGCAGGTAGAATAAATAGGCCAGTTCCCCACACACGTACACACACACCTGCTGACGCCCCCCCGCCCCTTCCCCATTTAAAATGCCTTACAATGGCTATCCATTGCTTGTCAGGTGTCCCCGAGCAGTTTTCAACTGTGAGTGCACTGCACGTGGTGACAATTGTTATAATAGTGTCCCCAGGAGTGGATTTCCAAGTTGTGCCACCACCTTCCCTGCTTGCAGACACTCCTGTTGGCCTTTTAGAGGTGAAGGCCAGCCTCCAGCACCCTTATGAGGTGCCACCACGTCTCAAACGTTCTTCACCCCGTGGCAGTCTGCCAGCGTTGTGTCCTGTTGGCATCCTATCAGGCGAGGCCCCATCCAGTGGCTTTTCCTGCCTGTGAGGGGCTGTGCTGGCACCAGAGTGCAGAGGTGCCCACCCTAGCCAGTACTGGCCCCAGGGCCTGGCCCTCTGCCCCAGGCACAGTGGCATCTCACGAGCTACCGCCACCCTGTGTGAACCCTGCCCCATGAGCTGCACGGCTTGCACCCCTGGAGACCCCATGCAGCCATTATCCCCCCTCCAGAACTGTCCCCACAGTGCGTTCAGATTGCCATGGCAGCAAGTGAACACACTCATGATCATTGCAGGTGGAAGAGAAACTTCAGGAAGATTCCAGAAAGAAATTGCTTCAACTGCAAGAAATGAGGAACCAAGAGGGCCTCATTAAAACCAATTTGGAAAAGGCAGTAGGTCAGGTAGGCCTGTCCCATGTTCCCCAGGGGTTTCCTGCCGCCAGGAGGCCTGTGGGGCCAGAGAGGAAGAGGGGCCTGCTTAATCCGGTCCATCTTTCCCTCTGCCAGGAAGCCCTGCTCTGCCCCTGGGCTTCCAGATGAGACCCAGCCAGGATGGCAGGACAGGCAGGACAGGCAGCAGAGCTTTACCAAAGGTTCAGAGGGGATTGAGGAAGCAGATGGAAGATGAGAGCAGACAGCATCACTCCTCAAAGCACCGACCAGGGTGGATCCTGGCAGGGGCCTGTCCTGGCCAGCCCTCGAGGGTGCAGAACACGTGTGTGTGGGTGTAGGTGTGAGTGTGTGTGCGCATGCGTGTGTGCGTGCGTGTGTGTGTGCATGCGTGTGTGCGTGCGTGTGTGTGTGCGCACACGAGCACTTTTGTTTCTGAAGGAAGAGTTCATCATGCCACTTATCAGATTTTCAAAAGAGTCCTTGGAACCACAGTTGAGGGCTCAAGGCATAGCTCAAGTGGTAGAGTACCTGCTATGTAAGTGCAAAGGCCCTGAGTTCAAATCCCAATTTTTTTTTTTTAAAAAAAGAGGGTTTTGGAGCATGACCTAGTGGTACACAAAACACAGGGTTCAATTGCTCAGTACCGCATATATACACAGAAGAAGCCAGAAGTAGTGCTGTGACTCAAGTGGTATAGCGCTAGCCTTAAGAAAACTCAAGGACAGTGCCCAGGCCCTGAGTTCAAGCCCCAGGACTAGCCAAAAAAATAAAAAAGTGAAAGAAAAAAAAAAGAGGAAGAAGCAAAGTCTTTCAAGGACCTTTCCACATCATCCTGTCCTCATTTGCTGTTTTCTGTACCCCACCCCCCCGGCCGACACACACAGCATGGGGGCCTCGTGTCTCCAGGCCTGCTGGTGCACTGACCTCAGAGGCAGCTGCGGGCCCATCGCCACGGCCACATCCGTTTCCCTATGTGTTGTGGACTCCTGTGCTCTGGGACCCCTTGGCTTTCATATGGACACAGTAGCCCTTTAGGAGCCTTTAATGAACACATTTTCCCAATAGATCACAGATCTGGGCCAGAGGCAGCTATGTGGGCAAACCCTGGCAGGAGAAGGGCCTTCTTTTCCAGTGCCTTCTGATAAGAGCCCAGCCCCACACCCCATGATTGTGATTGTGTGACCCCTCCCTGTCTCCCCCCCATGCCCAGGTCCCATCCACATACATGGGCCCAGAACACTGCTGCTGGAACTGAAGCTGAGACCCCTGGCCTTGGCATGCCTTCCTGTGTGCCAACTGCAGGCCAGGCCCCAGGGAGGGAGAGGGAGCACCTCGGGTGAGCCCGGAGACACATTTCTCTCCTGGCTGATGACAGCCGCCATATGCATTTCACAATCACATAATCCAGTGCTGACTTAGCAGTTAGAAAGTAGCACTCAGGGCCCAGACTTCCCATCGGAAAACTGACAGTAGTGATGCCACTGAAAGCCTGGAGGACCGCCTGCCTGCCTGGTCCAGCAGGCCTGCCTGGGGCAAACTTAAAGGTGACTGCTTTCTTTCCTTCCATGGCCAGGCACTTTCCATAGCACTGGGTGGCCATTCACATGTGCAGACCCTTTCAAGGGGCTCTCCTCACCCTAGGGTAGACATGCCACCCCTTCATCCTTGAGGCGCCCACTAACCTGCCGCTCCCCCTTCTGTGTCACAGCTGGAGCACTTTCGGAGCCAGGTCATCAAAGCCATCTTCGGGCGCACAAAGCCGTTTCAGGACAAGCCCATCACCGACCAGCAGGTTAGTGAGCCTGCCCAGCCTCCAGCTCCTTCCCGGGCATCTGCAAGGCAGACCCGGGGAGCATATGCTTCTGTTTGTGTTGCTTGCTCGTCTTTTCTCGCACTGTTGCCACACCATCAAGATTTGTTTTGATTTGATGGGATTTCCTGGCTTTTGATGGGAAAAGCCAGTTTCATCTGGCACAAAGCATGCTTGTGGAAATCCGTTCTGGCCATCAGGCTCCCCTGTTGGTCGCGGTGCGCGTGCACACTGAAGCTCCGTTGGCCTTGTGAGCTAAGGGATGGCGGCATCTTAATCTGTGGGTTCTTTCCATGGAAGAAGGGAAACATGTCAGGCGCTGGGGGCTCCCCCTGTAATCCTAGCTGCTCAGGAGGCTAAGGGCTGAGGATCAGGATTCGAAAGCCCATGAGACTCCTATCTCCAGTTAACCAGCAAAACTCCAGAAGTGGAGCTGTGGCTGTAGTGGCAAAGCACCAGTACCAGCACAAAACAGAGGGGGACAGGAGGGCGAGGGAGAGAGAACAAAATACACCGCACGCGCACACACACACGCTTGCTTGGGACAGGAGAACCTGACCTGCTTAGGTACCCAGAGTGCTGGGTGCTGTCTGTCATAAGTCCCCCACTATGAATACAGAAAGATCTGGAACAAATGCAGAGCAACAACAGAGGCCTTTGGCACCTAGGAATAACCTCTAATCCTGGACCGCATTGTGTTGTGGTGACAGAAAGGAGCTTCTCTTTTATGCTAGGACTTTCCTCACCCTGTGCTGAGCTGGGACCATGCATGTGAGCCCTCCAGTCCTGTGTCCCAGAGCACTGTGCAGTGAGCACCTCTCCTCCTTTCTTCTTCCCAGCTGATGGAGAAGATCATGCAGATCTCGGAAGACAGCTTCAACTTCCATCAGAGAAAGTGGAGCATGCAAAAGGAGTCACTGCTGAGCAGCTCCAAGCAGGAAGAGGCCATGGAGGGCATTGAGAAGCTGAGGGTGCTGCTGGAGAGCTGCCAGGTGGCCCCTTCTGCTCAAGTCTGTGCCCGTGACGAGGGAGGTGGTCCCCACATCCAGATAGTGGGCCGGGCACACACATTTCTGCTTTTTATTTTGTTGGAGAGCAAAGAGACCTCAGAATGCTTCCAGGTGACATTAAAGCCACCAAAGAAAGATGCCAGAGCATTCACATCCAACTGTGCACCAAAAATATTAAGAAAAAATGAATATACCCAAACCAGGTGTCTGTGGTTCATACCTATAATCCTAGCTACTCAGAAGGATGGTAACAGTCTGTCATCTCCAATTGACCAACAAAAATCAAGACTGGAGGTATGGCTCAAGTAGTAGAGTATCAGCCCCTAAGCACACAAACCAAGAGAGAAAACCAAGCCCTGAGTTCAAGTCCCAGTACTAGAATATACAAACAAAAAAACACAAAACAGGGCCGGGAGTTTAGCCTAGTGGTAGAGTGCTTGCCTAGCATGCATTGAAGGCTTGGGTTCAATTCCTTGGTACCACATACATACAAAAAAGCTAAAAGCAGTGCTATGGCTCAAGTGGGGGAACTCTGGCCTTGAGAAAAAGTCCAAGGACAGTGCTCAGGCCCTGAGTTCAAGCCCCATGACTGGCAAAACACACACACACACACACACACACACACACACACACACACACACAAAACAATAATTCCTCCTTAATGAACAACTACCAACATATACCAACTTCTTTTTTATTTTTCTGTTCATTCATTCATTTATGTAGCGCTAGGGATAGAACCCAGGGTCTTTCATATAATAGGCTAGCCTCTACCACTGAGCTATACTACCATCCCTAGACTCTTTCGATTATTATTCCCTACACAATGCTGTGTAACAACTCTTAACATGTCGTTTGCATTGTGCTAGATATTATAAATCATCTCAAGATGGCTTGATGTATACAAGGTGGTGTTTTAGGGATGTTGGAAGTACTGGGGATTGAACTTGCCAGGCAGGTGCTCTACCATTTGAGCCACACCCCCAGACTTACAGAAAGAGCCCATATGCAAAGAATAATGATTGACAGAATGACAGATGCAAAGACAACGTCACTTCCTGTAAGGGAACTGAGGGCCCTGAGATTTGGCCTCTTCAAGGGAGGGCTACTGACTTTGGGAACTCCCACATTTAAAAATACACCTGTCATGTGCTTTCCAGAAAAGCTGAAGGACTCTTCCTGCTTGCCATCTGCATTTCTTTTTTTGGCCCAGCCACAACCACTGTTTCCTCCTTTGCCCCTTGAATAAGGAGGAACAGATGCCCTGGAAGCATTCGGGGGGGGGTCCCCAGCCCCTCTGCCTGCTCCAAGCTGTCAGAGTAGGCAGTAGCTTCTGCTTTCCCACGAGATCAGCAGCGACTGTTTGGGAGTTGGTGCAAGCGCCGGCTTGACTTGTCAGCCCTCTTCCAAAGCATGAGGAAATCACGCTTGGTGGCCCCTGTGCCTTGATCTCTGTGCAAATTGTGATAGCTAGAAATAGCCAGATTTGGTTCTCATGTCAGCGAATTGTCACTGGGGATCTGATTTGGGGATTGTGCAGGCCAAAGAGGGAGTTCTCTCTGCATACGTGCCCGGGCAGGCCTGGAGCTCGGGCCCCTGCCAGCAGCCGTAGGTACCATTTCTGCCATGGGGTGTGGACCCCTCACACTGCTGTCTTGTTTCCAGGCTTGCATGAAAAGGTGTTGCCGTAGCAGTGACCTGAGACGGGAGCTGGACCTCCTGCGGCGCCTGGACTTGAGGTCGCCCGTGTCCGGGCTCCATAAAGCCAGCCTGGACATGGTGAGCCTCTCCATGTCCTGGGTGGAGGAAGTGGAGAAGCTCCTAGAAGACTTGGGCATCCAGCTCTCTGACTCTGACAAAGGTGACTGGGCTTGTTCTCTCATGGTCATGTGACTCCTAAGATGGCACCATGAGTCTTCCCCTGATGGCACACGGGTGTAGAAGGCTTGGTGTGGCTGTGGGTTCCCTTCTTCAGTCCAGACTCACGTGGGTTGGGAAGTGATTTTCCTTTAAAAAAAAATACGGCCTGGAGTTTGGCCTAGTGGTAAAAGTGCTTGCCTAGCATGCACAAAGACCCAAGTTCGATTCCTTGGTACCACATACATAGAAAAAGGCCAGAAGTGGTAAAGCTAAGTGGTAGAGCTCTGGCCTTGAGAAAGTCCAAGGACAGGGTTCAGGCCCTGAGCTCAAGCCCAGGACTGGCAAAAAAAAAACAAAAAACAAAAAATAAAAATAAAAATACACAGCCCAGCTGTGACAGGGCACTCCTAAAATCCCAGCTACTCAGGAAGTGGAATTAGGAGGATCAAAATCTAAGACCTTGATGTTAGTACAAGACCTGATCTAAGAAATAAACAAGTAAAGAAAGCAAGAGAATAGAAGTATGACGCAAGTGGTAGAATTTAGAAAGCATGAGGATCTGAGGTTCGGTCCCCAGTACTAAAAAAATGTGGGCCATGATTATAAAGAAAATGAAAGAGGCTGGGTACAGTGGCCTTTAGCTACTCAGGAGGCTGAGATCTGAGGATCATGGTTCAAAGCCAGCCCAGGCACTAAAGTCTGTGAGACTCTTATCTCCAATTAACCACCAGAAAACCAGAAGTGGCACTGTGGCTCAAGTGGTAGAGGGGGAGCCTTGAGCTGAAGAGCTCAGGGACAGCGCCCAGGCCCAGAGTTCAAGCCCCATGACAAACAACAACAACAACAACAACAACAACAACAACAACAAAAGAGAAAATGAAAGATAACAAGAAAAGTACATTGAAATTAGGGCTAGCTCCTCAGCGATAACGACTGTGACATTGGGTAGTGTGGCATTTTTCTGTGGAAAGAGCTGTGTTGTTTACCCTCTCTCTACCTCAGTTTCCTCCCTAAGTGGAGCCTGTAAGGAGTGACCAGCTCTTAGGATAGTAGGGAGATTTAAAATGTATTGATAGCGGGGTGCTAGTGGCCCATGACTATAATCCTAGCTACTGAGGCTGAGATCTGCCAGCCCAGGCAGAAAAGTCCATGAGACTCTTATCTCCAGTTAACCACCAAAAAGCCAGAAGTAGAACTGTGGCTGAAGTGGTAGAGCATTAACCTTGAGCAAAGCAGCTTAAGGGACGGTGCTCAGGCCCTGAGTTCAAGTCTCAAGACTAATACAAAAAAAAAGGGTGCGGCAGGCTGGTGAGGTCAGCAGGAACTGTGCCTGTCAGGACTGCCTGGACCTGGTTGGGGCGGGGACACTGCTCTATCCCACTAGCAGCAAGAATGCCGGGAAAGGTCTCAGGGAAGGACCTGATGGGGAGGTATACATCGTGCCACATGTGGAAAGCCTACTGGAAAGTGGTCAGCCCCAAGCACACAGAGCCCAGGCAGGAGGCTGGCATTAGGGTGATGGTAGCTGCAGTGGGGATGGAGTCAGAGAAGGTTCTGCTCCTCTCCAGTGGGGCAGGTTATGGTGACAAGAAAAGCTGCAGTGGGAAAGTGGCTTACAGTTTCTAAGTTGCCAGATGTGATACCTTCACTGAAGCCCAGAGTCAGGCCCGAGTGTGACGGAAGATGAGCGTGTGGTTCCTGGGAGACGTGCAAGCTGAGGGGCCCAGGCCGCCTCTACCCCCTGGATGCTTCGTCTGGAAACAGATGATAGCAGCGTGTCCAGTGTCAGGAAAGCATTCAAGTGCTTCTCCGATGTTTATGGGACGGACGGATGAATGAGTGGGTGGTTGGTGTCTAGATGGATGGGTGTCTGAATGGGCAGGTGGGTGGATGGATGGACGGATGGACAGATAGGTAAATGGGTAGATGGGTGGACAGATGGATGGTGGATGGGCAGAAGGATGAATAGGTGAATGGATGGATGATAGATGGGCAGTAGACAGGATGTAAGGATGCATAGATGATTGGGTGGGTAGATGGGCAGAGGGATGGGTGGATGGATTAGTGGGTGGATGGTGGATGGACAGGTAGATGGTGGCTGGATAGATAGTGGTGGTTACAGATGTGTATGATACCACTGAAGAAGAAAGCATTTTTACATTTGAGGAAACCCAACATTTTGGAGCTTGCGGCCACCCCTTGTGAAGTAGTCCTCTAGGGTGCTGTGAGAATGTGATGCTGCTTTAGCAGAGAGACCAGAGGCAATGTCCACACCAGCCAGGGCATTTCCAGAGCACTCCAGTAGGTGGAACAAAACTCTTCAAAATTACCCCGGGGGGAAAGCAGCTGAGTAAATGCCCAGTAAATACCCAGACTTCTTTACTGAAAGAAGAGAGACGGGTGAGAGCCAGGGCGGAGGGAGGAGGGGTCCTGAGCCCCACCAGCTCCCAGGCGCTGCTGCTATTACCACAGCAGATATAAACTGAAGCATGGACTGAGTGCTTGGCTCTGTGCTTAGCGCATTATTCCTGGGTACTTAGCTCTGTGCTGGGTGCTTTATTCTGAGTACTTAGCTCTGAATTAGGTACTTTAGTCCTGAGTACTCAGCTCTGTGTCAGATGCTTCGTTCCTGAGGATTCAGCTCTATGCTAGTTGCCTTGTTCCTGGGTACTTAGCTCTGTGGTAAGTGTTGTGTCCTTAGGGAGTTGGCTATATGTCAGGCCTGGGCACTTAGCTCTGTCATGTAGCGTGGCAGGTGCATCTGCTACCTTTACCTGAAGGAAGTGGGCTCTGGAGTCAAGAGCTCGGGTCCCCGTGTGATCTGAGGACACAGTGGGTGCTGGCCTGTGCCCGCTGCCCACAGCACTGACCCTGCCTGTGTCGGGAAAGGCCAGAGCCAGGGTTCTGCTCCTGGCATTAAGCTGGCTCTCCTGAGCACTGACAGCCATCCCCTCGTGTCCGTGACAGGGCAGTGGAGACCAGGGTTGTATAAAGAAAACCTTTAGCTTGCAGCTCTGGAATCCCAGCCTAGGCACTGGCCTGGCAGGTGGCCTGACCCAACCCCCTGTCTCAGGGGAGGGTGGTCCCTCAGGAGACTGGCGGGGTGACACAGGGTTCTCTTCCTCCTATACTGCCATCAGGGGGCCCTCATGTCTGTAACTTCATAACCTCATCCAGCCCAGTCTCCCCCCTGCCAGAGACACCACAAGCTGATGAAGTTTCCTGCCGAGTTTGGTGGGGAAATTTCAGACCTCCAAACCAATCCTCATTGGTCCCGTGTCACGTTTCTGAGTTTCAGTGTTGAAAGCAAAACAGGGCTGCATCAAATTAAATGTCTTCTGCAGCCAAGGAAACAATAGAAAATTGTTACCTGATTTTCCTAAGATGAGGGACTAATAGCCAGAATATATATGATATATATGTAAATATATGATATATATGTGTGTGTGTGTGTGTGTGTGTGTGTGTGTCTATAGGAAAATTAAACATCAAAAGAGCAATCAAACAATCCAGTTGATAAATGGTCAAAGGACCTTGTTTGTTTGTTTGTTTGCCAATCCTGGGGCTTGAACTTGGTGCCTGGGCACTGACCTTGGATACTTTTTGCTCAAGACCAGCTCTCTACCACTTGAGCCACAGCATCACTTCCAGCGTTTTCTGTATATGTGGTACTGAGGAATCAAACCCAGGGCTTCATGCATGCTAGGAAAGCACTCTACCACTAAGCCACACTCCTAGGCAACAGACAGTTCTTAAAAGAACACACGGCCCGTGAGTACGTAAAGAACTGTCCTGCGTCCTTCACCATGGGGGAAAGGGGAATCCAACAAGACTGCGATTCCTTCCCACCTCTGTCAGAACGACCACCCTCAAGAAGTGTTGGTGGGGGAGGAGGGAGGCAAAGGGGCCCTCAGGCACCACTGGTGGGGATGTGCTGCCACTGTGGAATTCAGCGTGGAGACTCCTCAAGGAATCACAGCTAGAAGCTCCATACCCTGCAGCCGTGGCCGCTGAGAACCTATGCAAATAAATATCATCAACATGTCACAAGAGACTTGCTTATGCCCATGCTGTTCATGACAGAACCAGGCTGTGGAATCCACCCAGGCACCCATCCGCTGATGAATGGACAGAGAAGAGAGGGCATGTCTTCACAAAACAATGGAGCTTTGTCTGGCCATACAGGAGAGAGAAACTGGCCAGGCACTGGTGACTCACACCTATGCCTCCCAACTACCCAGGAGGCTAAGATCTGAGGAGTGAGGTTCAAAGCCAGGCTGGTGGAGGAAGGGAGGGAGAGGCCCAATAGACTCTCCGATTCTATACTTAAAAGATCATAATGTATGGAATTACACCTACAATTCCAGCGCTCAAGAAGCAGAAGCAAGCCAGATACTGGTGGCCTGTAATCCTAGCGACCCAGAAGGCTGAGATCTGAGGATTGTGATTCAAAGCCAGCCCGGGCACAAAAGTCCATGAGACTCTTCTCTCCAATTACCCACCAGAAAACTGGAAGTGGCGTTGTGGCTCAAGTGGTAGAGTGCTAGCCCTAAGCTGAATAGCTCAGGGACAGCGCCCCGAGTTCAAGCTCCAGGACTGGCCAAAAACAAAAAACAAAAAACTCCAGTGTTTAGGCACTGGCTCTGGGGAGGGCCACCATTCTTCCTCTCCTAATCCACAATTCTGCCTACCCAATTCTGCCTTAGTGAGGTCCGTGTTCTCTTAATAGCTTTTCATTTCTCACCTCACAAAAGACTTTGATTTGACCCTGCCAAAGCTTATCGACCTATTTAAAAAGTTGAAGACAGGCGCCTGTGGTTCGCACCCCTCATCAAGAGAACTGAGATCTGAAGCCAGGCAGGAATATCCATGAAATCCTTCTTCTCACCTAACAGCAGAGGGCGCCTGTCATCACAGCCACAGTGGAAGGCAGATCTCAGCCCACGCACGTCACTGGTGAAGAAACAGTACCACAGCTCAAAAGCAGCCAGCACACGACACAGCTGGGGGCATAGCTCCCAATAGAGGGCTTGCCTAACAAGTGTGAGGCCCTGAGTCCAGACCCCGGGCCTGCCAAAAAATATGAAACAAAGCAAACGCACAGTTGTATAAGCAGTTCATGCTCTCTTGCTGGGAGGCCCATGTGGCCTGCATCCGCCTGTTAGCAGGCTCTGTTAAGCCATTACACAAAGCTGAGAGTGGTGGCTCACACCTATAATCCCAGCACTCAGGAGGCTGAGACAGCAGGGCCAGGTATGTAAGGAAAAAAGGACGGAAACATGATGTGTTCTTACCATCTTCCCACGTTTCTCTTTTTAAGGGTTCTCCTTGTATCTGGTTTATCTTCTGGAGCATTGTAAAAAAATTAAAGCCCAGACCCAGGAACTTCAGGTAACACTTTGACGTTCTTTTTTTTCTTCCAAGTTCACGTTTACTTTCCCTTTGGCCCTTGTGTGCCACTGTGTGTTTGAAATCTGTGTGTGCTCAGCAGCCGAGGCAGAACGCATCTCCCAACAGGTGACTCAACTTCCCCATCTACACACAAAGGGATTCAGACAGGGAGGCCAAGGCCCCACAGGGCATTGCTCCAATCTAGCTGCATCTGCCAAGATGCCAAAGCGGAGCAGGCATTGGTGGCTGACACCTAGCGACTCAGGAGGCTGAGATCTGAAGGCTGTGGTTCAGAACCAGCCCAGATCGACAAACCTGAGACCCTTATCACCAAGTAACCACCATAAAGTGGAAAGGAGAGTTCTAGCCTTGAGTTCTGAAAAAGCCAAGTTGAGAGTTCAAGGCCCTGAGTTCAAGCCTGGTATACACAGAGATTGAATACCATCAGATTTTTTTTTTTCCAGTCCTGGGTTTGAGCTTAGGGTCTGAGCACTGTCTTTGAACTTTCTCAAGGCTAGAGCTCTACCACTTTTGCCTCAGCACCACTTCTGGCTTTTTTCTATACATGTGGTACCAAGGAATTGAACCCGGGTCTTCGTGTATGCTAGGCAAGCACTCTACCACTAGGCCAAACTCCTGGCCCCCCATCAGATTTTTTAAGTGCAGTAGAAGAATTAGCTGCATGGTGAGGGCGGCAGAGTGATTGGAAGGAAGAGCTGGGTCTAGAGAAGAAGAAAAGCTAGTGTCACGATAACTCTTTAGTGGACAACCACATGACCTCAGTGGCACTCCACAATGACTGCCTCCTGGGTGCACACCCAGGGTCAGGCCTCGCTGAGCCTGGCTGATCTCAGTGGAAGCATCTTGAGCCACTCCACAAGGCCTCCATTCTCCAGCATGCCAGCCTGGGTGTGTTCCCAGACCAATCAACCAAATCCACCAATCCGTTAGTGCTTTTCAATCCTCTGTTAACATCCCATTGGCTAAGCAAGTCACGTGACTGAGTTCAAGATCAGGGGGTGAGTTTACATAGGCAAAGCCAGACAGGGAGGCTGAAGAATCCGGGCTGCCATTCCATTCAGCCACAGCAGCCTGAGTCTGGGAATCAGCAAACTTTGTCTGCCCAGAGTCAGCGGGTAAATACTTGAGCTGTCTATGGACCCCATCACGCTTATTCAAGGCCCTGTCTCAGCCTTCAAGGTTCATGCTCTACCACTGGAGCCATAGCGTCACTTCTGGCTTTTTGGTCTTTTTTTTTTTTTTAGATAATAAGAATCTCACAGACTTTCCTGCCCGGGATGGGTTGAGAACTTCCATCCTCAGATCTCAGTCCCCTGAATAGCTAAAATTACAGGCATTAGTACCCATGCCTGGCTTTTCGTATCCTGTGACCCCCTTACTCTTGACTAGGCTAAGTAGGGTTTGTAGTGTTCTTTCTTCTTTTACACCACTATCGTGAAGTAGTTGTACAAAGGGGGTGCCCTGTAACAAAGTGTGTATGAGTATAATGCACCTCCGCTTTCCATAGTCTCATCCATCCCAACCCACCCCTTCCCTTACTTTTCTCAGTTTTGCAGGCTATACATTGCATTCTTGACTGCATTCTTCTCCTTCTCCTCCTCATTTGTCTACCCTTCTCTCCTTAACCCTACTGTACACTTTCATATAATTTAGAGTCTTCAGCATAAACCTTGGCCCTCTAGAAGGGAAAAAACAAGGAAACAGCTCCTTTGTCCTGTCCCTCGGCAGACTCACCTCCTTTTCTCCTTCAGGTCAGGGTCAACAATTCTCAGGAAGCTCAGCAGTCTTTGCTACAGGAAAGGCTGCGGGAGCATCTGGTGGAGAAGGAGAAGCTGAACAAGGAGAAGCTGGAGCAGGAGGAGAAGCTGAAAGCCAGGATCCGGTGGCTGCAGGAGGAGAAGGCAGTAAGGCAGTCTCGGTCACCTCCTGCACTATGGGACACTGGTCCAGGACCTTCCTGGGGGTCGTGGGGGTGCTGAGAATAGTGGGGGTGCACTGGGGGTAGTGGGACTCAGCAGTTCAAGAGAGTGAGTAATTTGGGAGGGTTGCATATGAATCTTAAATGTAAAAACTCACAGCAAAAGCCAGGCCGTCACTTCCACCTGTGATCCTAGTTACACAGGGAACTGAGCTCCGAGGATCACAGTTCCAAGTGTCTATGAGACATTTATCTCCAGTGAACCACCAAAAAGCCAAGATGGAGATGTGGCTCAAGTGGTAGGGCACCAACCTTGAGCAAAAAAGCTAAGGGTGTCCCGGCCCTGAGTTCAAGCCCCAGGACAGTTTGCTAAGCCTGCTATAGAACTCCGGCTTGAGAACTGAGTGGGTTCGTGCAGTTTTTCACTAGTTGGGCATTAGAGCTGAGTCCCGATCTGCTAAGAGTGGGCAAGGGGATGGTCATTGTGAGAAGAGCCCCACATCCATCTTGACCCAGTGTAGGAGAACCAGTACTGTCCCCGTGGTACAGTTAGGGACACTGAGGCTCCATCCATGAAGTCTGGTTTATTGAGCTCCATAGCCAGGAAGGATCAGTGAAGCCTTCCACTTGCTTCAGACCCCTGGGCATGAGCAGGCAAAGACCAGGGTCCTGCCATGGCTGCCAGGGCAGACTGACAGGCATCTTTGATGCCTAGGCCCTGGAGAACAGTATTTCTCAAGAGAAAAGCAGAGGGAAGGAGGTCTTGCAGAAGGAGCAGCTGAGAGTCCGTGAGCTGGAGAGCCGCCTGGCCGAGCAGAAGGTATACAGCCTGGAAAGGGGGGTCAGCCTGAACCCCAGTCCAGGACCCAGAACTGAAGGGAATCCACCAAGGGTCTCCCCCAGACCTGCCCACCTGAGAGCCCATCAAGGCTTCATTGCTGCCCCAGCTCTCTCTGGGGCGGGCTGAGGAGGAAGAGCAGACCACATGGGGCTGGCAAAGTCCACGCTCCCTGCCCACCATGGCAACCTGGTGTGTCCAGCAACGGCCGTTGTCCCACAGGCTCTGGAGAACAGCATTGCTCAAGAGAGAAGCAGAATGAAGGAGGCGCTGGAGGCGGCTCAGGGCAAAGTCTGGGAGCTGGAGAGTCGCCTGGCCAGCCAGAAGGAGGTAGGAGCAGGCCTGGGGGCTGGGGGGGGGCAGAGTAGGGAGCCCCATAGAAGTGAGCTCCCCTAACCCCTGAGGAGGGGCAGGAAGGTGTCTTCCCCTGCCCCATCCTGGTGCCCTTTGTCCTGGGCTGGGTTTGGTGGCTCTGGGGAGCCCTGGGGACTCAGGAGGGGAGGGAGTCGTGGACTTGACGCCCAGTAGGGCAAACGTTGTGATCCAGTTGGAGAGAGGGCTTGGAGAGGAGTCAGGAAAGGTGACATGGCAGCTTCCTGCATGCAGTTAGGGTCCCACACACAGCATGCTAAGCCGGGCACCGGTGCTCACACCTGTAATCCCAGCTACTCAAGAGGCTGGGATCTGAGGCTCACTGTGCAAAGCCAGTCTCCAGGAAGACAAATCTGCAAGACTCTTATTCCCAAATAACCACCAAAAAGCAGGAAGTGGAGCTGTGGCTCAAGTGGTGGAGCACAGCTTTGATTGAGGAACAGGGGGGAGCCAGGTGAGAGAGAGCATGAGGTCCTGAGTTCAAGTCTCAGTAACAGCACAGAAAAAAAAAAAAAAAAAGCCTGGCAGAGGGCGCGACAGGGCCATGGGACTCCTGGGCTGTATTTTCCTCCAGTGACATCTCAAACTTGCCCAGCCTCATCACCAAGGTGGTCACTCCTGGTGCATGTCTGGGAGGTGTGGGGTGGGGGATTGAAGTTGAGTTCCATCAAACTCTCCCATCCCCAGGAGGGTATTTGTACCTCACCTATCCTGGGCTCCCAGGACACACCCTGGCGAAGGGGTCCGAGCCTGGAAGCGCTCTGGCTTAGGCTGTACTCTGCTCTGCTCCCTCTGGCTTGCTTCACAGGCCAGGGCCCAGTGAGATCCTCTCCCCAGAGGAGCAGTCACTCGCTCCTTCAAAGGACTGCGACCATGTGATGCTTGACCCAGAATGTTTTCTTTTCAATTTATAAATATGTACTTCAAAATCCAGATTGCCATCCCGTTTTGGAAAGTCAGGAAATCTGGCCCTCCTTTCTACTTGGCAAAAATGGACCAGAGCCCAGCCAACTAGTGGCTGTTAGCTACAGTCCTCTCTTCCCTGCCCACCACACGCAGCCCACTTTGTTTCTGGCATCTCTTTGGCCTCTGTGGTCACCCTTAGAGCCTTTCTGTGTGAGAGCCCTCCGTCTTGAGGCTGCAGAGAGGGGAGAAGGCTGTGCAGGTGGGTGAGATGAGATGGTGGGTTTGAGTCCAGGCTGGGCTACTTCCTGGCCAGATGCAGATCTGCTAACAACCCTTATCTTAGAAGGGATCTCTGAGATAATGGACAACAAAGCATTCCAGCTAACTCCAGACACCTGGACCCCCTGCTGGTGCTTCGAGCAGCCCTGAAGCCCTGGGTTCCTGAGATTCCTGATATTCTTGATTTTTTTTTGGGGGGGGGGGGGCCTTGAACTCAGGGCCTGAGCACTGTCCTTGGACTTTCTCAAGGCTAGAGCTCTACCACTTGAGCCTCAGCACCATTTCTGGCTTTTTCTATATGTGGTACCGAGGAAGCGAACCCGGGTCTTTGTGTATGCTAGGCACTCCACCACTAAGCCAAACTCCGGGCCCTATTCCTGATATTCTTATCTCCAGTCAACCACCAAAACACCAGAGTAGAGCTGTGGCTCAAGTGCTAGCGTGCCGGCCATGAAAAAGGAAAAGCTGAGTGAAAGCCAGAGACCCCTAAATTCAAGGCCCAGGACCAGTGGTGGCTCTGGTTACTGTCACTAGGGACTCTTCCTCTACTCCTCCTTAAGAGTAAGGCTCTCTTCTCCCTCCCACCTGAAGGGGCAGGTTACCCTGGACACAGCTTAGGGGTGAGGGTGAGTGTTGACATATAGCCCTCTGTAAACAGTTGAAACAGTGTCTACAGGAAGGCCAGGGGCAGGGGAGGCCATGGAGAGGAAGAGGAGGAGGAAAGGTAGAAAAGGGAGGGAAAAGGAGAAGGAAGAAGAAAGGGAAGAGGAAAAGGAGGAGTGGCGTGGGAAGGAGACAGGAAGGGGACAGGAGATCTCCTGGGAGGTCACTGAAGTCAAATAGCACCCAGAGGTCCAGAGCCTGGGCCTGGTAGGTCCTTGGATTAAGGTCACAGGAAACCTCCGAGAAAGGCCAAAGCCACAGGCAGAGGATAGTGACTAGGTCACCAAGTCTATGAATGTCAGAAACTGCCTGTCTTTTGTCCCAAGGGAATGTATGCAGCTTCCCTTGGGAAGCTCTTCTCCCATTTTCTCCAGTGGATTTTGTGTGTGTGTGTGTGTGTGTGTGTGTGTGTGTGTGTGTGTGTGTGTGTGTTTACCCATTCTGGGACTTAAACTCAGGGCCTGTGTATTGTCCCTAAGTTTTTTGCTCAAGGCTGGCACTTGAATCTTGAGTTACAGCTCTACTTCTGGCCGTGTGTGTGTGTGTGTGTGTGTGTGTGTGTGTGTGTACCCATTCGGTCTGGCTTTGAACCATGACCCTCAAAGCTCAGCCTCCTGAGGACTGGTATTACAGGTGTGAACCAGTATGCCCATCTCTCCAGTGGATCTTTAAGGATGGCAGAACTAGGTCATTGTTAGGAAAATGGTCAGTCCTTCTGTCATAATTCAGGTTGTGAGGTAGTGTTGTAGCTTGATTCACCATGCCAAGTCTGTCACCTAGGTGGCTTGTCCCAGCTGCACCTGCCAAGAAGTGGGCCTGGCATGGTCCTTAGCACTAACACACAGCCTGGCCCCCTGCCCTCCCCCTTCCTGTCCTCCGTCTCCTCATGGATGACACCCCCGTTTCAGCCATCAGCATTATTAACCCATCCATGCTAGCAGCTCAGCCCCAAGAGCAGCTTCTAAAACCTCTGCTCTGACTCCCAGGCCCTGGAGAACAGTGTGGCCCAGGAGAAAAGGAAGGCCAGGGAAGCACTGGAGGCTGAGAGGAGGAAAGTACAAGACCTGGAGAACCACCTGACCCAGCAAAAGGAGGTAGGAGCAGCCAGGACCTTCCAGAAGGAACTCCTGAGCCTGGCTGCCTGACACCATGGCAGCCATGTGGGTGGAGGGTTCCGCAGTGGCCCCCTGGGACCTGGCCACATGTTAACTGTCTTCCCCAGGGAGACCCAGGACCCCTGCCACTCACTGGGAAAATGAGGATAGAACATTTACCCCCCCCAAGGGGTAAATGTCACCCCACCAAGGTGTGGACAGCCCCAGGTGCAGGACAGCTGGGATGGAGCCTTCTGGAATGGGGGAGAGGTGAAACCTCACAGAAATCATGTCGGGGGGGGGGTGTGTGAGCAGGGGTCTGCAAACACCAAGCCCCACCAGAGTGGAAGACATCGACCCTCCCTTGCCACTAGCCAAGGGACCAGAGTCCGCTGACCCCAAGGCCCAGCCTGCCACTCGGCCCCAATGCCTCCAGTCACACCCCAAAACCAGAAGCTGGGGATCATGACCCCTCAGTGTCCTGCAGAAATGCCTCTGTGAGCTACACACACTCAGCACCCATCCCACGGCCTCACAGGGCCTCCACAAACACGCTGTAGGCTCAGTGCATTGTATGATTTGGCTTAATTCATCTATCCAGATTTCCTGTGTAGTCCTCCAGGCCCGTTCTGGGTACAGTGACAAGACAGCTTCCCAGAGACCTGCTGGCCACAAACTGAGACCACCACTATGACACACAGCCAGTGCTCCAGCAGCAGAGGGGTGCCATAAAGCAAAAGGGCAGATCAGAGAGGGGACCAGCAAACAGGGAGGAAATGACCTCTGAGCAAAAGCTGCAGGGAGAGGATCCCCCACCAGGAACTCGGTGTGGGAGCAAGGAGGGGGCCAGAGATGGGGGACCTGCCCTCCATACGTTCTTGTCCCGACAGCAGAGCCTCGATTGATCCAGGACTCAAGGAGTGGGCAGAAGTTTATTTAGAGATCAAAGCAGAGATGCGCATGACATCACTTTGCCAGCAAGGCTGGACAAAGAGACACAGCTGGCTAGTTTTAGTTCTTTATTTAGTTTTTGCCAGTCTCAGGGCTTGAACCCAGTGCCTGAGCACTGTCTTGGGGTTTCTCGAGGCTAGAGCTCTACCACTTGAGCCACAGCACCACTTCTGGCTTTTTCTAAGGATGTGGTACCAAGGAATCAAACCCAGGTCTTCATTGCCTGCTAGGCAAGCACTCTACCACTAGGCCAAACTCCCAGCCCAGCTGGGTGGTTTTAACACCAGGGTTCGTAGGGTGATACAGGGCTTATTAAGCCCTTGGAATGCCCGTCCTGTGTCTGCCACGTGGCCACCCAGAGCTCGTCCTGGTCAGCTTTCCTGTGTGGGGTCCATGCAATGTAGGTATCTGTTTTCTGTCATTTTACTAGCAGTCTCTAGACTCCAGGAGGGGACTGTCCTCATCTGTTCTGTGTGCTTTCTTCCTGGAGATACATTTCTGGGGTGCTTATCAGTGGGGCAGAAAAAGGGGACAAGGCTGTTTTCTGTGCCCTGTTGTGCCCCAGGGAGGGGATGTGATGCTTGAAGCAAAGGAGCCCGGGGCCTGTGTGCTTCGAATCGATCTTCCCAGATACAATGTTCATTTCTAACTCGCTGCTGCTGCTTCCCACACCTCCTTTTTCCTACTCTATCCTGACCTTAAGAGGCTGGGACCTGCCAGACCTCGGGGGAGGAAAGGAGTAGAGAGGAGGTCACAGGGGTGAAACCAGAGCTGGGGGAGGGGCTCGGGGAGGAAGCAGTAAATGACCTGAGGAGAAAAGACCAGGGAGCTGGAGAGGACTAAGGGGTTTCCATCCCAGGTTCAAGTCCCAGCTCTTTCTGGGAACCCCCTTTCCACCACTGTGTCCTCCTCTCTAAAGCGGAAGTCTGGTGAAATGCTTTCCCCGGGTGAGGTCAGAGGCCAGGTGAAGGCCAGTGGCCTTCAGCAGAGGCCTCAGCAGCAGGCCTGGGCCACACCCAGGAGAGGGAGACCAGAGTCCAGGGGGGTGAGGAAATGAGATGCAGAGCCTGGCTGGGGAGACCCAAGTCAAGGCCGTGGCTGGCCTAGCCCCCTTCCCCTTACAAAGGTGGACCAGGGCCAGGCCTTGAAGTTCAGGCTCCCCAGACAGAGTGGCAGGCAGGCACACCCGGCTGCCTCCAGAGGCTGGAGGATCTGAATTAAGGTCCAGGTAGGGAAAGGCCCTCGGCTGGGGGCACAGGCGTTAGCCTGGAGGACTCCTAGCGATGGGATTTGGGATGTTACTGTGCCTTTCCTGACCCTTCAGGTTGGGATTTCTGGACAGAGCCCCCTGGGGCCCCCTAGCTGGGGACCTGAAGGCTGGACATCCTTGTCCACTGTGGCATGGGAAAAGGATGAGGGTGCAGGCACCCTCTCGGGGTACATGGAAGGCCTTGGGGCAGGCAGAACTTAAATCCACAGAGTGAGGACAGTGGATAGCACCGGGGCCATGGCGGGAGGTGGGGCCAGATTCCCCATGGGGCAGGAGAACCATGTGTGGGTGAGCCTGGGAGCCTAGCAAGTCTGTCAAAAGACAGGGGACCCCAAACCCTCCTCCACTGCACACCCAGTCTGCTCTGTGCCTTGGCTTGTGATAGGGAGGCTCATGAAGGGAAGTGTGATGACTCGACCCCAGCCATCTTCCCTCCACATTCTCCTCCATGCTACTCCGGCCTTTCCTCAGCCATGGAGCAGATATTTAAGATATTTGGACTAGCAATGTGGCTTAATGGTAGAATGCTTGCCTTCTATGCATGGAGGGTTCAATTCCTCAGTCCCACGTAGACAGAAAAGGCTGGAAGTGGCACTGTGGATCAAGTGGCAGAGTGATAGCCTTGAGCAAAAGAAACTCAGGAACCGTGCCCAGGCCCTGAGTCCAAGCCCCAGGAATGAAAGCAAAAATTAAAGCCGGGCACGGTGGCGCAGGGATTTGAACTCAGGGCCTGGGCACTGTCCTTGAGCTTCTTTTGCTCAAGGCTAGAGCTCTGCCACTTGAGCCACAGTGCCACTTCTGGCTTTTTCTAAGTATATGGTACTGAGAAATTGAACCCAGGGCTTCATGCACGCTAGGCGAGCACTCTACCACTAGGCCACGCACCTTGCCGTTGAGCAAAACCTTTTCACTGCTACAAGTAGATTTTCTACTCCACACTGACTGTCACCTCCTGGGGCTTGTTCAGGACTCTGTCCGTCAGGTGTGTGTCCTCTACTACAAACTCTCCCAGAAATGATGTGGAGAGCCCCGGGCCTTTGTGGACTACAGGGACCGTTGTGTTCTTCACAGTCATGGACCTGCTGGGACAGGAAACGTCCCCATTGCCCAGAGCCAGGGACTTCCCAGCCAAACCCCAGCGGGCACCAACGCCTACCCGGTTAATAGGTGACTCAGAGCTGGGTGACAGGACTTGAACACTCACAGGCTGGTCATTTCCTGAAACCAGCCCCCAGTCCTGCACTCTGAGCCTGGGCTCTGCCCATGACTAAAGCGCACACTGGCTTCCTGGTTCTGGCCCCTCCGGCCTCTCCCCTCCCCCCCCGCATGGTCACCTTCAGTGCCCACTCCCAAGTGGCTCCCTCTTCCCCTCTTCCCCTCCATTCACACCTCCCAAACTCTTGCCCTTGACCTCCAGATCTCTGAGAACAGCATCTCCTGCGAGAAACTCAAAGCGAAGGAGGCCTTAGAGAAGGAAAAGAGGAAGGTGCAAGACCTGGAGAATCGCTTAACCAAGCAGAAAGAGGTAGGAGCCTGGGGTGGTAGTGGGGGGTTCGAATCCTCCCTCTGCTCCTCTCTAGCTGAGGCACATCAGGGAACTTGCTTACTGTCTCTGTGCTCTGGTAGATGCAGATGATGCCAAGGGGTGTCACGTGACTTCTGTATGCACAGAGAACGCACAGGAAGCTCCCGTGTGCAGGATGCTTGCAGTATGAGCCCCCGTGAAGGGGCAGCATCCACCCCCAGGACCCCCAAACTGTTCATCTTCAGCCCTCTCCCCTTCCTGTGTGCCAGGCGCTCACAAGGGATACGACATGTGTCAGACCATGGACCTTGCACTTCTGATCACTCTTGATACTTCTGATTCCTTCCACATCAACTTGAACCCAAATTGGTCCACCGATCAATTACTTTTGCCTCCAAACTCACCGGCTGCGAGGTGGTGGCTGCGCTTAGCAAACCACAGACATCATTAGCTTCTCTGGGTCCCTGGAGTGCAAAAGACTCACACACCACACGCACACCCACACACACACACACACACACACACACACACACACACACACGCACACACACAGTAGTTGGTGCCAGGCATCAATGGCTCATACCTGTCATCCTACAAGGCTGAGATCTGAGGATCAAGGTTCAAAGCCAGCCCAAGCAGGAAAGTCCATGAGACTCTCATCGCCAGTTAACTAGTAATAAAAAAGCTAAGGGACAACACCCAGGTCCTGAGGTCAAGTCCTGGTACTAGCAATGGAAAAGGGAAACGGAAAAGCAGTTGGCAAATGCACAGCCTGGCAATGGTGGATTAAGTTGGCAAAAATGGTTTGAAAAACTTGTCAGGACCAATGGGGACCAAATGGGTCTCAGAGACTTTTTCTTTTTTTTTTTTTTTGAACCAGCCCTGGGGCACTAGGCCAAACTCCCAGCCCCCTAAGAGTCTTTTCATGTCCATAATGGATGACTTTCTTTGTTTTGTTTGTTTTTTGCCATCCTGGGGCGTGAACTCAGGGCCTGGGCACTATCCTTGGACATGTTTTGCTCAAGCCTAGTGCTCTGCCACTTGAGCCACAGTGCCACTTCTGGCTTTTTCTATGTATGTGGTACTGAGAAATCGAACCCAGGGCTTTGTGAATGCGAGGCGAGCACTCTACCACTAGGTAACACTCCCAGCCCATGGATCATTTTCTTTGAAGAAAGCTTCTCACAGCATCTTGGGGAGGAGATATTTGCGGGGGGGGGTCTTCACTGAGCCCCCCCCGCAGGCACTCCACCATTTGAGCCACGCCACCAGTCCCGTTTTTTGCTGTGACTATTTTCAAGAGAGGGTCTCCCTTTACAGTTTCTCTTGGGGAGGGCAGACCCAGCCTCCCTGAGTAGACCTTGAAAGCACTTGCCACATATATCCTGGAGAAGGAAGATTCGACGGCCCACCTCCAGTAGGTACAGGGCTGACACATGGAGGAATAAACCTTAAGAGCTTCATGTGAGGCTCTGAGTTAGGAGACTGGAATCTCCCAGAAGACAGCTCTTGACTGAAGCCAAAGAAGGGTTGTGTAGTCCCTGGAACTTTTCAGAAGGCCTGGGTGGACTTTGGTCTTAAAACGCATGTACAGAATGGAGTCTGTGCATCCCCTTTGACGGCAACTGGGACAGCACAGGGATCGAGGCAGGAGGAGCAGATATCTATCCCTGAATTGTCTGTTTACTGTTTGTCTA
This sequence comes from Megascapheus bottae, assembly GCF_031878675.1. Lineage (NCBI taxonomy): Eukaryota > Metazoa > Chordata > Mammalia > Rodentia > Geomyidae > Megascapheus > Megascapheus bottae. Next base: position 75,286,942 of record NC_143514.1, on the reverse strand, counting down.
GGAGATAGAATTAAAGGGGGAGAAAGAAACCATGTTAAATAATAAACTAAATGATGCACTGGCCATGGTGGAAGAGACGCAGCAAACAAAGACGGCGGAGAGTCTAAAAGCGGAAAGCCTTGCCCTGAAATTAAATGAAACATTAGCTGAACTGGAAACTGCCAAGACAAAAATGGTACGCGGCCCCGGAAATAGTAAGGTCTTGCTCGGAGAGGAGGAAGGCAGCCGAATCCTGGGCCTACAGGGTGTGCCCGAGCCTGCTCAGCCTCAGGCTGGTGGCATTCTGGGCCCGATGGCAGTGTCAGGCCCATCCTGCACAGGGGATGAGAGTGATGTGCCCCTGGCCACTGCCCACTGACCGCCAGGGGCCATCCTCCCCACACCCCAATCCTGACCACCAAAAACAGCTTCAGAGCCCGGCCCTGGTGGCTCATACCTGTGATCCTAGCTACTCAGGAGGCTGAGATCCAAGGATTGTGGTTCAAAGCCAAGCCGAGCCAGAAAAGCCCGTGAGACTCTTACCAAAAAGTCAAAAATGAAGCTGTGGCTCAGGGACAGCGCAAGGCCATAAGTTCAAGCACCAGGACTGGCACAGACATCTATTAGATACAAAATTGCGCCCAGCTGAGTACCACTGTCTTAGAAAGGTACCTGGGGCCATGCTGCCTCCTCGAGGCATCTGGTGAGCGCAGCCTGGGAGCTCCTCGCAGGCTCGGGAGAGTGTGGCATACCCAGGCCACAGCTCTGATTCTGCGTGGCTTGATTTGCTGAGCTGAGAACTGAACTCAGCCCACTCTGGGCAAGTGCTCTATCACTTGAACCACACACACCCCAGCCTTTTTGTTTGCTTGTTTGTTTGCCAGTCCCGGGGCTTCACCTCAGGGCTTGGGCATTATCCTTGGATACTTTCTGCTTAAAGCTAGTGCTCTGCCACTTGAGCCACAGCGCCATTTCAGACTTTTTCTGAGTATGTGGTACTGAGGAATCGAACCTGTGTCTTCGTGCATGCTAGGTGAGCACTCTACCACTAAGCCACGCTCCCGGCCTATGTATGTTGTTTTTGAGATGAGTGTTCACTCAGAGTTCAGGCTAGCCTTGAACTCTCAATCCTCCTGCCTCTGCCTCCCCAGTAGTTGATATCTCAATGGTAACAAAGGCCTCAGAGGCAATAATAAACACATGAAATAGAGTGTACCCCAGAGCGATCCCCTAGGTAGGTGATAGAGGGGCCTCTCTAAGAGCTGATGCCAGAACTGAGTTCTGAGGATGAGAAAGAGGCCAGCCAAGTAAGAAGGGGGGGAGTTGATCAGGAAGGGGACAGCCTGTGTAAAGGCCCTGTGGCAGAACCTGGTTTAGAGCCTGTGAGAACATAGGAGGCAGATTGTTGCCCTCTTTGTGTCTGCTTGTGCTGTTTTCCCAGATTGTGATGGAGGAGCGGCTGCGGCTGCAGCAGCAGGCCATGAAGGCCTTGCAGGACGAGCGGGAATTTCAGAAGCACGGATTTGAAGAGGAGATCCTGGAGTACAAGGAACAAATCAAACAGCACTCGCAGACCATCGTGAGTCTAGAGGAAAGACTCCAGCAGGTCATGCAGCAGCATAAGAAAATAGAAGGGGAGATCGCCACACTGCGGGTTGGCGAGCCAGGTAGGCTGAGGGTGCCCGTGGTGCTGGGCCCAGGGCAGCTCCAGGACACCCGCACCACCCTGCCCCCTCTCCACAACAGAGGGAAAGGCGGGCATTCACTGCCAGACTGGCTTCTGCCAGGAACCCGCGGCTCACGCCTGTAATCCCAGCTACTTCAGCTAAGATGAGGCTGAGACCTAAGGATCATGGTTCAAAGCAGGAAAACCTAGGAGTCTCTTATCTCCAGTGAACCACCACAAAGCCTGAAATGGAGCTGTGACTCAAGTGGTACAGTCGCAGCACCTAGGCCCTGAGTTCAAGGCACAATAAGAAGCGAAAAAGAGTGAGAACAGAAGAAGGGAAGGAAAGGAAAAAAGGAAGGAGGGAGGAAGAAAGGAAGGAAAGAAGGGAGAGAGGGAGAGAGAGGGAGGAAGGAAAGAGGAAGGAAGAAGGGGCGGAGCGTGTAGAATAGCGCTGTCACTATGGAGGAGGCTCCACCAGCGCTGTGCCTTCTGTCTCTTAGCTCTAATGGTGTTGGTGCTCAGCATCCAGGAAGTTTCATGGCCTCCGTTGGTCTGTGTTCTGTTGCCACTAGCCCAGCCTAACACACTGGGACTCCAAAGCCAAGGGTAATGGCCAGGGCACACGTTCTGGCCGTGTTCCGGGCAGAGGCAGGAGGCACAGGTATCACTGGGTGAGAGAGTGAGGCTCTGGTCTCTTTCCTGCTCCTCTTTCTCATGAAGCCACTGGTCCCGCTGCAGGGCTGCATGCTCATGGCCTCATCTAACTCTAATCACACACACACACACACACACACACACACACACACACACACACACACCCCAGGTCCTGCCACACAACACCACAGTGCGATTAAGTTTCCAGCTCTGAGTCCTTCACAGTCCTGAGAGACAGGAGCCATGTTGAGATCCTGGCACGTGGAGACACACACGGGAGGGCACTGTGAGGGATGGAGGGGAGAGAGTGCCCTCTGCCTGTGTGCCAGGGCGCCGCTGTGTCTTCCCCACGCAGCTAAGAAGGAAGAAGCACTCCAGGAGCCCCCAGTGGCTTCCACATTGCAAGACAATGGCAAGGAGATGGTGTGCGACCACCTGATGTGAGTACAAAGGGCTCCTGGCACCCCATGGCACCCAGAGGGGTAAGAACGTGACCACAGCCAGGTACTTAACCCCTGGGAAAGGAGTTGAGCCCCTAGTTTACTGGGTCAGTTAGATCTCTCCTTCTAGTGAGTCAGAATGGTGTCAAATCCCGCCTATGATCAGGGCCCAGCTCCACCCTTGCTGACTGTGACCCCAGGCAGTCTGGCCACATCCCCAAGCCAGATATTAGACTGTCATGATGCCCTATGGGGTCTCCCTCCCATCCCGGCACCCCCCTTGTCTGGGCCTCACAGCCCCACTCTCCCATAAACCACCCACCCAGTCCCCCTACAGCCCTATCTGTTCACATCAGCCCTCCTCCATCACCAGGGTCCAAGTGACATGGGGACTTCACATAAGCTACCCTGCCTCTCTTCTCATCGTCCCATCCTAGAACCCCTGAGCCTCCAGGTGGCCTCGGGCACCTGTGCGCATCTTGCCCTGAGCTGACAGACCCCAAGCCCACCGGCATTCTTCACACCCAGCCCACCACGAAGCACCGTGGTCACTGTTGTTGGGATTCTGGTCTTGTTTTTATGCCCTCCTGGAGCTTGAACTCAGGGCCTGGCAGGCTGGTGCTCTACCACTTGAGCCACAACTCCACTTCTGGCTTTTTTTGCTGGCTCATTAGAGATATGAGCCTCGCAGACTTGCCTGCCCAGACTGACTTCACATCCAGAACCCCGAGGGGCTGGGATGTAGCTCAGGGACAAAGCGCTTGCCTAGCAGGTTTGATCCCCAGGACCAGAAAAGACAAAAACAAAAGGAAGTCCTTAAATGTCAGCCTCCTGAGTAGCTGGGAGTACAGGAGTAAGCCGCCAGCTCAGGCTGCTGGTCTCCATGGAGATACAGGAAAGGAGTTCACCTCTTGGCCTCTGCCTGCCTCAGGGTCCTTTGGCCCATGACTGGGGACCAGAGACCAGAAGACCATGGACGTGGCTCACGGGCTGGCTCTGACCTGGTCTGTCTGTGAGTTTCAGAGATGACTTGCTGCTAGCCCAGAAGGAAATCCTGTCGCAGCAGGAGGTCATTATGCGCCTAAGGAAAGACCTCAACGAAGCCCACAGCCGCATGTCCGATCTGCGAGGTCTGTGCCAGCTGCCGGCTCTCTTCGCAGCCTACCCACTCGGGAAAGAGGAGAAATGAGCACACACGGTTGGCCGCTTGGGCCTGGTGACCCCTGTGGGCCCCGCTCTCCTGGGCCCCTGCAGCCTGTAGAAGCTGAACTCACGCAGAGTGGGTGTGGCAAGGCCCTGGTGCCCTGGCCAGCCCCGGGCTCCGGCCGGCATCCTGCCACGACTCTGAACCTCTACATTGAAATACCACTTCTGTCACCACAGGACAAGGGGCAGCTCCCTGGGGGGTGTTGAGGGGGGGACCCTAGGCAGGGCACATGAAGGGGAGTGCTGCTGAGGTTGATATGAACGTAGTGGTCACACAGGGCAGGGGATGAAGAAGGCTTGTGTGCCTGTGTGTGTGTGTGTGTGTGTGTGTGTGTGTGTGTGCACGAGAGAGAGAGACAGAGAGACAGAGACAGAGACAGAGACAGAGACAGACAGATAGACAGCACTAGGGCTTAAACTCAAGGGGTCTGGCTGCTGCCCCTTAGCTTTTTCACTCAAGGCTAACTCTCTACCACTTGAGCCACAACTCTACTTCCAGCTTCTTGGTGGCTAATTGGAGATAAGAGTCTCCCAGGCTGGCTTTGAACCTCTACCCTCAGATCTTGATGTCCCCAGTAGCTAGGATTATAGATGTGAGCCATCAGTGCCTGGCCTGATACCACATCTTACACAGACACATGCCCAGCTCCCTATGCCACCTCTGCCTCCCTCACTGCCTTTTTATCTCCCTGTGGCCACCTCCACCTTCCTCTAGTCTACCAACAACACAAAAAGCACAGGCAGGCAGACAGGCAGGCGCAACAAAAATCCTTGAGCCAAAAGATGCAGAAGCAGGTGGCTGACAGTGGCCCCGGGTGGGTCAGCCAGTACTGCCAGCCAGTGCCCAGGGAGCCATGAGAGCTCAGGGCTGCCCCACCCCAGGCCATGTAGCAGGAAGTTCCAGGTGGCCCCTGCAGCCATGCTAAGACACGAGTGGGCATAAAAGCCCCCAGCACAGACCCTAGGGAGACCCCACCCAGCCATCCACTCTCCTGTGCCCCCCCAGGGGAGCTGAGCGAGAAGCAGAAGATGGAGCTGGAGCGACACATGGCCCTGGTGCAGCAGCAGAACAAGGAGCTGGGCACCCTCCGCATGAAATTGGCGCAGATGAACAGCACGGTAGACAGAAAGGACAGGGAGCTGAAGCTCCTCAAGGAGGCGCTCAGGTACGGGGAGGGGGCGGGGCAGGAGGGACTGAAGAAATGCTGCTGCAGTTGAACTGAATGAAACGGTGGGTGCATATAACTGCTTCATGGTCTCCTCAGTGAAGAGAGAGCTTTACTCAGTTCTGCCCTTCCCAAACCCTGCTGTTGAGAGAATCCCAGAGGCCTGCTCTCCTGAAACACTACTTCCTCCAGGGAGCCCTCCTCACTCAAGCTTGTCATGCGCAAACCAGGGCTCCCGCTCTGCCTGGACCCCTCTGCCCCTACACTCTCCCTGTCCTACCTCTTAACCATGCCAAGGCCATGCCTGCCTGTTCAGCTGATACAGAAAGGGCTTTCTATTTATTAAACTAAAAAATGGGCCAAAGCCGGGGCGCGTGGCTCACACCTATAATCCTATCTACTCAGGAGGATGAGATCTGAGGATCATGGTTCAAAGCCAGCCTAGGCACTAAAGTCCATGAGACTCTTATCTCCAAGTAACCACTTGAAAACTAGAAGTGGCACCTTGGCTTGAGGAGTAGGGCAGTAGCCTTGAGCTGAGGAGTTCAGGGACAACAGCGTTCAAGTCCCATGAACCAACCAAAACAAACAAAAATTCCAGGCTTGGTGGCTCACACCTGCAATCCTAGCTACTCGGGAGGCTGAGTATCAAGGTTCAAAGCCAGCCTGGGCACTAAAAACGGAGACTATTTCTTTTTTGCTTGCCAGTCCTGGGACTTGAACTCAGGGTCTGGGCACTGTCCTTGGACACTTTCTGCCCAAAGATAGTGCTCTGCCACTTGAGCCACAGCACCACTTCTGGCTTTTTCTATATATGTGGTACCAAGGAATTGAACCTAGGGCTTTGTACATGCTAAGCAAACACTCTACCATGAGGCTATGCTCCCAGCCTCTAAAGACTCTTATCTCTAATTAATCACTAGAAAATGGGACATGGGACTGTGGCTTAGTGATAGGGCAGTAGCCTTGAGATGAAGAGCTCAAAGACAGCACCCAGGCCCAGGGTTAAAGCCCCATGGCCCACACACACACAAATAGAATGGGCCAAAGATGTCAACTTAAATATAAAACAGTGTTGTTGCCAACTCCCTTGGCTCACACTAGTATTCCGAGCTACTCAGGAGGCAAAAGTCTGGAGGATCCTAGTTCTAGACCAGCTTGGACAGAAAAGTCTGTGACAATCCATCTTCAATTGCGTAGCAAAAAGCTGGGCTGAAAGCATGGCTCAACTGCTAAGAGTGCCAGCTAAGAATGCAAATTGATCAAGCTCCAGACCTTGAGTTCAAAATCTGATAGTGTCATTGTCTCATAGACTAATCTTTTTTAAAATGTGGATTGGAGGCAAATGCTGGTAATTCACACCTATAAATCTTACTTAGGAAGCTGAGACCTGAGGATCATGGGAAAGTCTGTGAAACTCTTACCTCTAGTTAAGCAGAAAAAAGCCAGAAGTAGAGCTGTAGCTCAAGTGGTAAAGGGCTAACCTTGAGTAAAAAAACTCAAGAAAAATACTCCCAAGCCTGAGTTCAAGCTCCAGGATCAGTACTCCTCTCCCCCCACCACACACAAATAAAAGTGAATTAGTAGTATCTGTATTTCACAGATATATCTATTTCATTAACATATATTACAAGTTACCCATATCTCTTTGTTTTGGTAGTGTTGGGATTTGAACTCAGGCCCTCATGCTTTCTAGGTAGACATTATTCCTGCACTTGAGCCATGCTCCTAATCCAGTTATCTCTTCCCCACCTCCCTCCTCCCCCTCCAAAAGAAAATTCTGAGCAGAAGTAGTACTTCTTTTTTTATGCCAGTCCTAGGGCTTAAACTCGGAGCCTGGGCACTGTCCTTGGGCACATTTCGCTCAAGGCTAGTGCTCTACTATTTGAGCCATAGAGCCACTTCTGGCTTTTTCTGTGTTTGTGGTACCAAGGAATCGAACCCAGGGCTTCATGTATGCTAAGCGAGCACTTTACCATTAGGCCACATTCCCAGTCACAGGCAGTGCTTTTTATCTCTGGAAGCTTTATGTACCTCTTCCTCGTGGCCATGTGTTACACCATGGTGGGAGAAGGGCCTCCTAGGAGACCCTTCTCCTCACCACACACCACCAGCACAAGCTCCACAAGGCACCACCCAGTTGCCAGGCATCTGCTTGCCTCCAAAATGGCAGGGAGAGTCTGACTGGCTGGGTTGCCCCCAGTACAGAAGGAGCCAGGTATACACAGGCAGTGAGCGGGCCAACACAGCCTGAGAATTCAAGGGAGGACAGGTGCCTGTCCCCTTCGCAGCTGCTACCCTGTAACTGTATTGGAATCCCGAGCCAGGAGCCCTACAGTCTCGTATAAAGTCAGAGCTGGTCTGAAGCAACACAGGAAGGCACCTGAGCCTCCTGCAGCCACTGCCTGAGACATCCCTTCCCCGCCCTAGGGCCTCCCAAGAGAAAAGCAAACTCCAGCTGGAGAAGGAGCTCAAGCCCCGCAAGCTCAACCAGAAATGCGACATCTCTTTGCAGATAGAACCCGTCCACCCAGACATCTTCTCCAGCAGCCAGGAGGTGAGTGACCTCCCCCCCCCCACCTCTTCCCTGACTCTTCCCCCCCTCGGCACCGTGGGACTCCAGCAGCAGCTGGTTTTCCCTTTAAAGTGCCTGGGGAAATATATGGAGAAAGACCTGCCCACTGTGGGCGGAAGCAGGTGGAAAGGGCTGTCCTCAGAGCTTTCCTGGTGGAGGCCCATACAGACCACAGCGCGCACAGTTTGAGGACCGAGCTTGGAGCAAGTCTGCCTGGCTTGGAACCCCAACTCCCCCATTTACAAATGCTGTGACCTCAGAGAGTTCACAATGCCATTTCCCTTATGTGAGAGGAGTGAGAGTTCCCATTTCATGGGAACCATTGAGAAGTAAATCGCGTGTGTGTGTGTGTGTGTGTGTGTGTGTGTGTGTGTGTGTGTGTGTGTGTGTGTTTGTGTGTTGTTGATACTGGGGCTTAAGCTCCAGGCTTGGGCACTGTCTCTGAGCTTTTTCACTCCAGACTGACGCCCTATCACTTGAGTGACAGCTCCACTTCTGGCCTTTTGCTGATTACTTGGAGAGCCTCATGGGCTTTCCTGCCCAAGCTGGCTTTGGACCCCGATCCTCAGATCGCAGCCTCCAGAGTAGCTAGGATCACAGATCTGGTTCAGAACAAACTTAGACTGTGAGCGGGTCTTCTCTGGGGACAGAATGACCATGATTTTCATACCAGAGCAAGTTTTTTACTGAATGTAATGGGCTTGGAGCATCAAGTTCTCCCCTAAACTGGTCTCTGAATACAGTTGCTGTCCCGCAGAGAGGGAAGTGTACTAGATTGCACTTGACCAATTGCGTTTGGCCATGGTTTGCTGGCCTGGGTGGATGAGTTAAAGATCTCCTGCCTCAGAACTCACCTTAGGAAGCGGCAAGGAAGCTGGTCATTAACCCCCAAACCCATTTTGTGACATGTTATGCTTTGATAAGCCATGGGCTGATGAGAAAGTTTAATTAAATGATCTCAACGAGACCTTCTGGTCCCATTCTCTATTCTTCTTCCTTTCCCAGTGCTCAGGACTAGCTGCCACCTGTCACCTACACTGGACATTTAGTCTCTTTCTCTTTTTTCAAGATCCTGTGACTGCACATGCATGTGTACACTTGCACACGAGTAGAACACATTCCTAGATGGGAGTCCAAGGGACTCCTGAATGGTACTTCACCAAACACCCATCCCCAAGGGCCACCCGCTGACATCAGGGAGTATCTAAAGAGAACAGCTTTCATCCAGCCAGCCCCCAAGGTCAATGCCCATTCTCTGGCCCTGTAGCTGGTGCTGTGACTTTTCCCATGATCCCTTGCAAGCTGGTTGAGGAGGGCTGTAAAGTGGTTCCTTGAGGCCAGGATTTCCTCGAGCCCCAGACATCCTTTCCAGAAAGTGAAGCATTCCAGGAAGGAGCTTTGGACTCTGGCTGGGAAATGAGGCCAAATGTGTCAGCGAAGACACTTTCTTGTGCCAGTAAGCAGACAGCCAGGGCCACAGGCAGCTTGGACAAAAGGGCTATCCCTGGCACAGAGTGCTGTCCAGAGCACTTTAACGGAAGATGCTTCTGTTGCTCAGGGCAATCACAAGGGGAAAGACTGAGGGACTCCCTGCAGTGATCCACGGGACAGGAAATGCAACCACTCCTGTGGAAATCTCAAGTCCTTAGAGCAACACCTGACTCGGTCATTTCATCACTCAACAATATCATTCAGCACTTGCTGGATGCCAGGCCCGGGGGCAGATGGAGCAATATTGCTACAGGGCCCTTGCCCACCTCAAACTCCCTTACATGAGTCTGTGCACTGACGGCAGATCTGGAACACACAGGATTCTGTGTGCCTACCAGTACAGGGTCTTGAACTCAGGGACTGGGCACTGTCCTTTAGTTTTTTCCACTCAAGGTTGGACTTGTACCACTTGAGTCACAGCTCTACTTGCAGCTTTTGTTTTTGGTAGCTAATTAGAGATTAGAGTCCCATGGACTTTGCAGCCAGGTCTGGCTTTGAACCAGGCTCCTCCTATCTCAGCCTCCAGAGTAGATGGGATTACAGGCCTGAGTCACCAGCATGGGCTTTTGGGATCTTGAGTTTCTATGCTGAAGTGGATTTGTTGAGAAAGGTGGAGGCCTGAAGGCTTCAAGTTAAAAGGAGAAAAAGGTTTCTTCCTCTTTAGAATAACCTCCCCTCCTCCCCACTGCTTCCTGTTTTCCAAGCTGGAGTGGGTCAGAGGGCTCAAGAGTTGTGTGAGAAAGTATCTGTCCTCTTCCAAATCAAGATGTTCCCGGAGGGAGGTGAGGAAGGTCATAGCACGGTGGCTTCCTTGTCAAGCCCAGGAAAGGTTGACATCTTTCTGCTGTGTCTCCCTGGGGACCACCAAAGTCAGCATCTCCCACTGGCTTGTATTCAGGCAGGGAGAATACTTCGGGTACTACCCCAGGGCGGACAGACCCCTCACGTCATGTTGATGGAGCATCAACTGTGTTCAGTCCCCAGAAGAGCCAGGTTCTCGTGAGGCCTCACTAGATGGGCCACATAGAAAGAAACCAGTGTTATGCAGTGGCCAGTGGGAACAAGCATGCCGAGGAGCCATGGGCCAGGGTGTGAGGATTCCGCACTCCCCCTGCCCCAGAGCAGCACAGCAGGGGAAGGGCTCTCTGCTGGAGGAGACTGGACCAGAGTCAGTGGTGGAGACATTCAGGCTGGGTCATTCTTAGGGGGCCTCCGGGCCTGGAATTGTGTCTGCAAAGTAGTGAGAGGAGAGGGCTAAGGAAGACAGAGAGGAAGAGAGGAGAGACAACCAGACGCAGAGACACAGAGATAGGAGCGAAGGAAGGAGAGAAAAAGGGCAAAGGAGACAAAGGGCAAGAGAGTAAAGAATAAGAGAGGAGGCCCGGGAGTTTGGCCTAGTGGTTAAAGTACTTGCCTAGCATGCACGAAGACCCGGGTTCGATTCCTCGGTACCACATACATAGAAACAAGCCGGAAGTGGTGCTGAGGCTCAAGTGGTAGAGCTCTAGCCTTGAGAAAGTCCAAGGACAGTGCTCAGGCCCTGAGCCCAAGCCCAGGACTGGCCAAAAAAAAAAAAAAAAGAATAAGAGAGGAGTGAAAGGGAGAGAGGGACAATAACTCATAATGGGTAGATGCATGCACCCGTATCTGAATAAAAAAATAATAGAAATAGAGCCAGACACCAGTGGCACACGCCTGTAATCCTAGCAACTCAGGAGGCTGACATCTGAGGATTGTGGTTTGAAGCCAGCCTGGGTAGGATATCTCCAATAAACTCGGAAAAAGCCAGAAATGGCACTGTAGCTCCAGTGGTAGAGCACTGCTAGCCTTGAGCACGATGATGCTCAGGGACAGTGCTCAGGCCCCGGGTTCAAGCCCCAGGACTGGCAAGCAAAAAGAAACTGGGTACCAGTGGCTCCTACCTGTAATCTTAGCTGTTTAGGAGGCTGAGATCTCAGGATCCTTTTTCCATGGCACACGAGGTGTGGCTCCAGTGAGTGGCAGAGCTCCATCCTTGGAGGATAAAGCTGAGAGACAGCTCACAGGCCCTGAGTTCAAGCCCCGGAACTGCCACAAAAAGAAAGAAAGATATGGAGAGCCAGATAGACAGATCTAGCTATATAACATTTTAATGATTTCAGTTCACTTTATATTATAGATGTTCTCTATATCAATAGTATAAAATGAACCAAAATTGCCATTTTAAAAATAGTTACAGAAGAACCAGATTGTCGATTGCTGCCCTTTCTTGCCAGTTTGGCTGAGGCCTTCGCTAGCAACTTGCCTACAAGCAGAAACCACCCCCCACCCCAGCCCAGACCCTCCCTTATCACTGTTCCTTCTCCATCTCCCCTGCTCATCTTCCCTCCTTGCCTGTCACCACATTAGGAAACCAGATCCATGATACCCGACGTCACAATTGAGCTCCCAGAACCTAGAACAAGGCTCAGCACTCAAAAATGCTCACAAGTAGGGCCGGGAGTTTGGCCTAGTGGTAGAGTGCTTGCCTAGCATGCACGAAGACCTGGCTTTGATTCCTCAATACCACATACATAGAAAAAGACAGAATTGATGCTGTGGCTCAAGTCACAGGGCACTTGCCTTGTGGAAAAAGCCCAAGGAAGAGCTTAGGCCCTGAGTTCAAGCCCCAGGACTGGCAAAAAAAAAGAAAAAAAGAAATGCTCACAAGTCTGTGTGCCATAGCCAGGTATCGGTGGCTTGGGCCTATGGCCCTAGCGACCCAGGAAGCTGAGGTCCAAAGGATGGAGGCTCAAAGCCAGTTCAGGCTGGAGTTTGTGAGACTCTGACTCTAAAATAACTAGCAAAAAGTCAGGCTAGAGGTGTGGCTCAAAAGGTAGAGCTCCAGTTAAGCAAGTAAGTTGAGTAAGCAAGAGGCCCTGAGTTAAAACACTAATACCAGAAGAAAAAAATCATCATGGAATAAATGAACGAATGAAAGAATGAACGAATGAACCAATAAATAACCTGCTTGCCTTAGAATCAATGGTGAGCTGCAGGGGTTCCTCGCACCTCTGGAAGTTAGGCATGTAGGAATTTTTCAGCTTTCTGCACTCCAGCCTTGAGCCCATTCACCAAATCCCCTAGGGAAAAGAAAGTCACCCGATGAGTAGTGGAGAGCAGAGTATTGTGTGGTTTGGCTGGGACCAGGCTCGGTGGTAGAGCTCAAGTGGTAGTGTGCCACTGCCTAGCAAGTACAAGGCCCTGAGTTCAAATCCTAGGACCACCAAAAAAAAAGCTTAGGACTTGGTCTGATTTGTTCCTAACCAAGACCAAAAGGATAACAAATAGGAACCCAGCACAGAAGGAAATTAGAAGATTAAAACAAAGGGGAGGAACATGGAGGGATCTTTTATTTATAGCCATGCGAAGTAGGCAGGAAAGCTGGAAATCTTCCTCCAGTGGGATTTGAAAAAATGTAAATCCTTTCTCTGTTGAAGTCCTTAGGATGTTTGCCAGAAGCATTAAATGGCACAGGCCCTGCGAGGCAGGAATAGTTCACACTTCTGTGACTATAAGAGACGCATCTGCCAGGCGCTGTGGCTCATACCTAGAATCTCAGGAGGCTGAGATCCGAGGATCGTAGCTGAAAGCCAGCCCAGGCAAGAAAGTCCAGGAGACCCTATCTCCAAGTGACCACCCAAGTAAGCTGGAAATGGAGGTGTGGCTCGAGTGGTAGAACACCAGCCTTGACTGAAAAGCTAAAGAGTATAAGGCATTGAGTTCAAGCCCCAGTACTGACCCATAAGACAGAGATAGGGGAGGGGCATCTAGCTCCCTGACAAGCTCTGTCTGTCTCTCTCTGACCCCAGGAACAATCCTTCAGTGACCTGGGGGCAAAGTGCAAAGGGTCTCGACACGAGGAAGTCATTCAGCGGCAGAGGAAGGCCTTGTCTGAACTCCGAGTGCGGATCAAAGAATTGGAGAAGGCCAGCTCGCCCAGTAAGTGTCCCTAGTCCCAGCAGGGCCCAGAGCCGGTGTGTCAAAGCGTCCACCTTTTCTCCCCACTCTCTCTTAACCGGAAGGGCATTCTAGTGCACAGAAAGATGGGCAGGGCTGACCTCAGTCCAGTGTGGGCCTTCATGTTCAATAAATGGGACATCATGAAACACTCGCCATTGTCCTCTTCCTTATTTCGTGGTGGCCGGGTGGAAACGGTCGTGATCTAAAGCTGTCCATGAATTAGTGTTGGTAAACAGAGGGAGAGGCGTGGGAAACTAGGTACTGAGCTTCCAGTCCCCCTCAAGGCCCCAGCGCTGACACCTGTGTGGCTGCAGTGTCGCTTTAGCTCTGTGGCCTTGGCCAAGTCCTGTAATCTCTAGGTCTCGGTTTTCTCATCCACCCCAGGAGGTCCCCAGGGTTTAAAACAGGAGCCTTTGCTAAGTGTCCCCTAAATCATAGCTCTGGTTTCCTACATGATAATAACTTCCTCCTGAGTCTAAATTATTTCTTTTATAGATCATAAGGACCACCTGAATGAATCAGTTCTAGAATTAAAGCCTCTCAGAACGGAAAAAAACGTCCAGAAACTATTATTAGACGCAAAGCCCGATTTGCCAGCTCTCTCAAGAATAGAGATTCAAGCGGTAACCAAAAGCACATTTGTCTCTATAGGGCTTGGCACACAAGAGGGTGGGCTTCAGGGTAGCTGTGAGCCCCAGCCCCAGCCCAGCCCCTGTGGACATGTGACCCCGTGGCTGTGTGGCAGATTGGGGCCAGCACTTCCCCACAGGGCAGGTGTGAGCCCTCCCTGGGGCAAGCTGGGGGACATGTGCTCAGCATGGTGGCTTCCCTCTTCCACAGCAGGATACATCATTGCTTTAATGCCAGATGTGTGGCTAAAGCCCAGAGCCCCTCCCCCTCCCCCCCTGCAGGAAAAGCCCAGTAGGCTAATTGCTGAGCCGTGGATTTGCCAAGTTTGTCTTTCACTGGGACTTGAAAAGCCACCGATCATGCAGGACATGGCAGGAATGAGCCACCATGGAGAGGATAGGGGTGGTTCAGGGGGAGCTATGTCTAGACCCCAGCCTGAGAGCTATGTGGCCTTGGACAAGGCTCTGGACCCTCCTGGGATTCCTGGCAATGGACAGTCAGGTCAGTGTCCATCGCAGAACCCACTGAGCACATTGTTGCAGCCACAGCTGGGTCAAAGGCTTCTAGAAGAGACCACAAGACCAGCCTATCTGGACCCGTCTGGACCCATGCTGTCCCCAATGTTTACCAGAGTCCAGGATGACTTCTTCAGGAATAAGCTGGTTTCTTGATTTGATGTATGTGTATGAATGTATATATGTACATACGTGTGTATATGTGTGACCCCTTATTCTCCAAGGTTGCATTTACGGGATAATCTCCAAGTGGGAAGGAGCTAGACCCCTGCTTCCCAGCCTGACCTTCAACCTTGGAGATGATCCGGATGCCACATAGCAGAAAACCTCCTAACCCTCTTTTATAGAGGAATCCTGAGACCCGTAATGATTAAAGTTAAGGAGCAAGAGGAAGGATTGCTGGTACTGGCTGAACACTTGCTGTGTGTAGGGCAGTGAGCTGAGCCTTCCCAGACATATCTCATACCTGGGCCTATTCACGGTCAAGGTCATTGTCAAGGTCAGGAAGTCAAGAATCCCATCCCAGCCCTCAGGCGTAAGAAATGGTGATTCCAGTCTTGGAGCCAGACCTGGGCCCCTGGCAGCCTGCCTCTTACACACTGCTGGTCTACAGAGAATCAGGAACAGTGCAGGGAAAAGGGGAGGGGAATTTCTGAAGAGGGGTGTGGAGGACTGGGCAGAGGGGGCAGTGGACACCATGAAGCCTTTTAGACTTTTTAATGTTTTTGGTACCAAAGCTGCTTGACTTCTTGTTGGTTTAGAAGATCCTCTTTTATCCTCATCCTGACATGTCTGTCCCCTCCTGACCTAGACACACACAGCCCCTCTCCCTCTCATGAGCACCTTTGTGCTTTCTGTCTTTGTAACTGAGGTTTCTTGTGGTCACCTCAGGGTGTTACACAGAACTAGCTGATGCTGAGGCTGAGATATTCTCTACAGGAAGTAGAGGTGTGGCTCAAGTGGTAGAGAACCAGCCTTGAGCAAAAACACCAAGCAAGTATTTGAGGCCCTGAGTTCAAGCCCCAGTACCAGTACACACACACACACACACACACACACACACACACACATATACACACCTTCCCCACATTCATGGTGAGTACTTGAAGCCCAGTTTGGTTCGAGGAGATTTATTTTGGTTATTTGTGGTTCTCCCTACCCTCTCTGTGGCTTTCCCAGGCTTTTCTGAGGCTTCCTCAGCCAGCTGGCTGGCAGCGGTCTCAGACACACCAGCTTCTGGCAGCTTCCAGCAGCTCCCAGCAACTCCCATCATCAGGAACACATTTGACCACATAAGGCCTCATTTCAGCTCCACGGAAATAGATCCTTCCATTTATAGAAGAGGGGTGGTTTTCTAAATAGCCATTCATCCATCCATTCATCCATCCATTCATTCATTCCACTAACATCTGCTACTCTTCAGGTGCAAGGAGTGAGGTAGTGAGCCCCCAGGTACACCTCACAGTCCCGTCTTGGTGAAATCGCCTTAGAGATGGGGTCTTCTCTGAATTCCTCCTCCTTGGTGACAGATGGTTCCTGCCCAGTTTGAGTGGGGGCACATTCTCTAAGATGTAGGGTATTTTAGTGGTATCCTTGACCACTTCCATCCTTAGATGTGACACTCCAAAATGTGTCCTAAATGTCCTAACAGAGAGACAAAAATCACCCCTGCTTGAAACCCATAGTTGTGGAGGAGGCTAGACAGTGGGGGAGGGGTTCTGCATGGCTCCCGGAAGGGCGGGCCACAGTCCTAAGATAGCATATGACAAAGGAGTCACACTGTAGGGTCAGGAATGGAATGGAATCTCTTCTCTTGCTTTGCAACACTTTAGCTTCTGGCTGGAGGAACTCATTCATGATGGCATGCCGAGAGAGAGTTTGGATTTTTTTTTTCTTTTTCTTTTTCTTTTTCATTTCAGTCCCAGAATGGCTACTCCAACTCAGGCTGCAGCTCTGCCATGGAGATGTCAGGGAAATCAGATGTGATGGAGGCCTTAGATCTCAGCGAAAAGCTGGTATGTACAAGTGCCCCCAGTTTCCCCCCACCCACCCCTTCCTCCCCCATGCCTACTCTCCTAAGGTCACTGTTAACTCTGCCATTATCAACTAAATACCAGCCTGGCAGACCTACTCAGCTGCTCTCTTAACTGCAAGGCCCAGCATGGGTCACAAACTGCACAGCCCAATTCCTTGGGAAGCTGGGCAGCTAGACAGTGTTTAGAGGTGTTGTCATTCTCTCCCCCTACTTCACACAAAGGCCTCCCTGTACACAGAGGTGGGGAGATGAAAGCCCCAAATGTACTCGTTCACATGCAGCGCCTCGTTCTCTGGGGTTGCAGACAGTGAGCGATGCAGAACAAGACACCGGCCTCCTCCCGCCCCTCTCACGCATGGCACCATCGCTTTCCTTGTAGTACATGGACATGAGCCGAACCCTCTCGAGTCTAATGAACATCAAGGACATGTCAGGCCACGTGTCCATAAGGAACCTCTCTGCCAAGGAGCGGGAGAAAGTCCACCACTTGCGACAGAGGGACCTGGACCTGGTGTTCGATAAGATCACCCAGCTCAAGATGCAGCTGCAGAGGAAGGAGGAGATCCTGAAAAGCTTCGAGGAGGATATGGAGCACCTCAGGTCCTGCTGCATGCCCGCCCGAAGGCTACTCCTCCCTCATGTCCACCTGAGCACAGGCCCCTGAGCCTCCAGGAGGCCTGCGTGAGGGGACTCAGCCCAGGGAGACCCAGTGGGACAAGTCTGCCCTTGTCACAACCTTGATCGTGACATCGATCATGGGTTTTGAGGACTCTACGAGCCCCCCTCCCCCCCCCCCCCCCGCTCACAGGTCTGCACCCAGGGGAGCTGGAGGGCAGCTTGATGCTGGCCTCATCCAGCTGATGAGCTGAGAGGCATGGTGGGAGGGGTCCCTACAAATGGCTGTCACAGTCTCCTGCTTGTAATGGCACCCCAAGTCACCCCCAACCCAGTAGGAGGATCTAGAGAGGTGTGGACAGAATGCTGAGGGTGGCAGAGACAGTGAGAGAAATGTGGACACTATCTCTCCATGCACCCAGACAGAACAAAACATCCATCCAGTCGTACCAGTCACAGCTGGCAAAGCTGGAGGATGACATCTACAGAGAGGCTGAGGAGAAGGCGCTGCTGAAGGAGGCCCTCGAACGCACGGAGCACCAGCTGAGCCAGGAGAAGAGGCTCAACAGGGTCATAAAGCAGCAGAAGGTGAGAGGCCTCCATGTGGGATGTCCCTCACATGGCTAGGGGTGGGAGGAGGGAGGCGGACACAGAACCAGCCAGCAGTGCCAAGGCTTTGTCCACAGACAGACCTCAGTCTGTGACAGCGCTCTACCATTTACTGTGTGGCCTTAGGCAGGTTTCTGAACCTCTCTGAGACTCAGAGCTCATCTGTATATTTTAAACAATTATCGTTGTTCATACTGGTCTCATTTCACCAAGGTTACACGGATGAAGAGGCTCTGTGAGGACAGGGATTTGAGTAACTGGAGCATAGTAGACAATGAATGAATTGCTGGTGGATGGATGGAAGGATGGATGGATGGATGGATGGGTGGATGGACAGGTGAAAAGATAGACTGGTTGCTAGGCAGGTGGATGGATGGGTAACTGGAAAGATAGAGTCTGGACTGGTGAACTGACAGGTGGCTGAAGATAGTATCTTCTAGCTCAGAATAGGCAGTAGGATGCATTCATTTAATGACGTAAAGGAGGCTGGCCATGAATCCAACAAAATAAAAAACCTGAGCTGCCCACCAGGACTGAGGAGCCACTGAGGAAACAGGCTGAGGGATGAGCTGCCCATCTCACTGGCATAGCACAGGTCGGCAGTCAGTCTCAAGTTCACATCCCCCTGGCCGTTAACTGTGTGACCTTGTGCAGGTGTCTTTACCTCTCTGAGCCCTGTGTCCCTCATCAGGAAATGGAAGCCATCCACCTCTGCCTCACAGGGTCATGGTGAAGACTAAACACGGGTGGTCTCCAGGCCCAGGGCTCCCCTGTGTTTTGCAGTGTGGCCAGGTTACCAAAGCTGTGATTATCCCTGCTTGGTTAGAACAGTGATGCCTGCTCATGGATGAGGAAATCCGGCCCAGATGGAAGAGACTTGTCCCACTGTAGCTGGCGAACAGGCTGGACATGACCCCGGCTCTCTCTAACCCTGGGCTCTGGGCTGGGCAGGGCTGGCCACCAAGGTCCCCCTTGTAATCGTTAGCTTTGACTTCAGAGCTGGGTGTGTGCTCATGTGTGTGTCATGTGTATATGTGTACCTGAGTGTTTGCACATGACTTATGAGCATGAAGACTTGCATGCATATAACTTGAATGCACAAGTGTGTTTTTACCTGTACATGCATGAGTGTTTGCATATGTGTGCATATGTGCTTGCATGTAGATGGCTATTCATGGGTGTCTGTTTGCATGTGTATGTGCCTGTTTGCACATATATGACTGCAGGTATTGTGTGTATGCATGCATATTTGCATGGGTATGACTGTGTGTGCACACATTTGCTTGTATGTGTGGGACTGTGTGTGCACACATGCGCATGTGTGACAGTGGTCCACTTGAGCTCTGAAGGGACCAGCCCCCAGGCAAGGCTACCCTCCCATCCAGGAAGCCTGCACAGGTGAGCGCCTCACAGAGCCCCACAGGTCCTGAAGCATTCAAGATTGCAGCCCAACAAATGCAAGTGACTGCCCTGCTCTGGGGGTACTCTGACCACTCTGAGTTAAACGTCACCAGCACCTTTCTCATTGGGCATGTGGCTGCCTGCCTCAGGCAGAGGCCAGTGTCCTTTCAGGCTGACTTGTGCCAGGGGAGCTGCCTCCATGGCAGCTGACTGGTCTTTGTTGAGCCCTCTGGGGAGGCTGCTTATTCCATATATGCCCCCTGAAGGCTGGCAGCCCAGGCCCCCAAGCAGAAACGCCAGACCATAGAGCAGGTGGCAGAGTCCCCATCCCCAGCCAAGCCCATTATGGAGGAGGGGGGAGATGTATGGAAACCTGAGGATTTGCATAATCTATCTCATGCATTATTCATGAGCTGCCTCATTCATATACAACAGAGTCTTGGGACCTGTGGGCACCACACATCCTTCATGGCAGGAGATCTGAAATGGCCCCGCTAAGCCCGACACAGGGCCCCAGAGAAGCTAAAGCCCAGACCTACAAATTCCTAGGCCTTGTATTAGAGAGAGTGGCAGGCATACACAGAGGAGGTCACTCAGAGGCTCCAAGAGAAGAAATAGCAGCCGTGATGGGGTTCTATCCAGGCCTCTGCACCCCCAGCCCCTGTGCAGCCCCATCACCCCTACCCCTGCCACGGCTCTCTGGTCTTCACTCCAAAGTACACATTAGTGTAGTGTTAACAAGTTATCGGGAGGAAAATATTCTTGCTTGATTCTGTATACATCTGGCCTAGGGCTATGTTTTCTTTCTGGTCACTGTGTGTGTGTGTGTGTGTGTGTGTGTGTGTGTGTGTGTGTGTGTGTGTGTGTGCACGCACACGCGCTGGTACTAGGGCTTAAACACAAGGCTTGAGAACTCTCTGTAGCTTCTTTTGCTCAAGGCTAGTTTTCTACCACTCAAGCCACAGCTCCACTTCCAGCTTTTTGCTGGTCCATTGGAGAGAAAAGTGTCATGGACTTTTCTTCCCAGGCTGGCTTTAAACTATAATCCTCAGATCTCAGCTTCCTGAGTAGCTAGGATTACAGGTATAAACCATGAGCACTCAGCTTGGTGTTTTCATTTTTGAAAACAATAAATGGAAGTTAAAGAAATTAGAACTTTTCTCAAAAAGCTTTCACTTTTTTCTGAGTCCCTTATATATTTTGTTACCTATTCTTTTTCTTGTTTTGTTTTGTTTTTTTCTGTTGGTCATGGGGCTTGAACACTGGGCCTGGGCTCTGTCCCTGAGCTCTTAGCTCCAAGCTAGTGCTTTGAAAACCACTTCTGGTTTTCTGGTTGCTAATTGGAGGTAAGAGGTTCACAGACCTGGGGCTGGGAGTTTGGCCTAGTGGTAGAGCTTGCCTAGCATGCACCAAGACCTACGTTTGATTCCTTGGTACCACATACATAGAAAAAGCTGGAAATTGTGCTGTGGCTCACGTGGTAGAGCGCTAGCCTTGAGAAGGCCCAAAGACAGTGCTCAGGCCTGAGTTCAAGCCCCAGGACTTGGGGGGGGGGATTTCACAGACCTTTTTTTCCCCCAGATGGCTTTGAACCATAATCTTCAGATCTCAGCCTCCTGAGTAGCTAGGATTACAGACGTGGGCCATCAGCACCCAGCTTGTCACTTTTTCTTAAAGAAAGATTGGTTAGGGCCAGGAGTATGGCCTAGTTGTAGAGTGCTCGCCTAATATGCACGAAGCCTTGGGTTTGATTCCTCAGTCTCCCATAGATAGAAAAAGCTGGAAGTGGTGCTGTGATTCAAGTGGTAGAGTGCTATCCTTGAGCAAAAAAAGAAGCTCAAGGACAGTGCCCAGGCCCTGAGTTCAAGCCCTAGGACTGGCAAAAATAAACTGTCATACAAACTTCAGTGGAAACCTCGAGGCTGGTCATGCACAGAGAGCCTCCTGACGCTGGGTGCCAGTGTAACCCAGTCCCCAGTGACCCTGCCGCATGGGTCCTCTTGCTACATCACCAATCATGGTGGCCGTGTCTCTTGGAATTCAGAGGAGGCCTCTGAAGTGGAATGAGAAGCGAGCAAGTGGCTTTTATTTCCACTGCTTGGGTTTCTCAATGACAGAAGTGACCACACGGGACTTTCTGTGGGACAGCCAGCGTGGGGAGAGGGGAGGCCTTCTCTTTTTGAGAACTGCCGGCCTACTCATGAGCCCAAGAAACCCTGAGACTTTTCCCCCAGTCCTCCTAGGGTGGCTGAGCTCCTTTGGAAATCTCTTTTTCTGTGCTGTAAAAACCACTGGGGTGATGGCCAAGAAAGAGCCAATACGTTTTGTGAATGGGCTCCAGCGGGAATTCTCAGTAGGAAGTATTTAAATGAGCAGGGGCTTCCCTTTCTCAGGAGGGGTTGTGGGAGAATTCTGCTTCCTGACCTGAGTCCAGCCAAGCCAGTCCCAGCCAACAGACGCTTTGGCAGGGAGTCGCAGCCAGGCCAGAACCTCAAACTTTCCCACTCTTTCACTGGCCTTTGTGTCTCTGTCTTCAAGATGACAGTAAGCATTGTGTCTTAGAACTGGGACGGAAACTCTGAACGACTGGGACCCTCAGGGTAAACTCTGCCCTCATCCAACATACCCAGTGAATGACTGTCCAAGGTTTCCTTGGGGCCACTGTTTCCTAGGACTCATTTTCCTTTTGCCACTTTGTGGATTTGACCAAATAGAAATGAGTAGACATTGAAGAGAGTGGGAATGTTATTTGGGGGCACCCACAAGAAAAAAGAACAATGTGGGAGTGGGGGCAGACTATGGCCAGAAGGTGTTAAAGAAAGGGGGCCTTACCAAGTTACCCCATCTTCTTTTGTGTGTGTTTGGGGGGGGGTCATGGGGCTTGAACTCTGCCTGGGCGCTGTCCCTGAGCTCTTCAGCTCAAGGCTTCCATCCTACCCTAGAGCCAAGCTCCACTTCCTGTTTTCTAGAGGCTAAATGGAGATAAGAGTCTCAGGTCCTTTTGTGCCCAGGCTGGCTTTGAACCTTGATCCTCAGATCTCAGCCTCCTGAGTAGCTAGGATGACAGGCGTGAGCCACCACGCCCGCTTGTCACCCTGTCTTCTGCAAGCAGAGGCCAGGGGCTCCCAGCACCTCCCAGAAGGCTCTGAGGTTTGCAGTTCAGCCCAGTTAAGGACCCGAGAGGACGAGAACTAAATGCTCCCTTGCTCACCTAGCCTTTTTCACTCAGGAACGCTTAGAGGATCGTGAGCAGAGAAATTCCAAGGACTCCACATCTTACAACTATCCCTTCAAAGAAAGCGAGAGGCAGGTATGAGGAGCTGTTCCAGTCAGGGAGCCAGAAACAAAGTAGAGATGGTCTTTACTGAGGGTAAGACTCCCTGGAGTTGGAGCAGCAGTGGGCACTGCCACCTGGACACCCTCACACGCTCTCAGCTCCCTCCCTCCCCTCCCTTGCTCCGCTCCATCCCCAGCCTCAGCCCCAGCCCACACCTGCCTGCAATTTGGACCAATGACCTAAGAGACAAGCAAGTGTCCAGCCCAGAATCTTAGTCACTGAATGATTCAGGGACTTGGAGACAAAGTCATAAAAAAAAACAAGAAAGGCGTGGGGAACCCCAGGAGGACATGGAGCAGGAGGAGAATGGGTACAAAATGGAGCCCAGATAGGAAATGAAAAGCTCAGCTGCATTAACCTGCCAATGGGAACCCTCACAGACTCTGGCTTCCTGGCAGCCAATGGGAAATGGGGAAGCAACTTGGTCCCCAGCTAACAGAGTCCATATAGAACAACGTACAATATTGCACAATATGCCCCCTCAGGGTCCCCCTAAGAGGGATATCGTGTGACGCCACGGCCTTAAGGGTAGCCTTAGAGCGGAACAGTGTCATGTGAGCCACACCGGAGGACAGCTCTTGAGACAGACTGATGTCACCACTTCCCATCAGTCCCATCAGTCTGGTGACAGCAGATCTGAGTGTGACCAGGCCCTGCTCCGCAGTGCTCAGCTGTCCCACTGGGCTCAATCCAGGGCTGGGTTTGGGAGCTGTGATTGAATGAGAGCCTTGGGGTGCAGAATGTGGGGGTGGGGGATCACCTGGCTAAAGGGTTCTGCTGAAAGAGGGAGGAGGGGAAAGCGGAGAGGTTGGGCTTGGGACTCAGCTTCGTGGTGGAATGCTTGAGTAGCAAGCACAAGGCCCTGTGTTTCCTCCCCAGCAGAGGGGGAAAGCGAAGAAGGTTAAGCTGGGCACCGATGGCTCACACCTGTAATCCTAGCTACTCAGGAGGCTGAGATCTGAGGTCCATGGTTCAAAGCCAGCCAGGGAAGGAAAGTTTATGAGACTCTTATCTCTACTTAACCACTAGAAAACCAGAAATGGTACTATGGCTCAAAGTGGTAGAGCGCTAGCTAGCCTTGAGCAGAAGAGCTCAGGGATAGCACTTAGGCCCTGAGTTCAAGCCTTATGACCCACCAAAAAAAAGTTTTAAATGCACTGCTTTACAATATCTGGGTCTCTGGGTCTTCTGAGGCTGAGCCTTCTAAACTAGGTTTGTGATCAGTATTGCATGACTCAAGGCCTTCTAAGCAGAAAACACCTCCAGGGTAAACTGTCAATTAAACTCAGGCCAGAAGCCTTCACTGTTCCTTGGGGAGACTGGAGGACTGGCAGGGGCCAACCCAAGTCAGTCGACAGCCTGGCTCCCTTCCACCCCAGATCTGGGGCCAGTAGGGCTGACACATTTAGAGGGAAAAACTAGACTCAGTTACATTTGCATTTCACAGGTTTATTTTTATTCCTGCTGAAGGGCCTAGAACCCAGGTCTCTGGGCTTGCTGGGCAGGCACTGAAACACTGGCCTCCACCCCTCGGCTCTTGAATGTCAGATAAATGAGTGGTTAAATAAGTTTCATTTCAGATAAACAAGCTAGTTAAAGTCTATCCCAAATGTTGTGTGGAACATGCTTGGATACTTGTATATACATGCATGTGTGTGAATATGCACGCGCATGCATGTGTACATGGATGGTGTGTGTGCCTGCCAGTCTACACACACGTGAGCGTGCCCACATGCATCTGCTTTCATTCTGAAGTTTGAACGCACTAGGCACGAGTATCCTGTGTTTGCTCCAGCAACCCCTCACACCAGCGTGGTGCCAAGGTGGAAGGCCCTGAGGCTGGTGGACTCCAACGGCAGTGCTCCCTTTCCCCAGATGACTTGGGGGTGGGGGTGAGCTTTTCTTCCTGAGGAACATCTCAAAATAGGGCATTGCCACCGAATGCATTGAATGTCTGGCTTCTCCAAGAAGCACGGATGATGGGGGCTGCAGGCCACAGTCCACAAAGCACCAAGTCCCCGGCCAGTTAGAAAGGACATGTCCCCATTTCACCCCCTTCAGCCTCGCAGGCCAGGAGTATCAAGTTGGTGGCCCTGTGGGGAGCTCTGAGCTTGTGAGCAGATCCACTTTCCTGTGGCCTTCACACTCACTGCCCCATCAGGCAGGAGGCATCACCAGTGCTGTGCCCAGCCCCTCTCGGGCCCAGAGTCCTGGGGATGCTGAGGGTCAGCAGATGCCATCACACCTGGGGAAACAGCATGGGGGTCACTGAGGGTCACTGGGGTGACCGAAGAGACCTCCAAACATGGTGTCCTCCCCCCCTCTCCCCAGGACATCTGCAGCCTCTGTTCCCTGCTCTGGGAAGCTGTACCAGCAATGGAAAGAGATTTGTCATCCCAAGTAGAGCTTTGTGTCCCGCAGGGGGGTCTCAGCCTCTTCCTAGCTGCAATCTAAACAGAGAACTCTTAAGAAGCTGGGTAGAATGGGAGTCAGAACCCCTTAAAGCTGTGTCCTCTTAAGCAGGCCTACTCTCCCTGCCCCTGGGACCCTCCCCTGCCTGGGCCAAACAGGCAGCACTGGAAAGGGGAATCTATTTTGCTTTGGTGCAAAAAAGCAGAGAAGAGCCCCGTGCCAGTGGCTCACACCTGTGATCTAGCTACTCAGAAGGCTAATCCAACCCTGGACAGGAAAGTCCGGGACACTCCTATCTCCATTTAACCAGCAAATACCTAGAAGTGGAGGTATGGTTCAAGGGGTAGAAGGAAAAAGCTAAGGGACGGTGCCCAAGCCCTGAAGTGGAGCCCTGATACACACACACACACACACACACACACACACACACAAAGCAGAGAGGGTGAACATGAGCTAAATGTTGTCAATATTCTTCCTGTATTAAAGAGATGCACATTCGTAGACACGGCGAAGAGCAAGATGGAGAATTCTCACTTCCAGGTGAGCAGAGAAGAATGGGAGACCAGGAAACCGCATCTGCCAGGGCCTAACCACGCAGCTTGCCGAACCTCCTCTGGAACTGGCGCCGGTAATATTTGTTGATGAACCAGTGTCTCAGGCTCAGAGACGCCTTTGTCTCCGGCCCCACAGTGAAGGTAGACTCAGAAAGACTCAGGCAGAGCTGACAGTGGGTGAGAATCATCGTTTGGGAGGGAATTTTCTTGAATTTTAAGGAAGCTAAGGAATCGCATTCCGTTTCAGAACTAAGAATGGAGACTATCAGATTTGGTGTGTGAGCCGGGTGCAGTGGCTCACACCTGTAATCCTAGCTACTCAAGAGGCTGAGATCCGAGACTAGCGGTTCAAAGCCAGTCCGGGCACTGAAGACCGGTTCAAAGCCAGTCCGGGCACTGAAGACCGTGAGACTCTGTCTCCAATTCACCACTAGACAACTAGAAGCGGTGCTGTGGCTCAAGGGGTGGGGTTGTAGCCTTGAGCTGAGGAGCTCAGGGACAGCACCTAGGCCCAGACTCCAAGACCCACGACCACCCTCTCCCCTCAAAAAATATTGTGTCTACGTACGAGTGTGTGTGCTTCTGTGCATGCATACCGGTACTGGGGCTTGAACTCAGGGCTTTACACTCGTGCTTGGGCACACCTCCACTTCCTAAACTAGGAGATTTTTTTTTTTTTTGCCAGTCCTGGGCTTGAGCTCAGGGCCTGAGCACTGTCCTTGGACTTTCTCAGGGCTAGAGCTCTACCACTTGAGCCTCAGCACCACTTCCGGCTTTTTTCCAAGTATGTGGTACCGAGGAATCGAACCCGGGTCTTCGTGCATGCTAGGCAAGCACTTTAACCACTAGGCCAAACTCCTGGCCCCAAACTAGGAGATTTTTAAGTAAACTGAACTGCTGCCCTTCACAGTCCAATCGCCCCAACCCCCACTCCCACCTCACAGACCTGGGGACTCTACACATGTCCGTTTCACCGAAGCTCGGTGAAAGGCCTTGGTGATTCTGAGACAACGCAACCATCATCAGAGAAACTGAATAAATGTTTTAGACAGCAGAACCTCCTAGCCAGACCCTGGTGCTCACTCCTGTAATCCCAGCTACTCTGGAGACTGAGCTCTGGGGACTGAGGTTCAAAGCCAGCCCAGATAAAGAGATAAAAGACTCTTCTCTCCAATAAACCAGCAACAAAAGCTGGAAAGTGAACTGTGGCTCAAGTGGTAGAGCACCAATCTTTTTTTTTTTTTTTTCCAGTCCTGGGTCTTGAACTCAGGGTCTGAGCATTGTCCTTGACCTTTCTCAAGTCTAGAGCTCTGCCACTTGAGTCACCACACCACCTCTGGCTTTTTCTATGTATATGGCACCGAGGAATTGAACCCAGGTCTTTGTGCATGCTAGGTAGGCACTCTACCGTTAGGCTACACTCCTGGCCCAAAAAAAGCCAACCAAAAGTTCAAGGTTGGGGCCCAGAGTGTGGCCTAGTGGTAGAGTGACCAGGACTTTAGTTCAACCCCCAGGACTGGCAAAAAAAAATAAAAGTTCAAGGCTTTGAGTTTAACCCCAGTATTGGCACAAGGAAAAAAAGAGGAGAAGAGAGGAGGGAGGGAAGGAAGGAGGGAGGAAGCAGACAGCTATGCTCTTAGTCATGTAGGGTGCTGCTCAGAGCAGGGTGCTAGGACTGAGAGCACCTGAGGCCCCCTGGAGCTCTGACCTTGGTAACCTTAGAGATAGGACTGAGGAAGGCTGGTGGCTTGCCCATTCATACACACAGGAGAGGCAGAGCAGGTGGCATGAATGGTCCCTGCAGCTGGGTGCTGGCAGAGGGTTGCTGCAGAGGAGATGGCAGCAGGAGCCCCAGGTACTGTTCAGAGGTTGTGCTTCTCTGGGAGATGAAGGCTAGGGAGCAGGGACCAGTTCTGCCTGGGCAAACCAGGGCTTCAGGGTGAGGTGTGTGATGGAGATGTGCATAAAGGCTCCAGGTGAAGTGCAGGCTCCCCTCTCTAACTGAGGGGTCCTTGTCACCTCCTTGGAAGAGATGGGCCACAGAGAATCAGACCCCTCAGCCCAGTCCAGGCAAGAAGGTGCCATACCGTTTCCTGTAACCTCAGAGTGATTCTACTTTTTAAGGCCCTGGGGCCTTTTGTTTTCTGCCCTCCAAAATGCCACTGGTCCTGTGTTTGGTTTTTCTAGTTGTCTTGTATAATTGCTGGGGTCCCTATGCTAAAGATGGCAATCTAGTTTCTAGTCTTAAAGAAAATCTAGAGATGCTCTGAATAGCTAGTCCAGGCAGGCACTGAGGAGAGAGGAGTGGCCAAAAGGTCTGTAAGGCCTCAGGGCCTTTGGCAGAGCTGTGCTGAGAGCCTGGAATGTGGCAGGTACTGGCCAGGGTGAGGTCAGTTGTGTGTTCTGGGGGAAGGGAGGGGGGAACGGGTAGCAGACCACCACCCAAGGGTAAGCAGTGACACTGCATATAAGGCATAGAGAGAGGCTAGATGGATGGATAGATAGATGACAGATAGATAGATGTATGTGTACAGATTGAATGTTCCTAATTTGAAAATCCAAGATGCTCCAGATCTACAGCTTGCTGGTGTTCACACCATGAAACTTTGATTCATGGGCAAAATCAGTAAAACTGTTAGGTTAAAATGGAATTTAGGCTACAGGCATGAGGTACATAGGAAATGCAAAGGAATTTTGTGTTCAGATTGGGGCCCCTCCCCCATGGCATCTCATTAGGTATATACTAATATTCCAAAATGGGGGGGAGATATCTTAAAATCTGAAACACTCTAGACCCAAATATTATAAGGGTTACTCAACTTGTGTTGCACACACGTGCATGCACACGCATGAAGCTACATACATATACATACACCTGTGTGTCTGCACGCACACACAAATATGTGTATGCCATTACTGTACAAATTAACCACCAGAAAAAAAAAAAAGGAAGTGGCACTGTGACTCAGAGTGGTAGCCTTGAGCAGAAGAACTCAGGGACAACACCCAGGCCCTGAGTTCAAGGCCCACAACTGACCAAAAAAAAAAATGAGGACAAGGAAAGAAAGCTGGAGCTATGCACACATATAATACCCTGCCTAATAATTAAATAATTACTCTGGGTAGAGTTCAGAGGGTGGAGACAAAGGTAGGCAGGTGGAGTCCAGGGTCCCAAGTCCAGAGGCCCCGCCCAATCCGAGCCCCGTGCCCTCTGGAGGAAGGCGGGTCTCACGGGGGCTGAGGCCTTCCATTGCCTCATGTGGCCTCCCCATGTGGCCTGAGTTACTTTCCACCTGGCTGTCACTATGGAAACAGTTGGCTTCTGATTCTGAAGACCTCAAGCTAAAGGCCCACACCCCTCAGGGGTTCACACCCCTCCGTCGAGGTCCCTGCCCCAGTCAGTCACCTGACCGCCTCTGCCGTCTGTGCAGAAGCTGCAGAATGAGAACCAAAAGCCCCTCTGTGTCTGTGTCACACGCCAGGCAGTCCTGGGCCCCTATTGTTTTGGGTTTTTTGTTGTTGTTGTTGTTGTTGTTTTTGGTGTGGGACTTGAACTCTGGGCCTGGGCACTGTCACTGAGCTCTTCAGCTCAAGGCTACAACCCTACCCCTTGAGCCACAGCGCCACTTCTAGTTTTCTAGTGGTTAATTGGAGACAAGAGTCCCATGGTCTTTAGTGCCCCGGCTGGCTTTGAACCGCTACTCTCAGATCTCAGCCTCCTGAGTAGTTAGGATTACAGGCCTGAGCCACTGCGCCCGGCTTTGGGCCTCTGTTTTTTAAGCAACTTTCTGGTGCCAATCCTGCGCCAAGGTGGTGGTTTCTGGAAACCTCCACAAACAGCCCGATTTCACTAACAAGCAAACAGCAGGGAAGAAAGGCTGAGTGCGATGGGGTGAGCTGAGACTTGAGGCCTCGCCTGCCGCTCTGTGCTCTTTCTCTCTGGGCATTTAGACCACGTTCATTTGGGGCGGCAGTGATCTGAGCCTCCCCTCTCACCCCGAAGCAGTAGGAAAAGCAGTTTCTCAACACACATTCAAGCCAGGGGAAGCTGTCCACGAGGATGAGATCTGAGAATCACAGCTCAAAGCCAGCCCAAGGAAGACAGAGTTAAGAGACTCATCTCCATTAAGCTGTAGATATAGAAAGCTGCAAATGGAGGAGTGTGGTTCAGATAGCAAAGTGCCAGGCTTGAGTGGAAAAGATAAGAAAGAGTGCAAAGCCCTGAATTCAAGCCACAATACACACACACACACACACACACACACACACACACACACACACACACACGACATAGCCACCTTCAATGATGAGACCATGTATACCAGACAAAGCTCCTGGTTTCAAAACCATGAAACATGAAGTTGTTAAAAGGGAACTTCCAGGCCGGGAGTTTGGCCTAGTGGTTAAAGTGCTTGCCTAGCATGCACAAAGCCCCGGGTTCAATTCCTTGGTACCACATACTCAGAAAAAAAAAAAAAAAGCCAGAAGTGGTGCTGAGGCTCAAGTGGTAGAGCTCTAGCCTTGAGAAAAATCCAAGGACAGTGCTCAGGCCCTGAGCTCAAGCCCAGGACTGGCAAAAAAAAAAAAAAAAAGGGAACTTCCAGCTACCTAAAATGGCATGCCAAATATTAGTGAGACTTGCTTTAATGGCAGTGAATCATCTTATCTCCCTCTTGCTCATACTCTGCATGCCCGTGTGTGTGTGTGTGTGTGTGTGTGTGTGTGTGTGAGAGAGAGAGAGAGAGAGAGAGAGAGAGAGAGAGAGAGAGAGAGAGAGAGAGAGAGAGAGGGAGAGGGAGAGATTCTTTTGGGGGACAACATGTTGGAACCCCCTGTAATTAGAGTATATTTGTGTATTTGTTCCTCTTGCTTGTTGAAGGTTGGACCCAAAAAACCCACCCCAAAGATGGACCAAGAAAGTGAGACAAAGAAAGAAACAACCAATAAACCCAGCCAGAATCTTTTGCCGTCTAAACCTGGTGGAAGGAACTAGAAAAAGAAAAAGAAAAAAAAGAACAAAACAGCATCACCTACCTGATGTCTCCCAATCCTTCTGTGAGCCAATTTGACTAGTATGTCAAGATACAAAGGCGCTTTTGTAGGACTTCATAAAGTGTCTGCTTTCTGGCACTTTTGGACTGTGTGCATTTTGGAGTAAGCGAGAAAACAATGTTGTTGTTGTTTTTTTTAAATACCTTTAAATCTATATGGACTTGGGTCTATGAAGAAAGCATTCATAGCCCCGGCTTCTATCTAGCTATGACCATGTACTTTGGGTTTGGATCACGTTGGTCCCCAATTGACAAAGCCCAAGACTTCACACAAGAGTCCAGGGCACAGGCTACCTCCCAGCCCCCAGGTATGGGATAGTGAATTTTTATGTGAGTTTATTGTAATAAATGTTAAATGCCATCCTCTGCTTCTGTGATCATTACTCAGCTGGCCACCCAAAACACCCCCACCCCAGGAATGAAACTGTCCTGCATGCTTATTTACAAGTGGGAGGCTGGGTTGCTGGTCTGCCTAATAAAAATCACACCGCTAGTAATTTTAGGAGCTGGGTCTTGAACCCAGTTTTGAATTCTATGACATCGGTCCATTTTGTCACACCAGGAGGGTTCAGGGGTTCCATGCTTGGGCCATAAGGACAGGCTGAGTTCTCTGTCATAAAAACAAAGAAAAAACACCACTTTCTTTTTCCATGGTTCTGGGAAAAGACCTCATCCCTCCAGCACCATGTTCTCCTTTCCTCCCTCCTCGCACTCTGACCAAATTCTCTGTGCTTTTCTTATATGGTCTGTGGCCAAACATAACGAAATGTTGTTCATGGCAGGACTTTTTTTTAAGCCACAATAAAAATATTTTCTGTTTTAAAACCTAATGTATTCGTTCTTTTGATTCCAACTGGAAGAAATCAGGGCAGCCCACAGAAGCTCACCTTACACAGGGCTGGGACCTGAAGTCAGTAAGAAAGGGGAGCATTACTTGACCTTGAAAGGCGCTTGACTGAGGCCTGAAATCCTAGCTATTCTGGAGACTCAGATCCAGGGTGTCTCAATTCCAAGTGAATCCAGACCAAAATCTGAGAGACTCCATCTGCTAACTAAAAGCTGAGCTGGATGTGGCTCAAGTGGGAGAGTACCAGATGAGCAAGCAAGCTGAACAAATCCAAAGCTTTGAGTTTGTACCCCAGTTCCAGAAGAAACAAACAAAAAAAAATCAGAAATTTTCTATACAGAACTTGGTAGTATTTCAACTTCTCCTTTTCTCCAGCACAGGTCAGACCACACAGTTAAAGAGCTGGTGCACATGTAGGAGCCAAACTGTGTGAAGAATATGTTTCGCTCCTGTATATTTGTAGTTACCTATGTTCAGCGTGCCTGTATGACTCCACTGTATTTTATTCAAGGAACACATTAGTTCGTCGTGGCTGAACATGGCTGTAATCCCAGCACTCAGGAGCCAGAAGCAGAATAGGATCTCCAGTTCAAAGCTAGCCTACAGCGTAAGACCCTGTCTCAAAACTCCAAGGGAGGTGGGAAAGCACCTCCCAGCATGTGCCAGGCCCCGATTGTTAGTGAGCTGGTGCTGTGTCATTCAAGGGCTAGGGCAGCTATGTTAAGAGAAGCAAAGCCAGATCTCAGAGAAGGAACCCCAGAACCCCAGAGAGACAGGCAAGTAGATGCTTCAGATACTTGGTTGTCTGGACCCCTAGCATCATGGGTTGACACCTCCCCCCCACACCCGCCCCCATCCCCACTGCCATACAACTGGA
Source organism: Megascapheus bottae (assembly GCF_031878675.1). Classification (NCBI taxonomy): domain Eukaryota; kingdom Metazoa; phylum Chordata; class Mammalia; order Rodentia; family Geomyidae; genus Megascapheus; species Megascapheus bottae. Next base: position 75,254,898 of record NC_143514.1, on the reverse strand, counting down.
AGTGATATGCCTTCATTTTTCTGCCTTCCTTGCAGCTAGGATGATGGAGACTATTGTGCAAATCTAGCCAATGACACTTAAGTGAAAGCCCTGGAAAAAAGGCACCTTTGATTCATGTCTGGTCTCCAACAGACAAGTGGATTAGGGTAGTGGTTCTCAACAGAGGGATGATTTATCCCTTCTGTGAGAAAGATTGGCAATGTCTAAACATGATTTTTTGGTGGTTGTAACTAGGGCATGTGGTGTCACTTTCATCCAGCGGGTAGAGGCCAAAGATGCTAACCACCATCTTACCATGTATACAGCCCCTGCCACAAGGATTTCATCTCAAATGTCAACAGAAGGGATGCTGAGAAACCTGGTTTAGAGAGGCTGAGAGCTCATCTATCATCCCAGACGCCAGACCGGCCTCACTCAGGTGGTGGTGGTGGTCACAGGTTCCCAAGAGTAACTGGTGAGAGCAAGCCCCAACACACTCACACGCACACACACATACACACACACACACTCATACACACTCATACACATACACACACACACTCATACACACACACACACACACACACACACACACACACACACACACAACTTCCAAGTCTTTACCTGCCTTGCATTTACTAAAATCCCATTGGACAAAACTGGAGTTGATGCGGGATGGGATCCGGATTTCTGTAATCTACCCTCATTAGGACTTTTGTTATTTGAAGCTGAATGCATTCCCAGCTACCCTGATCTCTGGTGACGTTCTGGTTCCAGCTCCTTTCCCTGCAGGAGCAGCCCCAGTGCCCGCTCCTGGCTTCCATGGGAACCTTTGCATCACTGAAGTTCCCTTGTTTATAAACAAACAAACAAGCTCCCGAAGTTCACAGGCAAAGGAAACTCATTTTTGGAAAGAAAAACCAGGCGGGTTGGGAAATCAAAGACTAAGCCATATTAAAGATCAGTGATGCTTAGAGAGCGTAGGACTGGCTCTTCGGTACACACTCCCTCCCTTGCATCCACTGGCTTGAGTTTCTGCTGCTGGTAACTACTCTGCCCTTTACTGAGAAAGACATTCTGCCACCGAGTTCCCACTGGTATGTGGAAAAAATGCCAGTCACCTTTCTCTGGGAGAGGAGGATGTGGCAAGGTGAGACAAGATACCTGCAACACACACACACACACACACACACACACACACACACACACACACACACATTCTCTTCTCCCCAAAAGTTACACCAGTCACTTTCCACCTTGCCAATGACAGCCCATTTGGGATCCCCAGAATCGTGACTTTGCAGATGAGGCGCCCTCCACTGTGTCTCCACAGTCTTGCCAGCGCCTCTTTGCAGGAACCAGAGTCATGAAATGTCTGCAGGGGAAAAGCAAATAGCTTGCGGGTCTGCCTTCCAAAGCAAGTTCCTGGTAGGTGCAATGGTTTCTGATTTACAGGGAAGAACCCCCAAACCTGCAGATGCTACAGAGCAAGGCACTCAGCGAGGTAGACAATTTCAGCTTATCACCATGACCCCATTTCCACAGAGATGCGCTGCTTACATCTGTCTGCTCAGTGTCCTCAGTTATTTGGGGACAACTCATGACCTTATCTGCCTGCTTTTGTGGTTACAGTTTTGGGGTTTTTTTTGGCTTGTTTGGGTTCCCTCCCCCCTTGGCCCATTTGCTCCCAGAAATCCACGGCAAGGTCCCCATCCCGTGTCCTGCCTTTAGGCACAGTGCCATGCTCCTCATTTAGTTGAAGAAAAAGAAAAAAATGCCCTTTGGCTGGCAAACCACCCTTACAGGTAAACAATCAGCCTGCATTCATTGGGGTAATAAATCTGGATACCTGTGGGTGCCAGGAACAGATGCGACTTGTGCCAGACCTCAAAGCCTTGAACTTTGCTTCCTTTTCAAGTTCAGGTCTCCTGCTTTACCTGAAAAGGGGTTAGAATTGTTGGTATGGAAGAGCTCACTTCTTTACTGTTTTTCCTTTTTATTTATTTATTTATTTAGTTAGTTAGTTAGTTGGTCCTTGGGCTTGAACTCTGGGCCTGGGTGCTGTCCCTGAGCTCTTCAGCTCAAGACTACCGCCCTACCCCTTGAGCTACAATGCCACTTCTGGTTTTCCAGAGTCTCAAGGCCTTAGTGCCCAGGCTGGCTTTGAACTGCGATCTTCAGATCTCAGCCTCCTGAGTAGCTAGGATTACAGGCGTGAGCCACCTCGACTGGCCTTATTTCTTTTTAAGGTAAACATTTTTTAATGTAGTTCTCATGTACATTTTATAGAACTGTCTTATATCAGTGTTCCAAAGTACATGGCCTTTGTTGGCTCTTCCTGGGCTAAAGCTTAAAAAGCAATGGGACATGGAACTGGGAACGTGGCTTAGTGGTAGAGTGCTTGTCTAGCATGCATGAAGCCCTGAGTTTCAGTCCTTAGTACTACATACACAGGAAAAGCTGGAAGCGGAGCTATGGCTCAAGTGGTAGAGTTCTAGCATTGAGCAAAAGAAGATCAGGAACAGTGCCTAGGCCCTGAGTTCAAAACCAGAGATGGAGAGGAGACAGAGAGAGACAGAGAGAGACAGAGAGAGAGACAGAGAGGAGGAAAGAGAAAGAACTCTCAACTTAGGCAGCTGCCTCTACCTAGAGAAAGAGGCCTCCCTTTCCCTCCCTCTCCCTCTCTCTCTTCCCTCTCCTCTCCCCCCCCCCCCAAAAAAGGATGCTGAAGGGCCAGGCATGCCAAGGACCCCAGGACTCCAGCATCCCTTCTGTGCATGCCATGTGTGGGGCAGCCTGCTTTTCCGGATGGGGTTCTCCCTTTCCAAGAGGCCTCTCAGAGGACACAAACAGTTACATCCTGAAAGTAACCATTAACTTACATCCAGATTGTTATTTTGTTTGCAGCACTAGGCATTGAACCTAGAGCACTCTCCGCTGAAGGAAGTTTTCCACCACTTGAGCGGTGCTGAGGTTTATAGAGGGTCTCATGCAGCCATGACCTTCCTACGGGTGGTGTTGTTGTTTGATCTGCTAATATTGGGGCTTGAACTCAGGATCAGGCCATTTGTTTTTGACTCAGGATTAGCACTCAGCCACTTCAGCCACAGCTCTACTTCTGGCTTTTTGGTAGTGAAGTGGAGATGAGAGTCTCATGGGCTTTCTTGCCCAGGCTGGCTTCAGACTTCCATCTTCAGATCTCAGCCTCCTGAGTAGCTAAGATTGCAAATGTGCCCCGCCTCTAGGGATTTCTTTGTGCCTTTAAGCAATTGACATTTAAAAACAAGCAACTACTTTTGCTAGAGCCTGGTAGCAAAAAGCCCTCCTCTATAAAAGACCATTCTGTGTTATCAACCTTGGGGTCTCTGTCACCACACTCTTGCAATGTGGTAGGTAAATGTATGAGCACTGCTGTATTTCAATAAAACTTTATAGAGACAGGCCATAGGCCAGATTTGTCAGCCCCTTGTGTTCAACTGTCACTCAGATTTGACTATTAATATCTGCATGGCTAATGCCTGCTGGGAAGCAGGTGACTATTGCTCAGCACTGAGAGTATTTGAAACCCTACTATGTGCCAGAAGCCCTACTATGTGCTGGGAGCCCCACTAAAGAATCCCTTTGGGATTCCAAACCTAGACCCTTACTGCCTCTAAGGCCACCCAATCTCTGCCAGCCTGGAAGGTTTCCCAGTCCTGGCCCAGGACATGGTCTCTTTCCCTAGGTCCCCAGTCTTCCTGGACCCCTCCAGGAAGCTGCTTTCTTCTGTTCATACCTTAGGCACCCTGCATTCTGCCCCTTGACTTTGCCTCTCTCTGCACTGGCAGTCCACTGTGGGTTGATTGAAGTTCCCCTGTCCCAGGTCCGCAGGTGCCTGCATGCAGAGGTGATCGATCGGCTCCTTTCATCTTTGATTCTTTCCTTCCGTCCACAACGCCGGAAGCCCAGTGGATTATGAAGCCCCAACCGCTCTCTGATGTCACTGTCCTTGCCCCAGTGGAGCGGGGCAGACACTTGAGAGCTGCCGTGAACTTCAGGGTTGAGTCCTGTGCATGCACAGAGGTGTCGTGTTAGCAGCTTCTCTTTCTTGGCAGTGACCTTGAGACCTAAAAGTGGGTCACCAGGTCTCCAGAGAGGACAGAGAAAAAACATCCAATGTGTCCCCAAGGCTTCCAGTGGCAAAGGCTATCGTGAAGTCATTCAATAAGCATTTCTCCTGCACTCACCTCTGGCCAGGTACTCTCTAGGGAACTGGGGATCCCAAAGGTGAATCAGGAAGTTGGGTGGGGGTGGTGCTAGAGCAGGGGGAAGACTTGCAGCCTCTCTGTCATCCAAGCTGAAGTCCAGTAGAGCCCACTCCAAAATGGCTACTTCCACCCTTCCCCCTGCCCAGCCTCCTGCTAGCCTAGAGCCAGGCATGGCTCAGAACCAGTGTCCAACACAATAAATACCCCTGCTGCCTCTCTTGGCAGCATCTTTTCCTTGTGCCAGTTGTGAGGCTTGCATTCAGTGCCTCCCACTCTTCTTCTGCTTTTTGGCTCAAGGCTGGCACTCTACCACATGAACAACAGCTCCACTCCCAGCTTTTTGCTGTTTAATTGGAGATAGACTCACTGAGATAGTTCTGCCTTGATGATCTTCAAACTGTGGGCTTCAGACAGGCATGAGACACCATCCCTCTGGCTCTTTATACGTTCTTCATTAAGGGGCCCAGACACTGGAACAGCAACAGTCCTGGGTCTCCGAACCCCCCCTCCCTCAAACTCCAGCCTCCTTAGGGCATTAAACCTGAGCACTGAAGTATGACCTAGAAACGCAAAACATTCCCAACTGAGCAAATGTAACTAATGTTTATTTTCTGTTGTTGGGGATCAAACCCAGGCCTCATGCATGTTAAGCAGGCCCTCTACCAAGGAGCTGCACTCCCAGACCAGATACAAGTATCTGAAAGTTCATCCAGGTTCTTGTCAATTCTTCACATCCAAAATGACCCCAAAACAACAATGCCTCACGCCATTGCTTACATGAACGTGCTGTCCTTGACCCTTGACCTCTGAGCACCATCACGCCTCAAGGACTTCCGGACCTGGACTGGGGAGTATTTGCGAAGATGAATTAGCACAATGGTCTTTGTAAAATGTTCAGCTTGAATGCTACATTTTATGAGCCCGTGTTATCTCTTGGAGCTGCCCTCATCCGTCTTGCTTCAGCAGCATCTAGGCTGTAGGAGCCACCCAGTTCAGTCAGATTCTGGGACACCACCACTCCCCCCACCCCCATACTGTTGACCCCAGGGCTCTTCCCAGCCCTCTCCTCTCCTCCTTGTTGTCCCTCTTTCTATTAAAGTGTTCTTGTTTTTCTTTAATATTGCTTCACCCCTCCCCACAAGACAGTTATACAAGTAGATGTGGGAGGAAAAAAAGAAACAGAAGTCAGCGGTGACTAAGTCTGCCTAGCTCCCTTCCTGCTGCAGAACCTTCAGAATTGGCTCTGGTTCACTCCAGCCTCTGTAGCAATCTTCTGTAGAGGGTGTGAATTTTCCTGAAGATGATTCTTTGCACATGACCAAGTGCAATTCTGTCTCATCAGTGCCGAACCGTCCCCTCCCTACCAGAATCTGCACTTAGGGCCCAGGACCCAGGGTGGTTCTGTGGCAGGTTTCCCCTCAAATGGATGCAGCTGGGATTTCCCAGATATTTCAGCTCCCCTCAGAGCTCAGCTGTCATCAGGGCTCTGCTCGCTGAGTATTTTTCCTGAAGTGCAATGACCGCAGAAGGGGAAAAAGTTCAAATGAAATGCAGCACCTCTGGCGTTGGGCCAGATCAACTATGGTCAGGGCTACTGGCAGGGTAAGAGCACAAAGTCTCCACAATGGACCTTGCAGTGGGCAGCCTGAGCTCTTGTCAGGTAGTTATGAAGCCTCAAAGTCCAGTGAACCAGGAAATCGGTGAGGGAGATCAGCTCTCCCCTGGGGGCTGGCTCCATGGACAACTCCACTTTTACAAGATGTCACTAAAGTCCTCTGCCTGTGTGTCTTGGTATCTACTCTGCCTCTTGAGGTTTGTGTGTTTAAAGTCAAGGGGGAAATGAACCAGAAAGCTCAAGGCACATAGCTGGCCAAGCAAACCAAGCAAAATCCCCAGGTTTATCACATGTATACATTGTTCATTAAAAGAAAAATCTGGGCACTATAATCCTAGCTACTCAGAAAGCTGAGATCTGACAACTGCGGTTCAAAGTCAGCCAGGCAGGAAACCGTGAGACTCTTATCTCCAATTAACCACCCAAAAAAGCTGGAAGCAAAAGTGTGGCTCAAGTAGTAGAATACCAGCCTTGAGAGGATAAAGCTAAAGGACAACTCCCGGGCCCTGAGTTCAAGCTTTAGTATAAAAACCAAACCAGAAGCCAATGCTGATGGATCATGCCTGTAATCCTAGCTACTCTTGAAGCTGAGCTATAAGGATCATGGTTCAAAGCCAGCCTGGGCAGAAAAGTCCTCATGAGGCTCCTTTTTTCTTTTTTTTTTTGCCAGTCTTGGGGCTTGAACTCAGGGCCTGAGCACTGTCCTTGGACACTTTTTGCTCAAGGTTAGCACTCTGCCACTTGAGCCACAGCACCACTTCCAGCTTTTTCTGTGTATGTGGTTCCAGGGAATCGAATCCAGGGCTTCGTGCATGTGAGGCGAGCATGCTACTACTAGGCCATGCTCCCAGTCCCCCATGACACTCTTATCTCCAATTAACCTCTCAAAACCCAGATGTGGCGCTGTGGCTCAAGTGGTAGAGTACTAGCCTTGAGCACAAAGAGGCTCAAGGATAGCACCCAGGCTCTGAACTCAAACCCCATCACACACACACACACACACACACACACACACACACACACACACACACACAAAACACAAAAGCAAAAAGCTATCACACATACAAAACATTCCCTCATAAAGGCAGTCCTAGAGTTGGAGGCTTGGCTCAAGGGATAGAGTTCAAACCCTTCAAAAGGTAAAATAAAAATACTATAAAAGTCTTGTTTCATGCAGAGGTGCTAGGAATTACAAGTTAGGATTAAACCAAGACTCAGTAGAGTTTTGAAAGTAGCTGCTTTGTGAGGAGAAAAAAGAAAAAAAAGAAGAGTCTGGCAACACAAAGTATCTGCAGATGCAATGTCATCGTTTCAGTCTCTAGTCTGGCCCAATTCTGTAACAGGTACTTAAAAGCTGCCTTTTCTGACACTCTACATGGGCCCCTGAATTACCCATAAGCAGGAAGAAAGAAGTTTGGCATCCCTGCCTTCAGAATGTGTGTGTGTGTGTGTGTGTGTGTGTGTGTGTGTGTGTGTGTGTGTGTGTGTGTGCTCTAAGCCATTATCTCTGCAGCTCTAAGACAAGGGGCCAAAACTACCCTTCAGGTACAATAGAGTCTTTTTCAGGACAGAGGACTCCCCAGATTTGATGTCTCCCCTTCAGTGATAGAAACGATCACAACTCCCCTTGGGCAGCCCTGGAAACAAGAACTGAAAAAATGATAGCCCAGGCCATGTTTTCATCAGAACTGTCACATCTTTATGCATAACCCTCTCTGCCCAATTCTTTGTCCTGTTTGTACCCCAAAGGTGGCTGAAGATGGGCTCAAATGCTGTCTTCCTGTGGCATACTGGTCCCCGTGGAATAAATCTCCTTTCTCTGCAATTCTCCATGACTCTATTTGCCATATTAAAAGCCAAGGACCAGCCTTGATCTACGTAGAAGCACAGGGGCTTGGGCCAGTGGCTCATGCCCATAATCCTAGCTACTCAGGAGGCTAAGATCTGAAGATCATGGTTTGAAGACAGCCTTGAGAGACAAATCCAAGAGAGTTTTATCTCCAATTAAGCAGCAAAAAGCCAGAAATGGAGGTGTAGCTCAATGGTTGAGCACTATCCTTGAGCAGAAAAGCTAAGCAAGGGAGTAAAGTCCTAAATTCAAGCTTAGTAAAAAAAACAAAAAAAACCCACAACTCTACATTCACTAAATGACAAAATATTTTTCTTTTGTTGGATTTTTTTTTTTTTTTGTCAGTCATGGAGATTCAACTCTGGGCCTGGGCACTGTCCCTGAGCTCTGCTACTGCCCTACCCCTTGAACCACAGCACCACTTCCTGTTGGATTCTCTAAGGCTGTACATAAGAAATTCAGAAATCTGCCTTTTGCAAATAGTTGGACCAAATCACTCAAGCCTAATAGGAATCCTGTTCATTTTTAAGAAAACAAAATCATTTAAGCTAAACATCTGTAATTGAAATCAGAAACTATTCCACAAACAAGCCAAGAACAATTTCGCATTTTCTGAACTCCAAAGGGCTTTTTCCCCCATCTCAATTTCCTATATTAGCATGTGTTGTAATTCAGTAATGCTCTTAAACAAACCAAGAAATATGAATCTGAACGGTGGGGAAACCACTCAAGCTTGGCTTTGCCTTCCCAGGGACTCTGTATCCCTTGTTCTCCGGGCCGGGCTGCAGGAAGGGGTCTCTGCGTGAGGTCCCAGGACCCTCCTGCCCTCTGAGAAAACATACATCCACCTAATTTGGAGATTTTCAAATTCTGGTAGGAAGGATTTCCCCAAGGTGCTGGTTAAAAGGTGGACTCACGCCTCCCAACCTAGAGACCAGGTCTGTCTGTCTGTCTGTCTGTCTGTCTGTCTGTCTGTCTGTCAATTCCTAGCATGGCTTCACCGGTGACCCGGTTGTGTGGCTGGAGTTCCACAGCTCTGCAGACCCCAGGGAGAAATCCACCAGCCCCTGGGGGGCATCTCTTTCGTGGGGCCCCGTCGAAGTGACAGGGTCCAGAGCCCCAGGCCCGCAGCTCTCCCGCTGAGTGGCCTCCAGGCCTGCCCGAGGTGGGGGGCAGGGCACCCCTTCCGCCGCTCCTCACGTGGAGCCCGCCCCCTTCACCGCACCCCCGAACAGGCCAAGCCACCCCAGCGGGGTCCCCCTTCCTCAGACCCCGGCCTCCACCTGGCCGGGGCTTCCTCCACCGGCCGTCTCCATGGCAACCGCCGGGGTGTCAGGACGCGGGATGGTGACTCCCCGCGCTGGGGAGGTCCCGGAGAAAAGGGTCTCCCCTCCCCAAGGCCCCTTCCCCACACCCCAAAATGCAGGCCCCTCCTCGGCGCTCAGCAGGGATGCGGAGGGAGAGCGGGCGGGACGGGGCGCGCCCGGCCCCGCGCGGGGGGCGAGGAGAGCGGGCGTGGCCGGGGGCGTGATCTCCCCGAGCCCCGCCCCGGGGCGGGGCCTCCGCCGGGGCGTGTCAGGAAGAGGAAGAGCGGGGCCGGCGGGCGGGCGGGCGCGCGGGAGGCCGGGCCGAGCCGAGCGAGCGCCGCGCGGCCACCATGGCCACGGACGAGTTGGCCAGCAAGCTGAACCGGCGGCTGCAGATGGAGGACGGGGCCGAGGGCGACGCGACCGAGGCGGCTGACGCGGCCGACGCGGCCGAGGCGGCTGAGGCGGCCGACGCGGCCGACGGGGCCGAGGCGCGGGGCGGCGCGGACGGGGAGCTGAGCGCCAAGCTGCTGCGCCGCGCCGACCTCAACCAGGGCATCGGCGAGCCGCAGTCGCCCAGCCGCCGCGTCTTCAACCCCTACACCGAGTTCAAGGAGTTCTCCAGGAAGCAGATCAAGGACATGGAGAAGATGTTCAAGCAGTGAGTGCCCCCACCCCGGCCCGGGACCCCCGGCCCGGCCCCTCCCCACGGCCAGGCTGCCCACCCCCGGGACGCCACGACCCCCACGTGGGCCCGCGCGCCCCGCCGCCGCCGCCGCCGCCCACGGGTGTCCGCGCCGGGTCCCTGCTCAGACCCCCCTCGCCCTGTGAGCGCCGCTCTGCCACCTCCCCGCGCCCCACACCCCGAGGCAAGGCCACCCCGGCCTCCCGTTCCCCACCCCCACCCAGCACTCGCCGGCCAGTCACCCCCAGAGCCTGCACCCATGCCTTTCCATTGGGTCCTCCTACTTCCTCTGCTGATCTTAGACCCCTCACAACCTGGGTTCCCATCAGGAGACCCCCCCCCCAATATACACAGTTTATTTTATTTAGCACTTACTAGCAAACTGTGGGCGAAACAAACAAACAAAAACCCAGTCTCCCCCCCCCCCCCACACACACCATCAGCCAGCTCCCTAATCTTTGGCCCTCAAGTGGTCTTTCTAGGAAGGAGCCCTGAAGGTGCTATCCCCCCACTCTCTAGACACAGAATCTCCCCATATTTCACCCTCTCTGGACTGTAGTCCTCTCCCTAACTGCCCCCCTCCTTTTCTTGCCCTCCTGGCCCACTGCACTGAACAGCAATGCAGTCCCTGGCTCCTGCTTTCTAGCAGTCTGTGTTCCAGGCTATGAGCCTTCCCCCCCTGTAAAGGATCACTTGTGGCCCCACATACTCCAGACAGATAAGGGGCCCCTGCTGCAGGTCTTTATGGTTCCCTGGGCAGTGTCCTCGCCTGTTTAGATGGGCTCCACCCTGCCACACACACACACACCCACAAAGCAAAACTTCTTATCTCTAGGAAGGAACAGGAGAAAAAAAGATTCCAGTTCGCCTTAGGTCTATCCTTGACATGAGCAGCCCCTTCTCCCCTCAGCCACATGGGCGCCCAGGTTGGTGGGGGTGACAGTCTCTTGGAGACCCTCTCCCCTTGTTGCCTGTTGTTAGTGGCTCTTAAAGAGGGGACAGCCCCTCAGTACAGGCTGGATGCATCCAGACCAAGGTAGAACCATGTAGAGCTTGTGTTTTGCATGGAGAAGCAGATGGAGGTCCAGTCCACCCTAAACAGGCAGCCCAAAGGTGGTGGGGAGTAGAGTGAAGAGTATCACTACCAGCCACACACAACTGACAGCCCAGACACCACGCAGGAAGCCCAGCAAGGGGTGTTTCACAAGTCCCCGCCTTGAGAAAGTTCTTCCCACATCTTGCTCTCCCTGCATAGGCAAATACTTCTGCATTTGGCCCTGACACAGGGGAAGAGGTTCCTAGTTTTATGTGGCTGGATGCCCCAGACTTTTCTCTTTGATTCCCCTCCTCCTAAACCTGGGTGTGGGGAAGTTCCAGGGCTAAAGAGCCCACATCTGACTCAGGGTCCTGGAGGGTGTTCTTGTAGTTTCCAACCAGGCTAGAGAGCAATATATCCCCACATTCCAGAACCAACACTAAATGCCCTTGAGGTCTGGGATGGCTTCTGGCTGTGACTTCCTGTCGAGTTGCCCAGGGGGAGGCCAGTGGCCATTCAAACAAGACTGAGATTCCTTAGTCCTTAGACCCTGGCCAGAGGAACTCACCCACCCTCTAACCAGCACCTACTTCAGTACTTTATGCAGGTAGAGTCAGGGCACAGATGTAAACAACTTACCAAGCATGAATGCAGATTCAGACAACCAAATTCAAACTCAGGCCTTAGTCTCCAAAACCCATGCTCTTCCCTTCTCCTGGGCTTCCATGGTATCCCTAACCCCCCCCCCCCGAAAAGATGGAGCTGTTTGGGGGGGCGGTCCACATACCCCAAATGAGCATGTTTGGGAAGCTGCAGTTTGGTGTGTGAGGGTAGTCATGGGAAGAAGCCGTCTTAAGCTGTGTTTACAAAGCATACTTGCTTTCTGTACAGGCTGTTTTAAGGTTCGGTTTGATGAAGGGTACTTTGCTGGAGACAGGGTTTGCTGAACCCCACATGCCACCTCTTGGCACCAATGCTGCTTCCTTGGGTGTTAGGAGAGCTGAGGGAACAGGAAGGAGCCAGGAAACAGGACTTGTATGGAAGGAAGTGCCACCCGCTAGGGGCCCTGGCCAGGATGGAAAGCAGGCTGATTTTGTATTCAAGGAAACAAGGCTTCACTGTGCCTATCAGGCCCTGCCCAGCTGAGTCCCGACTGTGGATGGCCAACAACCAGCTCTCTTGGAGCACAAAGCCCTGTTTCACTGCCACTGTGCCAGTGGGCTGTAGCCTCCTGGACCCCAGCAGGGCCTGGGGATTGCAGCCAGGGCCTTGCTCAAAGCCAGGGGTAGAGGAGAGCTTGCCTCCTCCCTGGGGATCCACAGCAGAGTCCAGAGCAGGAGACACGGGCAGGCAGACAGGCAGAAGGCCTGGAGTTGGCTCCTCCTGGGATACTGAGCGTAGGAAGCTGGGCTTTCCTCCTTACCTTGCTTGCCATCTCCCAGCCTCTGTCTCCACAGAGACAGCTATGTGTGGTGAGATGCAAAAACCCCACCCCCTTATGCTGTGGATCTCTTATTTCTGAGGAATCTTAAGCCCCAGTGGGTATCAGAATTGCCTTCCAGAGGCTCTGGTCCATCCATGAAGTGTGGATTTGCCGGGGGAAAATCTCTGCATTTCCTCCATGGAAAGACACTTGTCTGTCTGCCCATTTTACAGAGAAGGAAACTGAGGACTCGCTCAGGACCTCAGGGAGGTTTCAGCAGCCAAACCAGAGCCTCAGTAGTAGAGTAGGGATGCCTGGTGATATGGTATTCTGGTCCAACACAAAGAAGCATTGCCTCTCTCCAACACCTCCGCCCCAGTGTGGCCTCAGGGCATCTGTTACCTCTAATCCCCCTGTCTTCTCCTTCCAGCTTTTCCAGGGCTAGGAATCATAGAGCAGCCCCAGATTTCCCAGGGACGCCTGGATTCCAAGGGATTCCCTGGACTTTCCCAGCCCAGGTGGGACACAAGGCAGGCTCTGAAAGCCAAGACTTGCTGGAAAGACAGAAGCCATGTCACCATGAGCCTGCTGTGGAATCCGAGGAAGGTGCCCTAGTTCTTGTCCTGCTGGGCCTTAGGGCCCTTGCTCCATCCTCCTCCCCACCTCAACTCCTGACCCCTTGCGTCAAGCAGTCAGGCGTTTCTTGTCTTTTGGCCAGTGCTTTTCTTCTCAAGCTCCTGAGGCTGCCCTTCCCTTCCCTGCCCTCTCCTCTCTCCCCTTCCCTGCCCCCTCCTCTCCTCTCCTCTCCTCTCCTCTCCACTCCTCTCCTCTCCTCCTCAGTGGTTAAGACTTTGAAATGGGCAGTACTGGGTTCAAATCCCAGGCATGTGCCTGGGAAAGTCACTTTGACTTCCCTGAAGACTCGCACCCTGCCACTTACCCCCATAGCTTCCCCTGAGGCTTCCTGATAGTTAGTGGAGATTAACATTTCTCAGACTCTCCTGCCCAGGAACCGCCATCTTCAGATCTCAGCCTCCTGAGAAGCTAGGATCACAGGGGTGAGTTACCAGCACTGGGTTACTTCAGCCTTCCTGAGCCACCTTCCTCATCCTGGAGCAAGGTGATCAGTACTTACTAAGTTACTGTGGCCATCATTTCACATTTCCAAATGTAGTGTCCTAGCGAAGGTCCTTGGGGCTGACCTGAGGTAGCACACACCAGCCTGTACTTACCCAGGAAGGACTTCCAGGCTGGCCACAATCCTTTGCTTTGGGGCTGGACTGATGGACCCAGCCTGGCTCTAGCAGCCGCTCTGATTGACAGCTACATATGGCGTTGATAAATAACAAAAACAGAGGAACATTCATTATCACTTAATTACACTGAAGGCAGGTGGCAGAAAAAAAAAAAAAAAGGACAAGCAAACAACAGCTTGGAGTGACACAAAACTGGAACTTCATCACCTTTCTGTACCCACCTTGCTGGGTCTTTTTGGACCAGGATTCTGTCCAGATACTTCGGAGCCTCAGTTTCCTTGAAGTTATGTATTAGTTGTGTGAAGTACTGAGGATTGAAGCCCATCAGTGCTGGCCTGCGGGTGAAGGTCTTGAAAAACATGTCTGTTCATGTGATCATGTCTACAATGCAGATCTGAGCAAGTTCAGAGATTTGTAAACAGCACTCCTGGGCCAGACACCAGACACTGCTCATGCCTGTAATCCTAACTACTCACAAGGCGCAGTTCTGGTTCAAAACCAGCCCAGACATAAAAATCCTGAGACACTTATCTCCCATTAAGTAGCAAAACACAGGAAGAGGAGCTGTAGCTCAAGTGGTGGAGTGTCAGTCTTGAGTGATAAGGCTAAGGGACAGCTTGAGACCCTGAGTTCAAGCCCCAGTACTCCCCCCACCCTCACACACACACATTCCTGCCGCTGAGAGGCTAAATCTCAGAACTGTGGTGTGGTCAGGTCTCTAACGAGCCCACCTGTCCCCCACAGCCACCCCCACCTCCACTCTGTTCTTCTTAAATAGAACCCTGAGGTCCAGCTACTCCCAGAGGAACATGGCCACATTACTCAGGTTCAAGCTTAATGGGCACAGCAGTACAGATAGTGAAACTGAGGCTGGAAAAGACTGGGTCACTTGTCCAGTTATAGCGGGTGCTGGGGCATGGTTAGAGCCAGAAGGCCCAGGGGACTCTTGCTTCGGTGTGGGGTGTGAAAGGCTGCTCAGAGCCCCACAGGAAAGCAATCTGTAGAGGCCGGGGTTAGGCCTGCAGCTGTCTGGGGCCTGGCCCTGGACCCTGGGCCTTCCTATCTATTCCTCCCACTTCCCCTCTGCCTCTGAGTCACCTCTCTTCCCAGGACTTTCGGTTCCTCTTGGTTATCCTGGTCCTACATACCTTCTCTCCTTCTCTTCTTCCTTATTCCTGGGGCCAAGACATGGGCCTGCCTTCAGCTGGAAGAATCCAGGCCTCTGGACCTTGGTGCCAGTCAGGGTCCGTCCTGGAAAGGGTAGTGAGGTAGAGACATTTTGTAGCCTGTGTGGGCTGGTCCCCCCTCCCTGCCCAGCAGCCTTCTCTTTCACAGCGTGGGAAGGGCAGAAAGCAGGACTTGAACCCAGGTCCTAGCCAGGGTGTGTCAGACTCCAGGTCCATGGTCTCTCCAATGAATGGACTAAGCGCTAGAGAAGCCAGTCAGTGGCTCAGGCCCCACCCTGGAGCTGGCACATCAGAATCTGCATTTCAACAGGCTGCCCAGGTGTGCATGCCCACATCTCCCCTTGTTACTTGCCACAGCATGACTTTGGGCAGGTGACCTCAGCTGACGCAGCTCAGGAGTCACTAGATGAATGGAGTCTGGACTGCATAATTAATAAACACTGGGTTTTTATTAGGCACTCAAGAAACACTTTATAATCAGTCTCCTAACTGGAGTGATTATTCTGAGCAGGCTGGGAGGGAGTCACAGAGGCAGCCATGGGGAGCCAGCAGGAGGCCGGCTCCAGACGCCACAGTAGGGTGAGCCTCCAGGGAAATTGCTGCCAGCCAGAGGCTTCTGGGGAGTTGTAGGGGAGACAAGAGCATTCCCCACTGCTTTTCCCTCCCCACCCCCAGACACATGGCAACAGATCGAGGTCAAGTTGAGATCAAGGTCCAGCTAGGGCCTTCCCCATGCGTGGGGCATGGTGGGGAGGGGACAGAAGTGCCAAGCAGAGGAGTCATCACTGGGCTCTGCATCCTTCCTGGCAGGGCAGCTAGCCAGGTACTGTCATCCAGAACTTTGCTGCCACACGCGACCTGCCTTCCCATTTCTCAGGACAGCGTGGGAGAGGACCAGTGGGAGATGTGCTGTCATTATCACTGGGTTAAGAGACTTTTGTTTGTTTGTTTGTTTGTTTGTGCCAATACCAAGGCTTTAACTTAGGCCCTTGTACTCTATTCCACTTTTTACTCATAGCTGGCTCTCTGCCACTTGAGCCAAGCTTCCAGTCCATCTTTTTTGGAGGGCGGTGGGAGGATGCTCGTTAATTGGAGATAAATGTCTCAGATTTACCTGCCTGGACTGGTTTCAAACCTTAATCCTCAGATCTCAGCCTCTTAAGTAGGTACTGAGCCATCAGTGCCCAGCAAACAAAGGTACTGTGTGTGTGTGTGTGTGTGTGTGTGTGTGGTGCGCACACGCCATGGTTTGAACTTGGGGCCTCAAGCTCTCTTATGGCTTTCTTGCTTATGGCTGGTACTTTACCACTTGAGCCACTCCACCAGTCCAGCACTTGTTCTGATAATCCTAAAGGTAGATATTAATGATAACAACTCAGTACTGAGTCGAAAGCCAGGTGGGCCTGGTGTCTCCTGAGCCCATAAACAGTGTCCTTCCCCACGTCTGTCTTCCTGGGGCCCCATACCCCCAAGAGTCCTGGGTTAGGAGGAGCACTGAGATCATTCCGTCCTCTCACAGCACAGCACAGCGAGGGTGGGAAACCACCTGAGGGAAGCACAGACCTCCTGTCTAGGAGGCGCACAGGACATCTCAAGTATTGCTTTTTTTATAGCCAGTTCTGGGGCTTAAGCTCAGGGCCTGGGTACACTCTCAGCCTCTGTGCTCAAGGCTAGCACTCTTCCCTTGAGCCACAGCACCACTTTTGGTCTTTCTGAATAGTTTATTGGAGATAAGAGTCGCATGAGCTTTCCTGTCCAGGCTGGCTTTGAACCTCAACCCTCAGATCTCAGCCTCCTGAGTAGCGAGGATTACACCCAGTTTGTAGGAGTTTGCTTTTGATGAGGCCTGGGAGGGGGCCCCAGCTGCACTCTTGTCACCCTTGACCTTGGACAATGCTCTTCCTCTCCAAGCCTCAGCCTCCTGGTCTGCCTGTCTGCTTCATGGAGTTCTTCAGACACTTGGCATAGTGCCTGGGACACAGTAACTGCTCAGCAAAGAGTAACTTGTCTGGTAATCGTGTGAAAGGGGGCGAGCTGAGATGCTCAACCAGGTGCCAGTACTGCACGCCACTGGAACCAGCCGCTGCCTGCCCCCATGACTTCCACTTGTCAAATCTGGGGGAACAGGCAGCTGGGTCAGCCTAGAGGATGGGGTCTGCCTGGGTGGCAGCCGGTGTGCCACTTGTGATGGGGGATGAAGGGTGTTTGTCGCCTATATAGGGGCAGCAGCTGCTTAGCTGTCCCTGGTGAGAACCATTCAGGGAGAGCACACAGGAATGTGGGCTCCCTGCCAGGCCCGGTGCCGAGAGAACTGCTGAGCTCCCAGGATTCATGCCAGGCTCCTGGGTGCCATTGGCCTTTCCAGGTAGTGCTCTCAGCCCAGCCCCAGGGGCTGTGTAAGATTGAGAACGGGGCACCCTCTGGGATTAGGGAGAATCACAAAACCCACCTGCTGTGCGGCCCTGGGCAGCTCACTGCCCTCTCTGGGCCCCAGTCTCTCCCTCTGTAATAGGAAACACATAGTCAGGCTGGGAGGGGGGTCATGTGATCTGACCTCTGAGCAGCTCACCGCCTCTGTTCCAGGAACACATTTGTCTCCAGCCACCCAAGATCTTCCTTCTCTCCTGGCAGCCCCTTGTTGCCTCCCCTGTCACTTCCCTCTGCCAGCCAGAGGGGGACACACTCTGTCATTCCATCCTCCACATTGCTGGGTGCTTGAATGAGGCCCTATTGGGGAGGAGGACGGGGGGCCCCCAGGTCACTTTGTCCACCCTGTCCACCAGACAGACTGGAGCCCTGGGAGGAGGCCAGCTGGTCTTTACCATCCCTAATATCACAAAGAGTTCACCCAGTACCTGCCATTGTTGTGCTGAAATCAGCCGGTTGGGCACCTACTACACGCTAGCTATTTTGTATTCAGAATCACATTTTCTTTCTTTTTTTGTCAGTCATGGGACTTGAACTCTGGGCCTGGGTGCAGTCCCTGAGCTCTTCAGCTCAAGGCTATCGCCCTACCCCTGGAGCCACAGCACCATTTCCAGTTTTCTGGCGGTTCATTGGAGATTAGAATCTCACAGACTTTGTGCCCGGGCTGGCTTTGAACCCGACCCGCAGACCTCAGCCTCCTGAGTAGCTAGGATGACAGGTGTGAGCCACCACGCCCGGCTCACATTTTCTTTAATAGTCCTAAAGACAGGCAGCGCTGGCAACAATGACTGGTAATTGTGTGCACGGGCGTACCATGTGCTGGTACTGATGCCTGAACTCGAGTTTCTCTGTCAGTCATGGGACTTGAACTCTGGGCTTGGGCCCTGTCCCTGAGCTCTTCAGCTTAAGGCTACTGCCCTGCTCCTTGAGCCCAATGCTGCTTCCGGGTTTTCTGGTCATTAATTGGAGAAGAGTCTGACGGACTTTTTTAGTGCCCGGGCTGACTTTGAACTGTGATCCTCAGATCTCAGCCTCCTGAGCAGCTGGGATTACAGTTGTGAGCCACCACACCCAACCAACTCAGAGTCTCTAGCTCTTGCTTAGCTCTTTTGCTCAAGGCTAGTGCTCTACCACTTGAGCAACACCTCCCTTTCCGCTTTTCTTTCTCTCCCCCCTCCCCCTGTTAATTGGAGATCTGAGCCTCTCCCATTTATCTGCCTGGACTGGCTTGGAATCAGGATCCTCAGATCTCAGCCCCCTGAGTGAGTAGCTGGGATGACAGGTGTGAGCCTTGGTGCCCTGAGGTGACTGGCCCATTGTGACTATGAGTAGCATGGTGCTGGGGGCTTAGTGGAGGGAGACAAGGCTCTGCTCTAAGACCCACTTTTAACCCTTGTCCTAACAAAGTCAAAGGACCATTTGAGATGGTAAATCGAGGGGGGGAGGTGTCAGTGACTCAGAACAGCCACCTCCCCTCCCCCCACCTGGCTTCTCCCCAGCCTGCATGGCCTCACCTTGGCCTCTCGTGGCTTGGCACTGTGGCCAGCCCCTGCATTAGCCCTCTGGGGCGGGAGCCTGCCTGAATGCGGCCTTGGTAATTGATTCGTCTTTGATTGAAAAAGACAGTCGTTTAAGCCGCAGCCCAGCCAGTGCCTAGGAGCTGGCAGCGCCTGAGAATCAGGAGCCCAGATTTCCGTCCAAGTTCGGACACTACGCTTTCATGGCTTTGGGAGAAATTCACACGCTTGTGTGGGGGGCTCGCAGGGCTGGGGGCAGTGCTGGCCCTCCGTGTTCTTGGCCAGTGCTCTTTGCTGTACAGTCTCCACTTCCTCCAACCTGACTAAATCTCACTAAAGTGGTGGTGGCTGCTGTGTGGAAACTCTGATGCCTCTCTGCTGGGTGCTGGGAATGTGTGAGCCCAGTCCTGTGGCGGCTCCACCCATAGTGGCACCTGCCGCCTCAGGGCTGGGTGGTCTTGGTGGTGGGGACAGCTGTGGGCTGTAGCAGCTGTCCTGACCTGATACCAACACCGGAAGAGAGACAGAGACAGCCCAGGAGGACACACACCTCCACACAAACCACTGTGCTGCAGGGCACTGGTGACTCGAGCCTGTAATCCTGTCTTCCCCAGAGGCTGGGATCTGAGGATCCCGATTGGAAATCAGCCCTTAGACAACTCCTAGAGCCTCTTACCTCCAGTTAACCACCAAACAGCTGGAGTGGAGCTGTGGCTTAAGTGCTAAAGCTCCATTGAAAAAAGCTTACCCGACAGCGCCCAAGCCCTGAATTCAAACTCCAGAGCCAACACACACACACACAGCCACTGCTTTGATGGGGATCCCAAAACCCTAACACCGTCATTCACTGACCTTCATGGAAGCCCAAGGTCAGAAAGTGAAAGGCTGGATTTCTGAGGGGCAAAATGGGCCCTCAGCAGGCTCCACCCCTCTCCTCCCCCGCCCCTGCAGGCCCCGCCTCCTGTGCCTGGCCACACCCCTGCCCCAGGCCGGCTCTTCTATCTGCAGCACACAGCCCTGTTGCCCCAAGAGGGAGAAAGTCTCTGAGCCCCTGCGTTCCCCACAGGCCCTGAGCCCCATCCTTCCTCTGTTCATCACCCCAACCACTGACTCACTTGTGTGTGAACTATTTATAACCCCTTGCACCCAGTCTGCTCCACACTATCTGTGATAGGAAGGCGCCCCAGGCCAACCCAGAGCACCAGGACCGCTTATCACGGAAACCAGGGTAGAAGCCCAGCAACTTCCTGTCTGCTGTGTGACCTTTGGCCAGTAACGCAACCTCTCTGTGGCTCTGATGTAAGACAAGATCCTGGTCTCTAGACAGGCTTGAGGAATGACTGCTGCTAGCTATCCACAGTGGTGCAGAGCTCATATAAACCGGGAAGGGCAAAGGAACCCCAAGAGTCCACAGGTGAAGTAGGAATGGAGTGTGTTCATAGAGGACCATCCCCGATCCCCCCATCCCCTCACACTCTGGAACTCGGCCCTTCCCTGCCAGCTGGAGGCGGCTGCCACACAGGGCTTTGTTAGGCACTGAAAAGCTCCCCGCCCCGCCTCCAGCTGTCCTGGGAAGAGGGCTGGCAGGTGTTTGCTTAGCCTCGTAATGCTGAGTCCACTCCAACCTCACCCATCACCCAGGCTGGGGACGGCTTGGAACCGCCTTTGGGCTCTGTTACCCCTCCAGGAGGAGAATAAGGGACCTTGTGGTGGAGAAGAGCAGCTGGGTACAGAGTAGGCTCCTTATCCGTGTCCTTGGAGGAAGAACCAGGCTGCTCAGTCCTCCCCCTCACCAAAAGAAAGGTCATGTGGGGGGCTTGGGGTCTCCATTCTGTGTTAGATGTTTCTCAGCATGGCCGAAGGCTCAAAGGCCAGGGAAGGTGCAGGTCCATCCGCAGAGGCTGGGGCAGGCCGGCCTCACTCCTCCAGATCGGAGGTGTGCCGGGGTGTCCTTAAGAATCTGTGATTGCAGGTATGACGCCGGGCGGGATGGCTTCATTGACCTCATGGAACTGAAGCTGATGATGGAGAAACTTGGGGCCCCGCAGACCCACCTGGGCCTGAAGAACATGATCAAAGAGGTGGACGAGGACTTTGACAGCAAGCTCAGCTTCCGGGAGGTGAGCCCTGCCCCAGGCCTTGAGGGCCTCCTCCTGTGCCAAGTAATGAGCATACATTGAGTGACATCTGTACACCTGACCTGCACAACCCCTGCAGATACAGAGGAAGACCCTGTGCTTCAGGGGGACCACAGAGAGGGTGCCAGCACAACACTGGGGTTTGGGTCAGCCTGTTCTTCATAGAGCCTGGCTGGCAGTGGTGGCGCTGGACCCGTGGCACAGGGGGTGGGTTCTTAAACACCCCCTGAGCTTGGGAGAACCAGCAGAATGCCGAGAGACAGGTGGGGAGGGAGGCATAAGCCAGGAGGATGAACCAGAGTCCAAACGTAGGTTCAGATCCTTCCGGCACTGAGACTTCAGGCAAGTCTTCCACTGTCTCTGAGTCTTCCTCACTCCTCAGGATGGGTGTGCAGACCCCTCCCAGTGGGTGGCTCACGCCTGTAACCCTAGCAACTCGGGAGGGTGAGATTTAAGATCAAAGTTCAAAGCCAGCCTGGGCACTAAAGA
This sequence comes from Megascapheus bottae, assembly GCF_031878675.1. Classification (NCBI taxonomy): domain Eukaryota; kingdom Metazoa; phylum Chordata; class Mammalia; order Rodentia; family Geomyidae; genus Megascapheus; species Megascapheus bottae. The sequence goes on along the minus strand of NC_143514.1, from coordinate 75,233,743 downwards.
CAGTGAGACTTTTATCTGCAATTAACCACTGGAAAACTGGAAGTGGTGCTGTGGCTCAAGGGTAGAGCAGTAGCCTTGAGCTGAAGAGCCTGGAGACAGTGCCCAAGCCCAGAGTTCAAGCCCCATGACCCACCAAAAAAAAAAGGTTGAAGCTATTGCAGAACACTGGTGCTCAGAAGGCTGAGCTCTCTGGAAAGTGGTTCCAAGCCAGCCTAGGCAGGAAAGTCCCTATGACTCATCTCTAATGAAACAAGCCAAAAAAAAATATGTAAGTAGAGATGTGGCTCAGGTGGTAGAGCACCAGTCTTGAGCAAAAACACCAAGCCCCGAATTCAAGGCTCAGTACCGGCACAAAAACATTGTTTGGAGCCAGATGATGCCAGGTGTGCTAGAGAGGCAGGATGGCGTCCATGCAAGACCCTGACAGACAGACGATGAGGGGCTCAACTTCCCATCATGCAGAGGGGCAAGGCCAGGCCCAGAGGGGGAGGGGCACCCTGGGGCACCTGCCCAGCCTCTGGCTCCTGGCCCTGGGGTAAGCAGGCCTCCCTCTCTCCAGGGCAGGCCTGAGGCCAGGCCGGTGTGACCTGTGACTGACCCCCTGCCCGTCCCGTTGCAGTTCCTCCTGATCTTCCGCAAGGCGGCGGCCGGGGAGCTGCAGGAGGACAGCGGGCTGCACGTGCTGGCCCGCCTCTCCGAAATCGACGTCTCCACCGAGGGAGTCAAGGGAGCCAAGAACTTCTTTGAAGCCAAGGTGAGGAGCTTGCCTGGGCCCTGGCCTGGCTTAGCTGGAGGGTTAGCACCTTGCCTTTCTGAAGGGTGGAAGCCCTGGAGGAGAGAGCAGAGCAGCACAACCTGGCCCCTCCCCTTCCCCCATGTGCAGAGGGAGGTGCAAGTCTGGGCTTGTGGCTTCCTCAGGCCTCCCCCACCTCTCTCTGGAACTTTCTAGGCTTCACTGGTGGATGAGATGCAGAAAGCACCGTAGAACCTAGGCCCCACTCTGCACCAAATACGAATTGTTTTGCTATGCTTTGTGGGATTTGCTGCTCTTGGTGTCATTGGCAGTCCTGGAGTTCAAACTCAGGGCTTTGTTCTCTCATTCAGCTTGCCTGCTGGGCTGGCACTCTTCTATTTGAGCCATGCCTCCTGCTTGGCTTTTTGCTAGTTAATTGAAAATAGTGTCTCGCAGGCTTTCTGCTCTGGCTAGCCTCAGACCACAGTCCTCCAGTCTCAGCCTCCTGAATAGCTAGGAACAGGCATGAGCTACCAGTGCCCCGCTTCAAATTTTGTCTTTTAATCCCATCTGTGAACCTGTGAGGTCAGGATTATCAGGCACAGGTTCTCAGGGGAGAAACTGAGGCTCAGAAAGGTAAATGTGCATTCCACCACCAGCCTGACCTGGTGGGAGCCAGAGCTGTGTGTGTAGTCAGACAAAGCTAAAGACGGGGCCAGAGGGGACCCCAGGTAAACATCCATGGTGGGCAGAGTGGAGACCCCTGCAGGCCTGACCCTTGGTCCCCACGGGCCAGGTGCAGGCCATCAATGTGTCCAGCCGCTTCGAGGAGGAGATCAAGGCAGAGCAGGAGGAGCGGAAGAAGCAGGCGGAGGAGCTGAAGCAGAGGAAGGCAGCCTTCCGGGAGCTGCAGTCCACCTTCAAGTAGGGAGGCCATGCCCCACCCTGCCCCGCCGCCATGGGCAGGCCTGAGGCTGAGCTGGAGTTCTGGCCTCCTGTCTGACGGGACCGCTACTAAAATCCTCAATCGTGCGTGATCGGGAGCTTTTCGAGGGGCCTCGTGAGTGGCCGGGGCCCTCGCTGCCCCTCCGCAGCCACCTCAGCCACCAGCGCAGGCCCTGCTGCCACCCCTGCCACCCGCCCCAGTCCACCTCTTGGCTCTCCACTCCTCCTGTCCTGTGTGTTCAGACCCCTCCCTCCAGCCCCTCACCTGCCCTTAACCAGCCAGCCACCCTGCCCTGGAGATGGGGATTCGGGGTGCCACCAGAGAGCAGGACCTAAGGGACTGATGGGAGATGGGGTCCCCGGGACCCCCTCTCAGATGGAATGGGAGCACCTCTGCCAGGTGCGGGGGGGGGCTGCTGTGCCAATCTACCTCACGGGCCCACTCTGCTGGGCGGCCCTGGGGTCCTGGCTGGGCAGCGGCTGGGGAGGGCAGGGTGCGAGAGAAGAACCCAGCTCTCTGCCCGGCCTCCCCCACCCCGTGTGTCTGGGAAGTGCTTTGACATGGAGTCTGTTCACACCCGGCCCCCTTCTGTGCTGTGTCCTGCCCACTCTTCTAGGAAGCACGGGGACCTTGTGCCCTGTGTCACCTAATGGGGGTGGCCCGCTGTGCTCGCTCTCGTGTGTATGTTTTGCCCTTGCTGTGTTGTGAAGCTGTGACACCTCCCTCCCCACAAGTGAACGGTCATGGGCCAGAGTTATGCAACTTTCTGTGTGTGTGTGTGTGTGTGTGTGTGTGTGTGTGTGTGTGCTGTGTCCCTGCTTTGGGAATTGGATAACTCTTTATTTTACTACGCTGCCCCTCGAAAGCCCCCCCCCCCCACACGCCACTGCCGTGATCAGCAGAGGTTTTATTTTTTTGGCGTAGAAGCTGACAGAGTGGGAGGGGCTGAGCCCTGCGCCACAGCCTTTCGTTCGGCTCCATTGCATTGGCCTTAGTGGATGTGTTTATACAGATGAATATAAGATTTTCTTTGGGCTTTTTTGCATTTTCTTTCTTTCCTCCCTTCTCATCACCCCTTCCCCATCCCCCTAAGAAAAAGCTACTTCTTCATTTGGTGGTACGATTATTTTTTTTAACTAAAATAAGATAAAATTGTATATTCTTATGTGCGTGTGGTTCTTGACACTTCATGGGGACAGGAACGGGGCATCCATGCCTGAAGCCTGGCAGGAGGGGCACACTTCCTAAGGGGGAAATTGGCCTTTGATGCCCACATGGTACCACGAGATATTCATCTGAGCACTTACTCACTTGGTCCTCCAATCAGTCCTCGAAGGGGGTGTGCTATTTTTTATTTTTGTGTTGCAAATAAGAACTGACTGGGAGGGGGCCGGGAGTTTGGCCTAGTGGTAGAGTGCTTGCCTCTCATGCACGAAGACCCAGGTTCGATTCCTCGGTACCACATACTTAGAAAAAGCCGGAAGTGGTGCTGAGGCTCAAGTGGTAGAGCTCTAGCCTTGAGAAAGTCCAAGGACAGTGCTCAGGCCCTGAGCTCAAGCCCAGGACAAGCAAAAAAAAAAAGAACTGACTGGGAGGTCTGAGCTAGATGTGGTGGCTCCTGCCTGTAATCTTAATTTCTGGGGAGGCTAAGATTGGGAGGATCCAAGTTCAAGGCCAGCCCTGGCAAAAGATCTAACTCGGCCAATAAGCTCAGACTCAGTAAGGGGCACAATTGTCTTCCCAGCCATGCCAGATGCCTGACAAGGATCGCAGTCCCCAAAAAGTGAGACCCTCTTCATTAAGTCAACTAGCGCCAGGTCACCAGGCGCGGTGGCACACACCTGTAATCCTAGCTAATCAGGAAGCTGAGATCTGAGGATCGTGGTTCAAAGCCAGCCCAGCCACTGAAGTCCTTGAGACTCTTATCTCCAATTACCCACTAGAAAACTGGAGGAGGCGCTGTGGCTCAGGGGTAGGGTAACCTTGAGCTGGAGAGCTCAGGGACAGGGCCCAGACCAGAGTTCAAGCCCCACAACTGACAAAGAAGGGCCAGGTCATGGCTTAAATGGCAGGGCATCCGTTCTAGCAGACATAGGGTCCAGACCTCTATCCCCAGCACCACAAAAATAATGAATTAATTAAATTAATTAAAAATCAGAAAACCTAGGAGGCCTAAAAGTCTGAAGTCTCACAGGACAGCAGGGTAACTGAATGCAGCTGCCCTCCCTGTGGCACAGGGCTGTAGTGTACCACGGTAGTCCTCGCCGGAGGATCTCATATTCAAAGCTAGACTGGGCTGCAAAGAGAGCTAAAACCTGGTGGCCAAGACTGGCTTGAAGGGCCAGGAGTTTGGCCTAGTGGTAGAGTGCTCGCCTAGCATGCTTGAAGACCTAGGCTCCATTCCTCTGTACCACATCCATAGAAAAAGCCGGAAGTGGTGCTGTGGCCCAAACAGTAGAGCTCTAGCTTTGAGAACGCCCAAGAACAGTGCACAGGGCCTGAGTTCAAGCCCCCAGACACACACACAAAGGCTTGAATCCTGCCACGCACGTCCCCCCGTGGAGAGAGCAGGGCTGAACCCAGCAGCCCCTCCTCTATCTCTGGACAGAGTCAACACCTGCATCCTCATCTCCCACCTGCTCACCATCAGCGAGAACCAGAGCCTTCATCTCCCCACCTTCCCAGCCCTGTGGCACAGCCTGAAAAGGGCAATGGGGACACGCCAGGTAAATACAGGGCTTTCTAATTAGACTTGGCACTCTCGCCCCCTGGTGGACACAGTTGGTACTGCAGAAAGCCCATTCGTGCCTTGCCCTTTGGCCTTGCTCTCAGCCCTGCCTTAGCCATGCTTCTGGAAGTGTATTCCTGGGGTCCACCAGCCCCATGTGTTCCAGATGCCTGAGAAACCACCGCCACCAACACCAGATTTTAGGTTAGCCATGGCTGTTTGTCCCTGCAGTGGGAAGTGGGGGGGGGGAGGCCCCTGTATGCTGGCAGCCCCTCACCCCAACCCTGAGGGGAAGCCCATGTGCCCATTTCAGCCATAACCTTCATCCAAGAGTAACAGCTGCCACCCGAGTCCTGGCCCTGCAGCCAAGGAAATCCTGGCCTCAGTCAGTGGCACCTGCCCCTTTCCCAGGCTTCCCCACTCCCAGAGCCTCATCTGGGCCCCCCTCTCCCCGCCTGGTCTCCCACACGTCCCTCCTGGTACTTTTCCAGCACCACTGCCTCCTGAGCAGCTCACCAGGCCTTTAGAACCTGGAGTTCTGCCAGTGGAGTAGGCAGCCTGTGGGCCCCTCCCTCAGAAGGAGCCTTGCAACCAACACCAGGTCTCACCTCAGTCAGAGTTCCAGCCCTGGACCATCTCCACATATCGCCCTGGCCAGCAGGGAGCTCCCTGGGGCCCAGCCATCCTAGCACTGGATCTGCACCGTGGTAGGTGCTGAGGGAGCATGGGGAAAATGAGGGAATTCGGGTTTTTTGCATATATTGCATGGCAGTATCTGCCAATCAGGCAAATAAAATGACTGCATCCTTAAATATGCAAATTAATCAGCTCCATACCCCACCTCCAAGCACAGGAAAGCTACTCTCTTGGCTTCTTTCCCCCCTCCCTTTCCCCATCCAGAAGAGAAGTCAGCCAGCCCACTGGGGGTCACAGTGTGGGAATGACGACCCCTGACAAGGGGCTCTGGGCACGGGGGTGTAGGGCGAAGGGGAGAGAGTGACACCAGCCACCCCTGCCCAGCCCAGAACACCCAGAATCTCCCAGCCAGTCCCACACAGCATCTCACTCAGAAGGCACATCCAACTCCCTTGTGTACTGGAGAGAACTGCAGCCATCTTAAGGGATCCATGGAAGTGGTTTTCTTCCTTTAAAATCAGCAGGGGGGAATCCAAAATGAGTTCTAGTTCGTCTTTATATTCCTATACTTATAAAAAGTATAATTTTAATTATATTTTGGTGGACAGTGTCAACAAAGGCAAAGGGGCCAAGCTCAGGCCTTCAAAGAATCCGATGGTAGGCTGGGCGTGGTGTAATCCCAGCACTCAGGAGGGGAAGAAGGCAGGATCTCAAGTTCGAGACCAGCCAGGGATACCTAGGGAGAGTTAACAACAACAACACAAATCAAATAACAATGATGACTTCTTTTAATCCCCACCTTCGAGATGAGAAGTGTAAGCCCAGAGAGGTTGAATTATGTACACAAGATCACACAGTCAGGAAGCAGCGGTACTGGGGTTCCCTCTGCCACAGGTTCAGCTCATCTCATCAGAGCCCCCAGCATCCTGTCTTCAGCATCTGAAGCAATGGAAAGCCAGACTGGGATCTCTGGGACAACTGCTCCTTGTCTTCCACACAACTGAAGTTTTGCTCTCTGCACCTCTGAGAGCAGCAGGAACCAGGAACCTCCTCCGCCAAGCTCCACGGTGCCCATGCAGACAATGAGTCTTCCTCCAGGCATGGTGGCTCAGGCCTATCGTCCCGGCCACTCAGGAGGCAGGATTGGAAGTGGAGCTGTGGCCCAAGTGGTAAAGCACCAGTCTTGGACCAGAAAGCTCAGGGATAGTGCCCAGGCCCAGAGTTCAAGCCCCAGTCCTTGTGCACACACACACACACACACACACACACACACACACACACACAATAAAGAAGTATAAGGCCAGGCATTAGTGGCTCACACTTATAATCCTAGCTACTCGAGAGGCTGAGACCTGAGGATTGTGATACAAAGCCAGCCTGGGCACAAAAGTCTGTGAGACTCTTATCTCCAGTTAGCTATCAGAAAACTGGACGCGGCACTATGGTTCAAAGCAGTAAAATCCTAACCTTGAGCACAAAACTCATTGCCCAGGCCCTGATTTCAAGCCCCACAACCTACCAAAAATTTAAAAATAAGGAAGTAGGTGGTGTGAGGCCAGCACAGCTAAGAAGTTATTAAGACCTCATCTGAACAAAGCATCCAGGCCTGGTGGCACACTTCTATCCTCTCAGCATCACTGGAGACCACAGGTAGTACCTTGGTCCCCAGGTCTAAGTCTACCTTGAGTAGAAATCAAGACCATACCCAAAAGATAATCTAAAAGCAGGTCAGGAGCATGGCCTAGTGGTAGCATGCTCACCTAGCATGCACTAAGCCCGGGATTCCATTTCCCAGAACCACATGCACAGGAAAAACCAGAAGTGGCATTGTGGTTCAAGTGGCAGCATGCTAATCTTGAGCAAAAGTATCCAAGGACAGTGCACAGGCCCTGAGTTCAAGCCCCAGGACAGTGCACAGGCCCTGAGTTCAAGCCCCAGGACTGGCAATATATATATATACATGTTATATGTATATATTATATAAACTTACAAATATATTATATATATATACAAAATCAAAAATAAAGTGATAGAACACCTGCCTAGCAAGTTCGAGGCATGAGCTCAAACCCTAGTACCATCTAAAAAGTCCTTTTCACCTGGCTCTGCACCCAGTGTGTCCGGGTCTATGTGTGTACAGACCCAGAAGTATGTAACAGACAGCGGGGTCTTTTTTTTTAATTTTATTATTTGTACTGGCCTTGTAGTTTGAACTCAGGCCTAGGCGCTGTCCCTGAGCTTTTTCACTCAAGACTGGTATTTTACCACTTGAGTCAATCCCCACTTCCAGCTTTTTTGGGTATTAATTAAAAAGTCTCTTGGGGAACCAGGAGTTTGGCTTAGTGGTAGAGTGCTTGCCTAGCACACACAAAGACCCAGGTTCGATTCCTGAGTACCACATGTATAGAAAAGCCAAAAGTGGCACTGTGGCTCAAGTGGTAGAGTGCTAGCCTTGAGAAAGTCCAAGGACAGTGCTAAGGCCCTGAGTTCAAGCCCCAGGATTGGATAAATAAAATAAGTCTCTCAGACATTCCCACCTGAACTGGCTTTGAACCTGGATCCTCAGATCTTAGCCTCCAGAGTAGCTGGGATGACAGGCGTGAGCCACCAGCCTTCAAGAACTCTTGAGCTGCCTGCCTGCTTGTTTGGCATTTATAAACCTCTTTCTTGGTAAATTACCATCTTAGCCCTAATAAATTTCCAGACCGGCAGAGGCACCACAAACCCTGACACAGATGTGACGTGTGGCCCCTGTTCTGTGTGTAGCAGTGTGTGGATGTGTGTCTGCCATCAGGATGTGCACAGAGGGGCTGCCCTTGCACCCATGTGTGACTGTGGCTATCACTATCTGCTCATGTGTCTGTACACGTACATATGCCCAGCTGAGGGCTTTGCCATGGCTGAGGTGACAGCTCTCTCACGTGGACACCCAGCTGGTCATTTTCCCAGGTTGCCTGGCCTGAGGAGGCAGCGCAGGGTCGGGGATGGCCGTGTCCAGTCACTGGCAGGCAGAGTCCAGACCCTTCTTCACTCCCACACCTGGCTTCTGGGCCAGTGTGGAGGGAAGGAGGGGTCTTTGTGGAGCTTGCTCACCAACGAATCCAGTAGCCTGGCAGTGTCCACCGCCTTGTCCCATCAGGACCCACCTTGGGGGTTTGAAGTCAGCCCGGGCAGAAAAGTCCCCATGAGACTCTTACCTCCCATGAACCACTGAAAACCGGAAGTGGTGCACTGACCTTGAGCACAAGAGCTCCAGGACTATGTCCTGTACTGGTATAATACACACCAACGAAAGCATGCAACGGGGGAAGAGATGGAAACACACCCCAAGCCCAATAAGAGAGTGCCCCCCCTGCAAAAAAATGATTCCTTGGGCCGGGAGTTTGGCCTAGTGGTAGAGTGCTTGCCTAGCATGCACGAAGACCCGGGTTCGATTCCTCGGTACCACATACATAGAAAAAAGCCAGAACTGGTGCTGAGGCTCAAGTGGTAGAGCTCTAGCCTTGAGAAAGTCCAAGGACAGTGCTCAGGCCCTGAGCTCAAGCCCAGGACTGGCAAAAAAAAAAAAAAAAGATTCCTTGTATTCCTTGTACCTCCAGAGCTTGCACACGTTCACAGCCAGCCTTGCCTCCCATCCAAACCAAACAGCAGCCAAGGTCAGGGAAAGCGCTCTGTTGGAACAGGTTCTTCTTAGGTGGCTCAGCCTTGACTTGGGATCTCGCCCCCTTCGGGCCTATAAAGTACCCTGCCGGCTTCCACACGCAGCCTCCAAGCTCCTGCGCCATGCTAGCCATCACAGTCCTTGCTGTGCTCCTGGCCTGTGGTAAGCCGGGGGTGGGGACCGGCCGTGACACCTCTGGGTGCCTTAGGCTCTCCAGGAAGGGCACTTTAGGGCCCTGTGTGGGTCCAGCCACTGGCAGCTGTGTGTCAGTTGAGTCCCTTCCTGCTGCTGGTCCTGCATGGTAGAGTTCTGGGACACATAAGGCCTGGTCTAGTGGGGAGGCAGAGCACAGAAGTTTCTCTCTGCAGTTCCAGCCCCATTTTGCCAGCTCTTTCTTCTTGGGGGTTTTTCATCACTTCCATGTTGGTGGTATGCTCTCGATGAGCCCAAAGGGTCTCAGCTCAAAGGTCTCCGGCCTATTATTGGATCCCGCCCAGTTATTTGCTCTCCCTGGCTTCTTTGACAAATGAGAGCACTTAGTTTCTTCATTGAAAAGATCATGGGTTTGAGACCAGCCCAGGCAAAAAGAAAGATTCGAAGACTGTGATATGAGGCCAATCCTAGGCAAAAAGGAAATTGACTTACCAGAAATCAACTAAAGCCAAAAAAGGATAGGGATGACATTCAAGTGGTAGAATGCCTGCTTAGCAAGTACAAGGCACTGAGTTCAAATCCCAGTACTGGAAATAGTTTCTCCAACCAGCAGCCACACAAATAATAGTAGTTCTTACTTCGTGGGAGGTTACTGTGTGCTAAGTTGTGGACGCGGGAGCTAACCACAGCCTCAAACAGTGACGCCTTGACATAGAGCCTCTTCCCATCTCCATGGCCCCAGAGGAGGCTCAGGGAGCCTTGGTGTTCAGCCCAGCGCTGGTGGGAGAGGCATAATATGAGCCCTGGTCTGTCCCACTGCGGAGTACACACTCTGCACATGGGGGACTCCGAAGGTCACACGCAATCCCCGCACTCCCCGGGCTATGACCTGAAACAGGCCGAGGGACAGCGTACCAGGACACGTGTGTGTGTGTGTGTGTGTGTGTGTGTGTGTGTGTGTGTGTGTCGCCTCCTTCCTGTTTCCTCCCATCTGTACTGAGCCCAAAGTCACACGGCGAGATCTGAGCCCCTTCCGTCTACCTAGCTACCCAGCCCTCTGCCCTGCCCCAGCCCTCCCTTGCTCACTTCCCTCTGTGTCCCCAGCTGCCAGCTGCGGAGTACCCAGCTTCCCACCCAACCTGTCTGCACGGGTGGTGGGGGGAGACGATGCCAACCCTCACAGCTGGCCATGGCAGGTGAGCACTGTTCAGGGAGCGGAGTGGGATGTAGGGAGGGATGTGGGGAGGGCTAGGGGACCCCTGGGGGAACTGACAGGAGACCTCTGGCTCCCTCTGGCAGATCTCTCTCCAGTACCTGAGGGACGACACATGGAGGCACACATGCGGCGGCACGTTGATTGCCAGCAACTTCGTGCTCACTGCAGCCCACTGCATCGAGTGAGTGGGCCGGGCTCCCCAAGACCCCCGGCACCCAGGGGCAGGGGCACTGACAGACGAGTAAAGGAGTGAATTAGACCACTGTCAGAGCGGGGCGCTGACGGCTCACGCTGTACCCTGGCTCCTTGGGAGGTTGAAATCCGAAGACCCAAGTTCAAAGCAAACCCAGCAGAAAAGTCTGCTTTCCAATTAAGCCCCAAAAAGCCAGAAGTGGTGCTGTGGCTCAAGTGGTAGAGGCTAGCCTTGAGCAAAAGAAGCTCAGGGACAGTGCCCAGGCCTGAGCTCAAGCCCCAGGACTGGAGATGTGTGTGTGTGTGTGTGTGTGTGTGTGTGTATGTGTGTGTGTGTATGTGTGTGTATGTGTGTGTATGTGTGTATGTGTGTGTATGTATGTGTGTATGTATGTGTGTATGTGTGTGTGTGAGTGTGTGTGTGTATGTGTGTGTATGTGTGTGTATGTGTGTATGTGTGTATGTGTGTATGTGTGTATGTGTGTGTATGTATGTGTGTATGTATGTGTGTATGTGTGTATGTATGTGTGTATGTGTGTATGTGTGTATGTATGTGTGTATGTGTGTGTATGTGTGTATGTGTGTATGTGTGTATGTGTGTGTATGTATGTGTGTGTATGTGTGTATGTGTGTGTATGTGTGTGTATGTGTGTGTATGTGTGTGTATGTGTGTGTATGTGTATGTGTGTGTGTATGTGTGTGTATGTGTGTGTGTATGTGTATGTATATGTGTGTGTGTGTGTGTGTGTGTGTGTGTTTGGCCCACTGGACCTCGCTCTCTTCTCTGCTCAGCAAGTCCCTGACCTACCGCGTGGTCCTGGGGAAGAGCAACCTGTCAGTGGAGGACGAGGAGGGCTCTGTGATCGCGGGAGTGGACACCATCTACGTCCATGAGCTTTGGATCTCTCTCCTGGTTCTGTGAGTGACAGCCAGGGGCGGGGCCGTGTGCAGGTGTGGGTGGGGCAAACCCCATGCTTGGCATCCCAAAATGGCAAAAACGCAGAGAAGCCAGGTCTAGCAGGGTGGATGAGCTGGCTCATTCCCGCTCCCACCCCTAGGTGGTTCATAGAAGTCAGGACGTTTACAGACGATCCCTCATCACCCACCGACCCCAGCTCCCAGCCTGGGCCTCTTAGCAGTGACTGGAGGGACCAGAACCCCCAAACGCCTGCTCCCTCCGCCTCCCGCTCACTCAGCCTCTGCTCCGAATTCTAGCAACGACATTGCTCTCATCAAGCTGGCAGAGCCCGTGGAGCTGAGCGAAACCATCCAGGTGGCCTGCCTGCCCGAGAAGGAAGCCCTGCTGCCTCAAGATTATCCCTGCTATGTCACGGGCTGGGGCCGCCTCTGGAGTGAGTAACACACGTGTGGACACACATGTGCCTGCACACACGTGCGCATGCAGAGGAAATCCCCAGAGACTTCTTGGAGGAATCCTGTCATACAGTCAACACCGCAGCAGCATTGTTTGCCCCACATCCCCATTCTGCCTACACCTTTCCATATGTTTTATCCGTGGAATAGCTGGGTGCTAACAGCTCACATCTATAATCCTAGAGACTCAGGAGGCTGAGACCTGAGGATCAAGCTTCAAAGCCAGCCCAGGAAAGACAGTTCATAAGACTCTTGTCTCCAATGAACCACCAAAGAGCCAGAAGTAGAGCTGTGGTTCAAAGGGATAGAACACTAGACTTGAACAAAAAAGCCCAGCAGCAGCACCCATGCCCTAAGTTCAAGTCCCAGGACCAGCACAAATAAATAAACCTCCTTGCCAGGAAGATGCGTGGTTCCCACAGTTGCAGGTAGAACCCACCTGTGTGTCCTGTCCCATCCCCGGTGTCTTCGCCTCCAGGCCTGAGCCAGGTGGGACCCAGCCTGGCTCCTTCTTCACTGCCCCTCTCCCTGCAGCCGATGGCCCCATCGCTGACCAACTGCAGCAGGGCCTGCAGCCCATCGTGGACCATGCCACGTGCTCCCGGTGGGACTATTGGAGCTTCAGGGTGAGAAAGACTATGGTGTGTGCCGGCGGCGATGGCGTCATCTCTGCCTGCAACGTGAGTGTTGGGGTGCATGGGGCCTTGCCAGGAGACTGAGCCCTGGTCCCAGCCCACATTCCCACTTCCCTCCCCACAGTGTGTGGTGAGAACACGACTTGCTGAGCTCAAGGCTCAGGGACAGCTCGTTATATTCTGTAACCATGGGCGGGCAGCAGGCCCAACTGAGGCTCCTCAGGCCTCGGTTTTCCCAGCAATGCAATGGAGCCATCGTAGCCACATTTTCAGGACTGAATGAGGCTCATGACATCTGAAGAAGCTGTGCTGGGCACCCCGCCAGCTGCTCCTGGGGGCTGGGGATTCGGGATCCAGGAAGAACGTTTAACACAAACTCCCATCTCCTGGCTGCTCAGGAGGCTGAGGTCTGAGGATCACAGTTCCAAGCCAGCCCAGGCAGCAAAGTCCCCGAGACTCTTATCTCCAATGAACCCCCAGAAAGCTGGAAATGGACTCAAGTGCTGGAGTGCTAGCCTTGAGCAAAGGGCTCAGGGACAGTGCTCGGGCTCTGCGCCAGGACTAGCATTGTACACATACACACAAGTCCTTCCTCACCGTCTCTCTATTCCTAGCCTTCTGGCTTCTCTGGGAGCTCATGGAGAAAACCCTGAGCACAGATCCCCAGATCACACGGCCAAGCTAAAGCCTCCCGGACGAGAGCAAGGCGGCCTGAGCCCCGCGGCCACGCTGGCCCTCCTCGGACCCTGGGGGGTGGCCCGGGGCTAAGACCTATTTTCTCTGGCCCAGGGGGACTCAGGCGGCCCTCTAAACTGCCCAGCGGAGAACGGGGCGTGGGAGGTTCATGGCATCGTCAGCTTCGGCTCCCCGCTGGGCTGCAACACACTCAAGAAGCCCACAGTCTTCACCCGTGTGTCGGCCTACATCGACTGGATCAACAAGGTGAGCGCCCCACAGCCCGCCCTGCGCCCCGCCCACCCACCCCACTCCCCTCCGTCTGCTCCTGCAGGCCTTCCTGGGCTATGCACACATTCCCCTCATTCATTCAATCATTCATTCCACGCCACTTTATGAGCAGGCCCAGAGCAGGCCTCAGTGGGTAGAGGCAGGGGGATCCTGGGCTGGGGCTTTCCCACCAGGCCTGAGGGGGTGGGGGGTGGCCTGTCCTGCAGGGCCTTGTGCTGCCCCTGGCCCCTGAAGTGACATGTCCCAGAGCTCATGGCATCCTCTGTTCCCACAGAAAATGGAGCTCTGATGTGTCCCGGGTCCCTCCACAGCCAATCCTGAGAATCAATAAACAAACCTCCCACCACCTCCCAAGCCTGGACCTTGATGTCACCTCCCCAGGGTTCCTGGGCTCTCTAGGGCCTCCACTGGGTCATTAACCCTTCTTACACACTGCTCTACCCGCCCCCATCTGCTTCTGCAGTGAGTCTCTCATGCTCACCCGGCCCCCCAGGGAAGTCTCGCTCAGCCCAGTGGGGGGACAGAGTCCTGGAGGGTGAGCTTGGGGACAGGCAGGGGCCTGCTGGAGTTGCTTCCGGCTTGTCAGTCCCACCTCGCCCTAACACAGGCCCTAGGGTGGCTACTATCTGGAGACCCCAACTCTGACTGCAGGTTTGATAGCAGAATCTCAGATAGGGAAACTGAGGCCCAGGGAGAGGAAGAGCTGAGCCACATCTCAGCAAGAGGCAACAGTCCACAGACCAACATAGGCTCAGGAATGATTTTACTTGCACAACAAGCCCCGGGCCCACACAACCCTCTCAATTGTTTATGGGGACCGAAGGATAGTTCAAAGCCCAGTGTGGCAGCCACACCTGGAATCCCAGTATTCAGAGGCTGAGGCAGGAGGATTGAGAGCTTGAGGCCAGCCAGGGCTAACTAATGAAACCCTGTGTCCAAACACCAAAAGCTATAAAACCCCAAGCAAAGTTCAGACAAGACCCCTGACCTGCAGGAGACATCTTTGAATAGACCAGGGACTTCCTTGGTGTATGGGTGAAAATAGAAATCAGACCAAAAGAACAGAAAAGAGATGCTGAAATCAGTGTCTGATGGCAGCGGGAGTCTAGGCTGGCTTCCTGGAGGTGGTGAAGCCCTGGCTGAGCCATTACTGATGGTCGAACAATCCACAGTACACATATGCCACGCCAAGCCAACTTCTTTCTCTATGTTTGTGTTGGTCATTTATAAATTCTCAACACAGCAGGGCATGGTGGTGCATGCCTCTAATCTCAGCTATCAGAAAGAAAATGGCAAAAGGATCATGAGTTCCAGAGTCGCTCAGGCAGAGTTAGCAAGACACAAACTCAGACACAAAACAAAAACAGAAGAGCTGGATGTGTGGTTCCCGTGGTAGAGTACTGGTGTCTGAGATGCTGGTTCAAGTCCCTAGACTGCAACAATGAAAGTATTGCTGACCCCGGGTCCCTGATAGTTAGGATGCTTGGGGACCCAGTTCTGCCACAACTGCACAATTAAATAATCACTAACACAGATGAACCCTTGGGTGTGCCAGGCTCTGCTGTGGGGCCTAGTATGGATCCCAGTTCCCAAAGCAGCCTCACTGGGGCTGGCTGTTGTTTGCAACCTCATTTTACAGATGAGAAAACTAAGGCTTGCTAGGGCTAGTCACTTCCCAAGGTTGTTCAACTAGAACTGAGACTCAGACTTTGGTAAGATGGCTCCAGAGTCATACATGTAACAAACATGTTTCCCCAAATGATCTATACAAAGACCAACTCTTTCCTGATAAGAGGAGTCATCCCCTTCTCCCTGCCCTTGAATGAGGATATGCACGCTGGAGCAGTGGCA
Organism: Megascapheus bottae; assembly: GCF_031878675.1. Classification (NCBI taxonomy): domain Eukaryota; kingdom Metazoa; phylum Chordata; class Mammalia; order Rodentia; family Geomyidae; genus Megascapheus; species Megascapheus bottae. The sequence continues at coordinate 75,218,652 of NC_143514.1, read as the reverse complement.
GCCATCTTGTAGCCAAGAGAATTACAAAGACATTAGCTTGAGCCTCATAAAGCAACAGATCAAAAGTCAGCTAGCTACCAGTGGGGCACTGGTGATCCACACCTGTCATCCTAGCTACTCAAGAGGCTGAGATCTGAGGATCATGGTTCAAAGCCAGCCAGGGCAGGAAAGTCTATGAGACTCTTATCTCCAATGAACCACCAGAAAACTGGAAGGGGGGCTATGGCTCAAAGTGGTAGGGTGCTAGCCTCGAACTGAAGAGCTCAGAGGATAGCGCCCAGGCCCTGAGTTCATGCCCTGACACTGAAAGAAGAAGGAGGAGGAGGAGCAGGAGGAGAAGGAGGAGGAGGAGCAAGAGGAAAACGCTAGCCAGCATCTTCCTCTGAATGTCTTGACTGAACAAGAAAATGAATAAACAAACAAATAAATAAGCAAATCCATCTGCATTTGTTTTAGCCGCTGTGGTAGATTTCCGGTTACTTGCCACACGGCACGGCCCTGGTAGGTAATGGAGGGATTCCAAAAGGGCCCAGTGTCCTGGCTGATGGTGCATGAGCACTGCTGGGAAGGGAAGCAGCTGCTGTTGCCTGGGCAGGTGCAAGGTAGGTGGGTGACGAGGACGCTGGACCCGCAGAGACTCATGCAAGCCACATGATGGCAAGCCACCGCTGAGAAGTAGTGAGCCAAAGCCCTTGGGACAACAGGGAGCCATGAGGGGTCTTAGAGAGAGAAGCGCTCTAGTCAGCCAATGGCTGCATAAAGAGTGGCTGGCAGCCAGCTAGATGGGAGGAGAGGAAGCCACACTAGACAGCCACGACCACCAGCTAGGATGCAACAGTTGTGGTCTCGACTGAGACAGAGGTGGAAAGGAGGAAAGAGGTTACTCCGAGGCATAGCCAGGCGCCAGTGGCTGCCATCCCAGCAGTCGGGAGGGCTGAGAGCTGAGGAGCACTATTTGGAGCCAACCTGGGTAAGAAAGTCCTGAAGCATCTGATCTCCAAGGACCAGCAAGAAGCCAGGATGGATCTGTGACCCAGTGATCCCCCTCCCCCCCCAAAAAAGGCCCTGAGTTCAAGCCCTAGGATTGGCAGAAGAAGGGGATGGAGAAAGAGAAGAAGAAATTACGTTAGGATGCAGAGGAACGGCCTCCCAGTCCAGAATTAAAACCTCTGGAAATGCAACATAGCCTTTTGTGGGGGGGCTATTGTCAAGTTTGGGGACAAGGTCCCCCGGTGTTCAACTCGTGTGAAATTCTGTGACTGCTGTGGGTTAGCCAGGGCATCATTGGGGGGAGAGGACCCCCCCAGCCCCAGCCCACCTCCAGAGAAGAAGGCAGAGGCAGGGGCTCGGTGCTGGACTTCGTGGTTCTCTCACTTTCAGCTACCGGTTTGCATTGTCTTAGACAAAGGGCATCCCTCACGGCAGTGTGCGACCACCATCTCCTGGGCTTCTCCTACACCGTTTCACTGAGCAGCCAGCACACTTGCTCATTATCTCTTCCTAGAGGAAAAGCCCGAGGCTCCCAGTGGCTGAAAACCTCACCCCAGGCCCACACATGTCATTCTAATTACTCTGAAGGCTGAGAAGAGGAGGATCACAACTGGAGGCCGGCCCCCCCAGACACAATCACAAGAATTCCTTCTCAGCCCAGAGCTCAGCACGGTCATACACCCGTCATCCCAGGCTACGTGAGGCTGAGATGAGGGAGGTTCCAGGTTCCAGGCTGCACAGAAATGCCCAGGAGGAAGAAGCTCGACATGATGGCCTGTGATTTCAGTGACAACAGAAAGCCCACAAAACTGGTAGAGAGGGGCGGAGGGTGGCAGAAGGTGACCCGGTGCTCGCCGGGCTGGAATCCCTTATCCAGAAAATAATAATAATAATAATACAGTGAGAAGACAGGACTGGAGCCCAGTGCTGGTGGCTCATGCTGGCACCCTCGCTACTCAGCAGGCTGACATGTGAGGACCACAGGTTAAAGCCAGTTGAGGCAGGAAATCTGTGAGACTTTTATTTCCAATTAATCACCAGAAAAGCTGGAAATCGTGCTGTGGCTCAAGTGGGAGAGTACCAGCCTTGAGCACGCGCACGCACACGCACGTGCACGTGCACGCACACACACAGGAGAGAGAGAGGAAGGAAGGAAGGATGGATGGAAGGAAGGAAGGAAGGAAGGAAGGAAGGAAGGAAGGAAGGATGGATGGAAGGAAGGTACTGGTAGCTCACACCTGTAATCCTAGCTACCAGGAGGCTGAATTCTGAGGACCGCAGTTCAAAGCCAGCCCAGGCAGAAAACTCACTGTAAGATTTTTACTCCAATTAACTACTCAAAAACTGGTAGTATCCCCAGGGACGCGGTGAAGTGGGACGTCCCTGCCACACCGACATCCCCGTGCTAAAATCCCATCGTCTGAGCTGGGTAGGATGGAACGCTACCACGGATTCACCGTGTGGGAGCCTCAGTCTTCCTCCTCTGCCAAATGGACACTGGCTCCTGGCTCCTGCAATCAGGACTCACACAGCCTCATGCCTGGCAGGCCTCGTGCCAAGTCTCATTCCCAGCAGGCCTTGCAGTCCAGTCCCCGAAAGTTCACGTTCAGCTCGAGATGCAATGAGCCCGGGAGCTGTGTGAAGACAGACAATAAACCCAAGTGTCCTCTCGAAGCATCCTGTCTCTGCAAAGATGGGGTTGAAAGAAGAAAACTCAGTGGGTCTAGGCACTGTTCCTTAGGGTTACTTATTTATTTTGTTGCTCTAAGTTAATGCTCTACCACTTGAACAAGAGCTTGAGCCACCAGCATTTGGTGATTAACTGGAGAGAAGACTTTCCTGACCAGGCTAGTTTTGAACCACACTCCTCAAATCTCAACCTCCTAAATAGCTGAGTCCCAGTACTGGCATAAAAATCAAATCCAATAAACCTAGCAGCTGGCACCAGTGACTCATACCTGTAATCCTAGCTACTCAGAAGGCTGAGATCTGAAGATCATGGTTCAAAACCTGTAGGGCACGTCACATCAAGGGTAAAAGGCCTACCTCATGGCCCAGTGCTCACGTCCTGGTTTTGGAGATCCAACCTGCCTGTCTCCTGGTTGGGAGGTTTGGCTACGGTTTGTGATGTAAAATAAGGCTACCTTGAACCCGTGGATTGGCCCCACCGCCCTCTATGACCGCACCTACCTCCCCCTGTCCTACCTACTTTTATGTTAATAGACAATCCTGCATCTTACTTTAGCCCCTGGTATCTTCCCATGAAACGAGTCTGCTGTGACATTCTCCCTGGAGCGTCTGTGTCTTCTCTCTAGAGAGGGAGGGCTGGGTGAAGATGGCCAGCCAGCCCTATCCTTTCTCGGTCCTATCTTAGTCGGGGCGTGTTCTCTTTGCCCTTCCTGCTGGTCAGGAGGCAAGGAGTGCTAAAAACCCCGACAAAAACCAATCTGGTCAAAAAAGTCCCCATGAGACTTTTATCTCCAACTAACCACTCAAAAACCAGAAGTGGTGCTGTTGCTCAAGTGGTAGAGCACTAGCCTTGAGCAAAAAGAGCTCAGGGACAGCACCCAGGCCCTGAGTTCAAGCCCTAAGACTGACCTAAATAAATAACTAAACAAACTATATATATATATATATATATATATATATATATATATATAGCCTTGGGCTTGAGCTCAGGGCCTGAGCACTGTCCTTGGACTTTCTCAAGGCTAGAGCTCTACCACTTGAGCCTCAGCACCACTTCTAGCTTTTGTTTATGTATGTGGTACCAAGGAATGGAACCCCGGTATTCGTGCATGCTAGACAAGCACTCTACCACTAGGCCAAACTCCCGGCCCCTCTTTGGACACTTTTGCTCATGGCTAGAGCTCTGCCACTTGATCCACAGCTCAACTTCTGGCTTTTTCTGAGTATGTGGTACCAAGGAATCAAACCTAGGGCTTCCTGCATGCTAGGCGAGCACTCTGCCACTAGGCTACACTCCAGGACCCTAAACCTAGCTATATTATAAAGTCATTTCATTCAAGCCCAGCTCTCCAGCTGAAACAGGGGATGTCAAGACATTCTGCTGTGGTGATTCTGTGTGCTGGACTCCGTGTCATTGCTTCATGGCAAATGAGACTGCGAACTAAATCTGTTTTGTAAATAAAGTTTTATTGGATCACAACTACGGCCATCTGTCTGCCTGGCAGTATGACAGCAGATCTGACGGTGGTGAAAGAGCAGATGGCCTGCCACAAGCACAAAACATTGGCTGTCTAGCCATTCCTATTTCTGGCCTACTGGGGGCTCGTTGGTAGAAGAGCTTGAAGTCTGTTCTCCTGATATCTGAGGCATACAGGACCAAAGGTCTGGGATGAAGAATGAATGCTGACTTCGCATTTACTACTGCAGGGCTGTAAGAGCATAAACGGTCCATTCTAACTACAAATACCAGGGATGGGTGGCACAGGTGTCTGAGGATGAGCAGCAAGATGCCATGCACTTCTCCAGTGTTACTGTGCAGCCATCAGAGCCGCATGGAAACCTTATGAAGCTGCAGGCACTGAGTCTCTGGGCAGAGATGGGAGGATCTGCATTTCCAGCCTATGCTGCTGCCCCTGTGTCTTTCTTCTGAGCCAGGGAGCCAGGGGAGCTATTTCCCATAGGACTTGTGAACCCATGAGAACATCACAGCTGCCTCCGGTTCCAAGGATATATCCCACTTCCATCTTGTCAGATAAAACAGCAATTCTAGGGCCAGGAGTTTGGCCTTGTGGTAGAGTGCTTGCCTAGCATGCACGAAGACCAGGGTTCGATTCCTCGGTACTACATACATAGAAAAATCTGAAAGTGGTGCTGTGGCTCAAATGGTAGAGTGCTAGTCTTGAAAAAAGCCCAAGGACAGTGCTTAGGCCCTGAGTTCAAACCCCACAACTGGAAAACAAACAAACAAAAAACAACCATGAAGCCCTGAATTCAAATGCCTACCCACCCCTAACACACACACAAAGTAAAACCGGGGTTGCTGAGAGATGGAATGAGCTATTGTGGCTCCTTATTCCCCTCCCCTTCTGCCACCTCCTCTCCTCCTGGCACTGAAGCCTAGATAATAACAGAAGCCCAACCTCCCAGCATCCAGTTTGCTTAGGAAAGCCTCACCATCCAGGAGCAAGGGGGAAGCATGTGCTCCAGGTCTGGCCAATCACTGCACTGCACCCTCTCCACCAGGACAAGCATTGGTTCAAGGATGCAAGTCCAGTCAAGAGCTTGGAGGATGGGCGGGTTGGGTAGAGGGACTGAAAGCTCCCTCACTCGTGTAACAGGCTACTACAGCAAAATGGGACAAAAAGGGAAGAGGGGGTAACTTGCTCCCTAAAGTACCTTTGACAATGACAGAGACATTTTTAGTTGCCACAACAGGGAAAGGCATGAGAGCCAAGAATGCTGGAAAGTATCGCACAAAACCTCCGACAAACCATCAGCCAACTCCCAAGTGCCAGTAGTTCACAAAGTAGAGAACCCTGGGCCCAAGGGTCTGTCATGTTCTTGAACCAGAGGAAGGTAAATCTGGAGCTTCAAGCAACTTGGTGGAGCCTGAACATGAACACCACGGGGAAGGCAGAGCCAAAAGTCACAGAGAGGCCAGGAATTGTGGCCTAGTGTCAGAGTGCTTACCTAGCATGCATAAAGCCTTAGGTTCGATTTCTTGGTACCACATACACAGAAAAAGCTACAAGTGGTGTTGTGGGTCAAGTGGTAGAGTGCTAGTCTTGAGAAAAGCCCAAGGACAGGGCCTAGGCCCTGAGTTCAAGCCCCAGGACTGACAAAATAAAGTCACAGAGAAGCCAGATGCCGGTTGCTCACGCCTATAATCCTAGCTACGCAGGAGGCTGAGATCTGAAGATCACAGTTCAAAGCCAGCCCAAGCACAAAAGTCTGTGAGACTATTATCTCCAATTAACTACCTGGAAACCAGAAATGGCACTGTGGCTCAACTGATAGAGCGCTAACCTTGAGCTGAAGAGTTCAGGGATAGCGCTCAGGCCCAGAGTTCAAGCCCCACGACCACACACACACAAAAAAGTCACAGAGAAGCCCAACCTGGACACATTATCAGAGCCCTAAATCCAGTGGAACCTGGAACTAGCCCTATTCCAAAACTTGGTCATTTCGTGTCTGAATGCATGACATTTTTGGTGTCTGTGATGTCTGGTTCCCTTTGCAGTCCTCATAGCCATGTGACAAGCTGTCTGCCACTGTTCTGCAGTGAGGTAGCCCCTGGCTGAGAAAGCACAAGTGATTTGCCCAAGGTCACAGAGCAAGTCCGTGGCACATGCCAAACTAGCAACTGTTCCATGGCCTCACACTGGCAAAACTATTTTTATAGTAAAACAAACACACAGCCCAGCATGTCACGTTCACATGAGCCTTGAAGATAAAATATGGGACTTCAGAAATGGTTGCTCTTATGACTACTATGATCAAAAGACACAAGTGTCTGAGGATTTCGGGTACTGGAGGTGGAGTTGGACCCCCTCCCTGGGTCCTGTACTGTCTCAGCTCAGTGGACCCTGCAGCCCAGTCCCCATCACCTTGGCCCCTAGGAGATGAATCCGTTCTTTTACCTTCATTTCTTATCCAGGAATCAAGAAGACAGTCAGGGCTGAAATCTTTCCTTTTTTTTTTTCAAGATGAAATATAGAACTAAAATTTTAATAAGAAGAGAAGACTGGGGGAAAAGGGTTAGAAATCAGATACTATTGTTTTAAAATATTCTTTTGACATCATAGCTTGGCTCTTTAAGGAATTCCAAGAGGCATTTGGGGGGAGGGTCACTTAATTAAGACATATCAGAAATGCACTAAAGAAATCTTTCCTTTTTTTTTTTTTTTTGGCCAGTCTTGGGCTTGAGCTCAGGGCCTGAGCACTGTCCTTGGACTTTCTCAAGGCTAGAGCTCCACCACTTGAGCCTCAGCACCACTTCCGGCTTTTTTATTTTTTTCTATGTATGTGGTACATGAGGAATCAAACCCGGGTCTTCGTGCATGCTAGGCAAGCACTTTAACCACTAGGCCAAACTCCCGGCCCCCAAATCTTTCCTTTTTTAATGACAGTTCAAACAGAGGTTTTTGAACTGAAGACGTTATCCTCTTACCTGTTTTTGTTTTTCATTCATGGCTAGCACCCTACACCTATAGCTACATCTCCACTTTCAGCCTTTTGCTGGTTAATTGGAGAGAAGGGTCTCAGATTTGCCTTCCTAGGCCGGCTTTGAACTGGGATCCTCATATGTCAGCCTCCTGAACAGCTAGAGAAATTTTCTCACAAAACCTGTGACAAAATCTTCACCAGCCTCTCTATTCTCTACCCTTTAGATGCCAATAGTACCACCAACAACCAAAACATCTCCAGATGTCATCACACCCTTAACCCCCAATGGCTAAGCCAGCCCCATGAGAACACTCACTCCTCAAAGCTGGGTGAAAGCTGGGTGTGGTGGCTCACACTGGAATCCTAGCTACTCAGGAGATTGAGATCTGAGAATCAAGGTTCAAAGCCAGCCTGGGCACCAAAGGACCTGAGACTCTAATCTCCAACTAACCTCTCGAAAATGGGAAGTGGAGCTTGGCTCAAAAGTAGGGCAGTAGCCTTGAGCTGAAGAGCTCAGAGACAGCACCTGGGCTGAGTTCAAGCCCCATGACCCACCAAAAAAAAAAAAAAAGGCAGGTCATCTGTGCAAAGATGGCTCACCTCTGTAACCCTAACTACCCAAGAGGCTGAGATATGAGGATGGTAGCTTGAAGCAAGCTTGGGAGAAAAGTCCGTGAGACTCTTATGTCCAACAAACTACTCAGAAAATGCTAAAAATAGAGCTGTGGCTCAAGTGGTAGAGTGCCAGCCTTGAGCTCAAAGAGGCTCAGGGACAACAGCCAGGCCCTGAGTTCAAGCCTTAACCTTTTGTTTTATCTTTCTAATGCTTATTAAATTGATAATTTAAGGACCAACAACGGATATTTTTCTTTCCACCCACACTGTAATCTCCTGAAAGCAAGCAGAACCTATATTTCAATATCTATCTTTGGCATCTCTCTCAAAGTATTTCCAGATTAACAAACAGGTGGAAGGAAATGGAAAAACAATATTTGGACAACACACCTTTATTCCATCAGAGTTTGAGAAAATCTCCATCTTGTGTGTTCTTCGTGTATCTAAGGCTGATAAGCCTGCTCATAAAACCTGGGCTGAGCCATCCTTCTACAACCCCATGCCAACAACCATGATCAGGTACCTATTGCTTTCTGCATTGGTGGCTGGAGGTGAGTCCTGTCGTCCAGAGAATCTGTTTCCCATCCTCTGGTCCAAAGAAGTACAGCGAGGGGCAAGAGGGCTTTGATCTCTTGGGGTCCTTCTAGAATAAGGAATTCCATGCTGGTTGGGGAGGTGGCAACTGTAGTTTTCATTTCTTGCGTCACGACCTCCACACCCATGATCCTTCCTTTCTTTCTCTCCCCACAGCCATCAGCTATGGGCTTGCCGCTTCCCTAGCCAACCTGGGTAGGGTGGTTGGCGGCCAGGAAGCAGCACCCAACAGCTGGCCCTGGCAGGTGAGTCAGCCACCTGTCCATCCTCCCTCCCTACTCCCACCCATTTCTCATCACTCCTCTGTGGGATCTGCTAGGTTGGGAAAGATGGGAAAGTTGGAAGCAGTGGCAACCTCAGGAATTAAATCCCTTCTCTGCTTCAATAAGCTTCTGCCCTCCCTGACACTCAGATTCATGTCCATTCTTTTTTTTTTTTTTTTTTTTTTTTCCAGTCCTGGGCTTGAGCTCAGGGCCTGAGCCCTGTCCTTGGACTTTCTCAAAGCTAGAGCTCTACTACTAGAGCTGCAGCACCACTTCTGGCTTTTTTTCTGAGTATGTGGTACTGAGGAATGGAACCCAGGTCTTCGTGCACGCTAAGCAAGCACTCTACCACTAGGCCAAACTCCCGGCCCTCATGTCTGTTCTTAATGTTATAGCCAATCAGATGCTTGCTTACAGATAGAGTTATTCCAATGAACCATTCATCATGTCTATGCAAATATTCCTTGCTTCAATGAGCCTATCGGTGTTGTTCATGCAAATTAACCCCTATCTGTAGGTAAGTCAATGCTAGCAGTCAAAACGTGTCTCCTTACCTTGATATACAGTAATCCTTTGGTATTCTCTGGTATTTGGCCCCAAGGAGGAGGCAACAAGTGGAGAGTTCAGCACTGTGTCATGGAGGCTTTGATTCCACTGAAGCCATTCTGCCTTCCAACAAATATAAATATAAAGCTCTCATTCTGTCATTAAGTATATTAACTTTTCTCTCACTTTTGGGGTACCATTTTTCTTTTCTCTTCCCGCTCCCTCCTCCTCCCTGCTTCCTTGCTTGCTTGCTTTCCTGGTACTAGGCTTGTACTCAGAGCTTTGCACTTGTTCAGCCTGCATGCTCTGTTGATGCTCTACCACTTGAGCTGTACCCCCAGTCCAGGTTGTTTTGTTGTTGTTGGTGGTGGTCACAGGGCTTAAACTCTGGGCATGGGTGGTGTCCCTGAGTTCTTCAGCTCAAGGCTAGCACTCTACCTGTTGAGCAACAGTGCCACTTCTGGTTGTCTGGTGGTTAACTGGAAATAAGTCTTGCAAACTTTCATGCCCAGGCTGGCTTTGAACCTTGATCCTCAAATCTCAGCCTCCTGAGTAGCTAAGATTATAGGCATGAGCCACTGGTACCCAGCCAGTTTTTGTTTTTGTTTTTGGGGGGGTGGTTGTGATTATTTTGGAGATGGAATCATGTAGATTTCTGTATGCCCTGGCTGGCCTCAAATCTTGATTCTCTAGATCCCAGCCTCTTGAGAAGCAAAGATTACAGGCATGAGCCACCACCAGGCTGAACACCATTTGCGTTTTAGGGAAGGCATATTTTCACAAAATTAATAACAAGGAAACACTAACCAATCACATAGTAATTTAAATACAACTGATGATAACTCAAGATTGACTGAGCGCTTCACCCCACCTATGGAGCTGTACCATGCATGCTGGGAATTTTTTCTTAACCACCCTTGGTCAAAACTACTAGTTTAAAAATCAGTGACTAAATAAAGCAGGTTTGCTGTAATCATCGTGATATCAAGATTAAAATACTGGGTGGGACGGACATAAGGTGGGGGCCTAGCAGCTAGGAAAGTGGACTGGCCATTGAGAAAAGAGTGAGATTGGGAGGTGTGGGTGTATTTCAAGAGTTGGCTTCCAGCTCCCAGCATACCTGTGATTCTTCCCCAGATCTCCCTGCAGTATACCTCCAGCGGCAAGTGGTACCACACCTGTGGAGGCTTTCTGGTAGCCACAAACTGGGTGGCAACAGCTGCCCACTGCATCAGGTAACTGCTTTTCCCTGGCCACCTCCTGCCCAGACCTCATCTCCCACAGTGTCTGAACCATAAAGGAATCTTGCAAACAGCCACTCACCTGGCGGAGACACAAATGTCAGTCAATCTATGACTTCATGTAGGTTAGCTCATTCATGGTATGGATTGAGTACCCTGAACCCTGAGCTGGGAGGGGAAAGCTCAGCTCCTGCCCTTGAAGGGAATACCAGATGATCTGCCAGAGCTTGGACTTGTGTTCATTTGACAACCTAGGTGACTTTTCCAATACTATCTCCAGCAAAAACAGAATAATAGACATAACAATATAACAGAGTTCAGTATGGACTAAATGAGATCTGGCACTCCAGGGCTAGGCATATAATAAGGGTAATTTAAGCATATATATTCATCCAAAAAGCCCATAAGGGCTGGGTGCCAGTGGCTTCTGCCTGTAATCCTATCTACTCAGGAGGCTAAGATCTAAGGATTGTGGTTCAAAGCCAGCTTGGGCATGAAAGTCAGTGAGACTCTTATCTCCAATTAACCACTAGAGAACCAGAAGTGGTGCTGTAGCTCAAATGGTAGAGCACTAATCTTGGCCTGAAGAGCTCAGGGACAGCACCCAGGCCCAGAGTTCAAGCCCCATGACCAACCAAAAAGAAAAAAAGGCAAGAACAAGGCATGCACTAGTCCCTCGTCCTCCTCCCTCTCTGGGACTCCAGGTTGTCTCCATCTGGAATGCCTCCCTTGGTTCTGTTGGGTCTGCTGCACACACTCCCTGCTGACAGTGGGCCTGTCTCCCACCTGCTATTTAAGATGTATGAGTGTGCTTTGGGGAGGGTAAGAATGGAGGCCTGGAGCCAGGTGTCCCAGTTCTGAATGCTCTCTGAACTCTCGATGGGCCTTGGTTTCCCCATATAGAAGTGAGAGATGAGGGGAGAAATTAGAAAATGCTGTGCCTGCCGACAGCGGCTTACACCTTAATCCAAGCTACTCAGAAGGCTGGGACTCAAAGTCAGCTGGGGCAGACAAATGTTTTTTTTTTCTTTTTTTTTTTTGCCAGTCCTGGGCTTGAGCTCAGGGCCTGAGCACTGTCCTTGGACTTTCTCAAGGCTAGAGCTCTACCACTTGAGCCTCAGCACCACTTCTGGCTTTTTATTTTTTTTCTATGTATGTGGTACCAAGGAATTGAACCCGGGTCTTCATGCATGCTAGGCAAGCACTCTACCACTAGGCTAAACTCCCAGCCCTGGGGTAGACAAATCTAAGAGACTCTTATATCCCATTAACCAGCAAGAGCTGGGAATGGAGACATGGTTCAAGTGGTAAAGCACTAGTCTTGAGCATAAAAGCTATGCAAGAGCTCGAGACCCTGAATACAAGCCTCGTTCCTAGCACCAAAACAAAAAGCCCTACAGGGCAAATAAATCCAGTTTCTCCCATTTCCTCCATAAATAACAGAGTTTGCATTAGGACAAGTTTTTGTTTGTATCTGCCAGTTCTGGGGTCTGAACTCAAAGGCCTCACGTTTTTCCCTTAGCTTCTTGCTACATTGGCACTTCTGGCTTTTTGGTGGTTAATTGGTGATAAGAGACTCTTGATTTATCTTCTCAGGCTAGTTTTGAACCACAGTGCTCAGACCTCAGCCTCCTGAGTCGTTAGAATTATAGATGTGAGCCACCAGCACCCGGCTATATTAATACAACTTTTATTACATATTACAGCTTGGAATCAGTGCTGGATAGCTAGGATGGTTATAGTTTCAGTTTTATTATTCATGTCATAACTAACTGGATGCCCTAGGGAAGAAAACGCCCCCAAGACCTACTAGACACCCACATAGCAGTGGCTTGCTCGTCCCTTCTCCCATGTTATGTGTTGGGGTATCCTTGCCTGCAGGGGTGGGGGGTGGTGAAAAGAGGGTACTGACCTCTCCATGTGGCCCCTCCCAGCAACTCCAAGACCTATCGTGTGGTGCTGGGCCGGCATAGCCTGTCCACCCAGGAATCCGGCTCGCTGACCATACAGGTCTCCAAGAGCATAGTGCACGAGAAGTGGGACCCTGAAAAGCTCTCCCAAGGGTATGTTCTGTCCTATGCACTATGGGGTGAAGAGGGTAGGGGCACTGAAGGGGCTCAATCCCCCCCTCTTTGTTCCTGCCTTCCTTCTGAAGGGAAAGTAGGAAGCTTTCATCTCCACAGTCGGAACCAGCCCTAGAGTCACCTGGGTGGGGTGCCCTGGGGAAGGAAGAGGAGGAGAGACCGTGGAACACCTGGGCCTCCTTCCAGTTATACCTGCAGGTCCCTGTAGACTCCAGGCTTTCCCTGGACCCGTGTCCAGTCTACGATGAGGGGACACAGGGGTACAGATGCAGACCTTAAGACATGGCGTAGGACAGTCTCTCCCTGTCCCCTCTCAACAAGCTCTGCCCAGCCCACCCATGTTATCCGGTGGGATGGCCTCGGATAAGTCGCCCACAATGAGAGATGACGGGGTGGGACAGGGGAGTCCGCGCTCCTCACACTCTACCTCTTTCCCAATCCAGCAACGACATTGCCCTGCTCAAACTGGCCAGCCGTGTCACCCTGTCTAACAAGATCCAGCTGGCCCAGCTCCCACCAGCCGGCACCATCCTCGCCAACAACTACCCCTGCTACGTCACAGGCTGGGGCAGGTTGCAGAGTAAGTGCGGGCGCTCTCACCCTCTCACTGCTGAGTCCGCCTGGCCTCCAGTCTCAGCTCTTCCACGGTTAGCTGTGTGACCGCTGCTGGGCCGGTTTCCTCGTCTGTACAATAGAGATGGTAACCGTACGTGCATCACAGGTTGCTGAGAGACTGGAAGAGGTGTCCACGGGAAACATTAAACTAAGGCACATGGAGCCAGATGCCCGTGGCTCCCATCAGTAATCCTAGCCACTCACAAGACTGAGATCTGAGGACTGAAGTTCAAAGCCAGCCCAGGTAGTCAAATCCCAGAGACTCTTATCTCCAGTTACCAACAAAAAGCCAGAAGTAGAAGAGTAGGTCCCGTGCTAAGGGAGAGCCATCAGCCTCTGAGTTCAAGCCCGAGTCATGCATCAAGAAAGGTGAGAAGCCGAGCACTGGTGACTCACGCCTCTAATCCTAGCTACTCAGGAGGCAGAGATCTAGGGATTGTGGTTCAAAGCCAGCTGGGGCAGGAAAGTCCATGGGACCCTTACCTCCAATCAATCATGAGAAAACTGGAAGTGGAGCTGTGGTAGAGCACTAGCCTTGAGCAAAACAATTGCCCCCCCCCCCCACACACACAAAAGAGGGTGCTGGACAGAGAAAGTTCAGTAGGTGTAGTACTTTATTTTTCCCTCCAATGCCTTCTCTTTGGTCTCACCCAGCCGGAGGCGCCAGTCCTGACACCCTGCAGCAGGGCCTGTTACTCGTTGTAGACTTCGCCACGTGCTCAAAAGCTAGCTGGTGGGGCAGCTCTGTGAAGACCAACATGGTCTGCGCCGGGGGCGACGGCGTGACCTCCAGCTGCAATGTGAGTACACAAAGTCAGGGGCTCCCTCTAGGCCAAAATGCAACTACATCAGGGTCCTGACACCCAGCCTCTCACCTCTGGGCAGCAATTTTGAGAATAGCTCTGGAGATTTCAGAACTGGACCTTTATCCTTGTAGTCTGGGGTGGTGGAAGGCAACAAGGGGGCCGGGGGATTGTGGGAGATGTCTTGAGATGTCCCTGTAGTGTCCACCTGATTTCATTGCTGGGAAGTCCTTCCTAAGCTCTCACCATGATCTTTCCTCACTGCCATCCCTTCTACATTAAGGAGAGAGGAGATGTTCTCTGGGCTAAAGCCTTTCTGAGATGACTTCCAGACTAGTTGTGGAATTAATCCCATCAACAGCCCGAGTCCCCTCACACAAGCTGCCACAAAAGTCTCTCTGGAGACGGTTTCTTAACCAAAAGAACTTGCTATGAGGACCAGAGGGTTGGAGAGAGGCTCTGCGATGGAGTGGAGAGGTCACCAAATAGCAATCAACTGCACCCCCCACCCTTCTGAGCAACTGTACCCCATCCCTCTGCCCATGCAGCATTCCAGGAAGGCCCTTGGTGGTGGGAGGATGCAGCTGGGTGGCAGCCTTCCTGGCATTGCAGTCTCCACCCCTTCCTTTGCCTGTCCCACCTTGGGCAAAGCCATATGCTCTGCACAAATTGAGGTTTCAGTATATCCCATTTCTGCCTCTCCTGTGGACCAGGTTTCCTCAGGACACTGCTCATGGCTTTTGGGTGCATGAAGCAAGATAAGGATAAGAAGGTGCTAGGCTCAGGACTGGGAGATTGGCCAAATGGTGGGATGCTTCCCTAGCATGCACGAAGACCCGGGTTCTACTCTTTGCTACCACACACATAGAAAAGGCCAGAAGTGTGGCTGTGGCTCAAGTAGTAGAGCTCTAGCCTTGAGAAAGCCCAAGGACAGTGCTCAGGCCCTGAGTTCAAGCCCCAGGTCTAGTAAAAAGAAAAAGAAAAAGAAGTGCTAAGCTCAATCAGGACAGGGTACCCAGGAGAAATGGTAGCTCTAGTGGTAGTGCCCACCACAGGGCCAGTCCAGAGGACATGGTGACCCACGTAGAATGCTAGGCATACCCTGAGAAGCAGGGCTCCAGTGATCCCCCCCTTTCCTCCCCCCCGGCATCCCATCCCTCACCCCCAGCTCTTGCTTCCTCAGGGTGACTCTGGTGGGCCACTGAACTGCCAGGCAGCCAATGGCCAGTGGCAAGTGCATGGCGTGGTGAGCTTCGGGTCCTCACTGGGTTGCAACTACCCCCGCAAGCCTTCTGTCTTCACCCGGGTGTCCAACTACATCAGCTGGATCAATTCGGTAAGAACCAGAGCAGGCCCAGGACCCACACGAACACTGTGCCTGCTGCAGTGTAGAGCAACCTTCCTCTACCTGGGCAGAGGAGTTATACACCTAGACACCCTCTGCTAGGCACCCTCCCTGGGACCCCGTGTTTTTCTGTGGGTGAAACTAAATGGAAAGGGATACAGAAGGTAGCTTGTCCAAGGAGGTCCAACACAAAGGGCATTAAGAGTGGGCCCTGGGGGCCGCGAGTGTGGCCTAGTGGTAAAGTGCTTGCCTAGCATGCATGCACGAAGCCCTGGGTTTGATTCTACATACACAGAAATAGCTGGAAGTAGTGCTGTGGCTCAAATGGTAAAGTGCTAGCCTTGAGAAAGCTGAAGGACAGGGTCCAGATCCTGAGTTCAAGCCCCAGGTCTTTCCCAGTGTCCATGGCTCACACCTGTAATCCCAGCTACTCAGGAGGCTGAGATCTGAGGATTGTGTTTTGAAGCCAGCCCAGGCAGGAAAATACATGAGACTTATCTCCAATTAACCACACACACAAAAAAAGGAAGTGGCCCGGTGGCGCCAGTGGTAGAGAGCTAGCCTCGAGCACTAAAGCTCAGGGACAGGGCCAAGGCCCTGAGTTCAAGCCTTATGACCAAAAGAGAGAGAGAGAGACAGAGACAGAGATGAGACAGAGATAGTAGGTTTGTATGATTTGTGGGTATGTCATTTTTGCTTATCCCTGTGGAAGCCGGGAGCCTATAGACCAGTGCTACAAAGGTCATTTTTGTCTCCGAAGTTTAGGCCCGGTGACTCATCCCCTCCTCAGCCATCATTATTAGAAATTAGTTCTCCTGGTGAGTCTCCCAAGCTATCCTGCAGCAGCATCAACCCCTCCTGAACTTTGTTCTTTTCAATTTTATCTGAGCAGTTCCATATAAATGGGGCTGTAGTGGTCTCCCTGTGATTGCGTCCCCAGAAAGCCAACCCCTGTGAGTCTCCACATCAGCCTAATTCCTGTCACACGCACCCCAATTAACTACTTTTTTGTTGTTGGTGGTGGTTATGGGGCTTGAACTCAGGGCCTGGGTGCTGGCCCTGAGCAAAACTAGAGACTTCCTAAAAATAATTAACATTTAGAAAGAACTGCGGTTATGATTCAGATTTTGAGAATGCCAGCCTGGCAAGCACGAAATCCTGAGTTCAAACCCCAGTACTGACAAAATATTTCAATCTCAGCACTCAGAAGGCTGAGGCAAGGAGGCCCAGGGGTTCAAGGCCAGCCCAGGCTATCAAAGGCATTCCAAGGAGGCCTTAGGAGGCCATCTGGGCTACAGAGTGGGCCTCTGTCTCCAAAAACATACATAATACAAATGTTGAAGGTTATTGGTACCAGTATGCAGGCATTGTGGGTACAGAGGGGACCTGGGACCTAGCCCAGGTGCCAGGAGGGAAGAGGACACAGTGTAAAATGGGACGGTCTTAAACCACCCCAGCGCTGCACTGGCCGGGCTTGGTCACCTTGGCAAGCAGGGAAGGCAGTGTTTGTACCTGGGTCCAGGGCGGGAGGGAGGCTGCTCTCATCGCATCAAGTTTCATTAAATTAAATCATCACCCTGTTCCAAAAGCAGACAGGAAATGGCAGCCACGAGCATGTGGCCACGAGGGGCCCCAGGACAGGAATGTCAGCAGGTGGCTGCTTCCTGCTCCCCTCATTTGCCCTGGCTATCTGCGTGCCTTTGTGCCAACCAAGTGGTCACAGCCCAAGATCCCGAAAGTGTGGTGGACAAAAAGGGACAATCAAGAAAGAGAGATGCCAGTCATTCGTGGTTCAAAACAACAACTGGGAGAGCCATGATGGAATCCTGGCAGAAGGAAAGTGGGAGCTCAGCCTTGGAAAGCTCCAGCATTGAAAAGGAGCCTGGCTGGTTGGGTAGAAGGATGGCAGACAGATTCTTGGCTCCTGTGAGTCATGGAACAGCTGGGCTTGCAATCGAGGTCAGACCCCTGGTTTCGGGCTGGGACAACTGTCCTGCCTGGCATGTCAGCTGTTCCCAGCCACATGCTGGCACATCAGAGCAGGCCAGTCAGTGGGGACAGCAGGGAAGCAACGTATGCAGCAGGAGGCGCTGTGTTCAAGGGAGGGGAGTGGGGCAACACAGCAGGCAGGCAGCCAGCTCCCCATTGGTAGATGTTGGGGGCGGGGCAACACAGGTGCCAGGCAGGCAGCCAGCTCCCCATTGGTAGATGTTGGGGGCCGAGGAGCCCCATGTCTAATAACTTTCTGCGGAGACAAGGCAAGGAGCAAGAGGCAGGGCGCAAGACTTGATTACCATTGGTTACAGATGTGTTATTGTTTATCACTCTCTGCTGGGATCTAGAGTGAGGGGACATTAGCTGGAGGGACTTCCTCAGGAGGGGTTTTTTAGAGAGAGATTTTCCTGCCTTGCTGAAGCTGTGTGGAGTCTCTGTTCGTGCTCCAGGGAAGGAGGGCTGAGTGCGGGAGGACAGTGGGCTTGGACTTGGACTCGTCGAGGTGTGTTTTTCCACATTCCCCCCTAGAGAGTGAAGGACCCCAATATGCTGGCACCCAACGTGGGGCACAAAAGAGACATGAAAGGGGCACGACTGTGAGTTGAGCCGAGCAAGAGATACATGGAGGAAAGACTGAAAAACCAGAGAAACGTGAAAGGCACAAAGAAAAAGAAAAAGGAGGGACTGAAGGGCCAGGAAAACCTGAAGGGAAAATGCAGGCTGAAGTTGCTCACAGGGGGGGAAGAAAGACAGGGAGGAAGACAAGGAGAAAGAGAGGGACAAAGAGAAAAAGAAAAAAGGTGGTAAACAAGAGAAAGGGAAGCAACTATCTGCAAAAGTCAAAGAAGTAAGAAAAACCAGAGAAACCTGAAAGGAAAATACAAAGAAAAACCCATAAAGGCAAAAGAGAAAAAGAAAAACCCATAAAGGTAAAAGAAAAAACCAAAAAACTCCCAAAGCTAAGGAGAAAAAAGACAAAGAAGCTGCAGCTGTGTCAAAGCGGAGAGGCAAACACAGCAGAAGCAGCTAGGTGTTTTAACAGTAAAAGATTTTAACAGATCATTCCCAGTCCTCCAAAGCGCAGGTCACTTCGGCATGGTGGGGAAACTGAGGAACTTCGAGGAGTCTCTGACAGGAGCAGTATAAGGGCGAGGCAATAAGGGGTTTTAGAATAGAACCAAAATGGGTTCAGACCGGAACGACCGATATTAATTTTGTGCAAGTAGCATGCTAAACAATAGATAAATTTATACTTGAAAAACAAAGGCAACTGGGTAAATCTAAGTCTAAACTATGTGGCAACTTATACGGGAGTAAGCAGTTTAAGAACAGGTGAAAAGCGCAGAGACGCTTGGAAAAATACTTGAGAAAGAACTAAGTGGTAGTGATTTAGAAAGCCTGTGCCTGGGTACAGAATTGCAAAATAGGGAGCCGCTGCCCATATTGAAAACAGGCTAAAGCTTTTTAGGGTCCCTGGCAAAATATAGAGACAACGCCCCTGAATCAGCATGAAGAAGTTACAGAAAATGGATCTTTGCCCATAACCCCCTTAAAATGAAGGGACCAGAGTCATTTTTGGAAGGTGAGATAGGACAGTAGTTTAAAACAAAAGGCGGGGCAGGGGATTGGAAGACTCTTCTAATTCTTCCATTGCTTTGCTATTCCCTATGATAGTTTGCTTGTGTGATAGTCTTTGTTTTTTCTATTGGTTTCAATCTCTAATTATTAGTAATGTTGTTTTCTTAGTTAACATTGGAATGCTTCCCTGTTTTCTCTGGCTGTTGTCAGAGCTTTCCCATTTGTCAGTAAAAGAGACTTTGGTATTTTCCTGGCCAGGGTGGTGGCCATGCCACACCTGTAGCTGCTGTTACTGCCGCGAGTATTGCCCTTGCCACTGCGGTTCCTACAGAGAATGCTTTGAATAAGCCATTGATCAGCATGTGAGGACTGGAATTGTTATGTGCACAAATGACACATATTCTAACTTTGGGTGATTGGTTAAGACTGTTTGCCTACAAAGTCAACGCAGAAAGTGAATGCTAATGCGACAGGCATCTGCTCCCATGGAAATAGGTGCATCCCCTCAGGTCTGATTTGCTTAAATGGATGGCTGGTAGTCAAGGACGGGCAAGTCCCAGCTGTGAGCCTATCAACCTAAGACAGCCAAGTAAAAAGAACTGGGTGATCCCATGACGGGTAAGAAGACTAGCGAGCTTGGAGACGCCTAAGACAGGCACAGTCTATCTGATATGGTGGTAGCCCCACATATCCTAGGTTTTGTCTTTTTTCTAAAATACAGGGGAGATGTTGGGGGCCGAGTAACCCCATGTCTAATAACTTTCTGCTGAGACAAGGCAGGGCGCAAGACTTGGTTACGATTGGTTACAAATGTGTTATTGTTGATCACTCTCTGCTGGGACCTAGAGTGGGGGGATATTAGCAGGAGGGACTTCCTCGGGAGGGGGGTTTGGAGAGAGTTTTCCTGCCTTGATGAAGCCGCGTGGCGTCTCTGTTCATGCTCCCGGGAAGGAAGGCTGAGTGCGGGAGGACAGTGGGCCCTCTCCTCTCGCGGCTTGGACTCGTTGGGGTGTGTTCTTCCCCATCCCCCCTAGAGAGGGACTGGGGACGAAGGACCCCGACAGGTAGAGGCTGCACTACAGCTGCACAGAGGCCAAAGGAAGCTTGCAGTGGCCCCAGCCAGGGCACGAGTACCCTGTGTATATACATGGCTCTGGGGGGACACAACTCCTGCCCTGCTCAGCCTAGGCAGGTGAGGAGCCAAGGCCAGGAAGCTGCCATGAGATCTGCTCAGGGAGGAGTTGGAAGGCCCGGGGCAAGCCTGTCCATACACATCCATGGGTCAGAGTGCCACATGAGCCTTCAGCTTTCACTAGCTTTGTTTGTTTGTTCAGAAGATAATACATGTCTTTGTGAAACGACTAAAAGAGTAGAAAAGTAGACCAGGGGTTTGGCCTAGTGGTTAAAGTGCTTGCCTAGCATGCACAAAGAGCCGGGTTCGATTCCTCGGTACCACATACATAGAAAACAGCTGGAAGTGGTGCTGAGGCTCAAGTGGTAGAGCTCTAGCCTTGAGAAAGCCCAAGGACAGTGCTCAGGCCCTGAGTTCAAGCCCAGGACTGGCAAAAAAAGTGTATCAATTACAAAAGTAGAGGTTTCAGCTGAGCACTTATGGCTCACAAGCCTCGCTGCTTAGGAGGCTGAGATCCCAGAATCTCCATTCAAAGCCACACTACGCAGGAAAATCCATGAGACTCTTATCTCCAATTAGCCACCAGAAAACTGGAAGTGATGCTATGGCTCAAAGTGGTAGAGTGCTAGCCTTGACCAAAAGTGTTCAGGGATAGTGCCCAAGCCCAGAATTCAAGCCCCACAACTGACAAAAAAAAAGGTCTGTTATTCCATTCTGCAACATGAATAGCTCTGAGTGTAGTCTTCTGGTCTTCATGGCCATATAAAACAATACCTCTGTGAAGAAGTGGCACAAGCCTTTAATCCAGCTACCCAGGAGGCAGAGATCAGGGGGTTATGTTCAAATAAGTTCACAAGACCACCTCAACCAACAGCCAGGTTCAGTGGTGCAGGCCTATTAACTCGCTGTGAGGAAAGCCCCAAGGCTGGTGCTGTGGCTCTCGGCAGTCATCCCAGCTCACTGGGAAAGCCAAGGCTTAAAGTGAGACCCGACCCTGAAAATAACCAGAGCAAAAAGTCTGGAGGCATGGCTCAAATGGTACAGCACCTCTCTTCTAGGGGTGAGGCCCTGAGTTTAGTACCCAGTACTGCCCCCCACCCTCAAAAAAAGGACCAAAGAAAGCTCCTATGTAGTCTTCTAATCAAACAAGGAGTTTACTTCCAATCCACAACTTTCTCAGGCAACCCAGAATTCCACTCTGTATAGCAGTCTGTATCTTTGCCACTCTGGCCCAAACAGTTCTGTGGTTTCTTCATGTAGGAGGGTTCTATGGTTTCTTTGGTAAACCATGAGGGCTGCCTCTGTCTGCCCCTAGTTTGTACTCTTATGTCACCGCAGTAACCCATGGACACATGCTCACATCCTGGCCTGCATTGTAGATGTACATTCAGCAGACTTGCTGCTCCAAATCGGCCTGTTAAAATGTGGGAGTGGGGGCCAGGAGTTTGGTCTAGCGATAAGAGTGCTTGCCTAGGGGCTGGGAGTTTGGCCTAGTGGTTAAAGTGCTTGCCTAGCATGCATGAAGACCCAGGTTCAATTCTTCAGCACCACATACATAGAAAAAAGCCGGAAATAGTGCTGAGGCTCAAGTGGTAGAGCTCTAGCCTTGAGAAAGTCCAAGGACAGTGCTCAGGCCCTGGGCTCAAGCCCAAGACTGGCAAAAAAAAAAAAAAAAAAAAAAAAAGAGTGCTTGCCTAGCATGCACGAAGACCCGGGTTCAATTCCTAGGTACCATATACATAAAAAACCGGAAGTAGTGTTGAGGCTCAAGCGGTAGAGCTCTAGCCTTGAGAAAGTCCAAGGACAGTGCTCAGGCCCTGAGTTCAAGCCCCAGGATTGGCAAAAAAAAAAAAAGTGGAAAGGGCTGCGAGTGGGACTGAGTGGTCCCAGCATGTGTTTTGCAAGTGAGAGAGTGTGGGTTTGATCCCCCGCACTCATCTGAAAGCAAACTACAGTTCCTCTGACTGTGGCCTCAGAAACAGCAGCAGGAAACTTAAAATCTCATCCATCTCATCCATTTGCCACTGACCAAACACCCAAACAGGGCTCCAGGCTAAGGAAGACCCCAGGTCAATGCAAAGGTGGGATCACATTTTTCTAGAACTCCTGTGACACACTGAGCTGAGTGCTGCCAAAAGGGACCGAGGCAGGAACTGAAGCAGGAGTGTGTTCCATGCAGCTCTACCAAGAGGATTAACCCATTGCTTGCTTGTATGTATGTGTCCTGCAGGTGATCGCAAATAACTAACCAAGGAAGACTCTGAGACCAGCAGACTTGGAAAGGCGCAGGAGGGAAATAACAATAAAGTAACCAGCAATTCCATGGATCTCCTCTTGATGAGTCTTCTTAACAGGAAATCAGCCCCAGCCTGGGCAGTCTCCATCCTTGGGCAGCTTTCCCTGCAGTCTGGAACAAAGCCCACAGGGAAGACACATAGGGGTAGGGGCTGGGATCATGGAGACCCAGGCTTGGGCCTGGCATCCTCCACTGAATCAGTGTGTTACCCTGGACCTGGAAAAGAGGTCAAAATCTCTGAGCTTCATGTCCTATGCTGCATGAACAAAGAAGTGGAGGGCGGGGGCAGGAGGAGAAGAAAGCCAGGTGCCAGTGGCTCATGCCTGTTACCCTAGCTCTTCAGGAAAGAGACCTGCAATCTAAGAATTGTAGTTTGAAGCCAATCCAGGCAGGAAAGTCCACAAGGCTCTTATTTCCAATGAAACAGTAAAATACTGGAAGCAGAGCTGTGGCTCAAGTGATAGAAGACCAGCATCCAGGCCCTAAGTTTAAAAGAAAAACATCACATACTGGGGCCAGTGTGGCCTAGTGGTAGAGTTCTTGCCTTGCATTCATGAAGCCCGGGGTTCAATTCCTTAGTACCACATATACAGAAGAAGCCAGAAATGGCACTGTGGCTCAAGTGGCAGAGTGCCACCCTTAAGCAAAAAGCTCAGAGTCAGTGCCTGGGCACTGAGTTTAAGCCAAAGGTCTGGCAAAAAAAAAAAAAAAAAAAAAAGAGCTGAGTGTGGTGGCTCACGCCTGAAATCCTTGCTACTCAGGAGGCTGAGATCTGAGGATTGCAGTTCATGAGACTCATCTCCATTTAACCACCAGAAAACAAGAAGGGCACTGTGGCCCAAGGGGTAGGGCTGTGGCCTTGAGCCAAAGAGCTCAAGGACAATGCCAACAACAACAAAAAATTCACATACACACACGCGCGCCTCTAGTATTTGGAAGAACAAAGCAGGAGCAAAATGGAGTAAAACAGGCAACAAAAAAAAAAATCCAGAATCACTTCAGATTTATTATTTCAAATAATTTGAGAAAGGGAAAGTTAAACACCTTTGAAACTGCATTGGGAATCCCAGCTGTTCAGGACTGCGGTGCGGTTGCTGGTTTGTCAGCAGGAAGGTGGTTCTCTGCGGACACAGCTCCCACGCCGGAGGGGAGTGTGCACAGGGCATCCACGGTGGTGGCTGCGTTCCACACCTCTAACCCCAGCTGGGAAGCTCAAGACACTTCTGCAGCCAGGAGGGAGGGCATGGACCCCACAAGCTACAAGATCACTAACGCTGAATAGTCTCAGCTTCCCAGAACAGGAAAGTTTCTGAGATGAACAAGGCAGGATGAGTGGTCCCAGGCTGGTTAAGTTTTGAAGAAAAGTTTTTTCCGGAGGAAATTGAAACAACCTGGAATCTGTTTGTAAATCCCTCGCTCTGAAACAGCATTTGCGACCTGCAAGCACAACAACAGAGGGGCTAGAGTTCAAACTTCCTCCCAGAAGCAAGTAATGAGAGAGAGAGCGGACCACTAAATGTGCCCTTTAAAAAACAGTTTTAGGAGCCAGGAGTTTGGCCTAGTGGTAGAGTGCTTGCCTAGCATACACCAAGACCCGGGTTCAATTCCTCAGTACCACATACATAGAAAAAAAGCCGGAAGTGGTGCTGGGGCTCAAGTGGTAGAGCTCTAGCCTTGAGAAAGTCCAAGGACAGTGCTCAGGCCCTGAGTTCAAGCCCAGGACTGGCAAAAAAAAAAAAAGTTATAGTGGGGCATAGTGGCTCACACTTGTAATCCTAGCTACTCAAAAGGCTGAGATTTGAGGATCAAAGTTCAAAGCCAGCTCGGGCACAAAAAGGACGAGACTCCAATTAACCTCTAGAAAATAGGAAGTGGGGCTGTGGCTCAAGGGTGGGGCGGTAGCCTTGAGCTGAAGAGCTCAGGGACAGTGCCCAGGCCCAAAGTTCAAGCCCCCATTCCCCCCCCCCAAAAAAAAAACCAGCTTTAGCAGGGCACCGGTGGCTCACAACTGCAATCCTAACTACATCCCCTGGGGAGGATGGGGACTCACCCTGAGCAGGAGGGACTGCAGGTCTTCAGAGCGAGCCCACTGCTCCAGGACGCTATCCAGTGTCTCTATGTACCACGAGCCTCTCTCGGTGTTCCTCCAGGAGACAAAACCTTCAAGAGGAGAACACTGACCGCTGGAGAGCCGCCCCGGGAGAGCTCGGGACCTGATTCACACTCCAGACTTTAGCTGGGGCTCCCATTTTACCAGCCAAGGAGCCACAGCTCTCACCCAAAGCAAAAGGGAAGTCGTTCCTTCCTTCTTTCCTACCCGGGAGACAGGTGAGCCAGGGCAGAGGGAGGGGAGGCAGAGGAGGCACACGTGCCAAGCGTTGGGACTCCCTAAACTGCACTGCCCACTCCCTGAAAGAGGCTGCCAGGGGAGACTGCGGGCTCAGGCAAGGAAGCCAAGGGGCACAGCAGGACGTGACAGGAGCTGCCTGGAGGGCGGCTGCAGGAGCTTACCGGGGAAGGTGGAGTAGGACACGAGGATGTCACTGGGAGTGGGCAAACTTGACACAGCATCCAGCTGGTCCAACGTCCTCACGTCCTCCCGGAATGGGGCAGCATCAGGCTCAGGGCTGCCGCTGCACCCCCTGTCCTTGGGAGAACTGAGGTCCACCTCAAAGCCATGATCCTTCTGCTCTGTGAGAGGCAGAAACCAACATGTGACACTGCAAAACGGGGTTTTCTCTAATAAAGAAGAGGCCTTCCCATGAGTGCTACCAAATGCTCGAAGGAAAATTAACACCAATCCTTAAAACTTTCCCAGTTAAAGAGGAAGGAATACTTCCTAACTGGTCCTCGACAGACACTCATACTACAGTAAAATTTAGCTACAGTGGCCAGGAGTGTAGCCTAGTGGCAAAGTGTTCACCTAGCATGATGAAGCCCTGGGTTCCACTCCTCAGTACCACAGACATAGTAAATGCCAAAAATGGTGCTGTGGCTCAAGGGTAGAGCTCTAGCCTTGAGAAAGCCCAAAGGACAGTGCTCAGGCCTTGAGCTCAAGCCCCAGGAATGGAAAAAAAAAATTATTTTTATTTATTTATTTATGTTATTTTGTGGGTCATGGGGCTTGAATTTGGCCTGGGTGCTGTCCCTGAGCTCTTTAGCTCAAGACCACGCTCCTACCCCTGAAGTCACAGCCCCACTTCCCTTTTTTTTTTTAAATTTTTATTTATTTATTTATTTTTGCCAGTCCTGGGCTTGGGCTCAGGGCCTAAGCACTGTTCTTGGACTTTCTCAAGGCTAGAGCTCTACCACTTGAGCCTCAGCACCATTTCCAGCTTTTTTCTATGTATGTGGTACTGAGGAATCGAACCCAGATCTTTGTGCATGCTAGGCAAGCACTCTACCACTAGGCCAAACTCCTGGTCCCCCACTTCCATTTTCTAGTGATTAATTGGAGATAAGAATCTCGTTGTTTTTTTGTGCCTGGGCTGGGTTTTGGGTTTGAACCTCCATCCTCAGATCTCAGCCTCCTCGTAGCTAGGATTAAAGCCTGTGTGGCTTTGAGAGACTCTCCAATGAACCAGTAAAAAGCCACAAGTGTGGCTCAAGTAGCAGAGAACCAGCCTTGAACAAAAAAGACAAGTGAGACTATGAGGCCTGAGGTCAGGCCTCAGTTTTGGCATAAGTGTATATGTACATGTGGACGGGGACGGATGGACGGACACACACACACACACACACACACACACACACACACACACACACACATATTCTCTAAGTTGAAGTTGCCAGGGACAACAAGCCCATAATGCCACTGCACAGCTGACAAGGCCAGGCCTGCTTTCGCTAGGTGGAGAGGGGCTGTCATATGACAGTGAGGTGAGTTAGTGGGTACAGAGGAGGTTGGGGGGGCTGAGAGCCACTTACCCCCACCGCAGGCCTGGATGAAGAAGAGTTTAGGCTTTCCGCGCAGGCCAGGGCAGTGGGTCCCATTGAAGATGTTCACAATCTTCTCCACGGACACAGTCTGTCCATCTGTGCCATAGACAGCACCAGGGAACTGCCGGTGGCTGGCCTGAAAGCCCAACAGCCCAGGTTATACAAGGAGACCCAGGACAGGAAGCCAGCCTCCTGTCCAGAGGCATCATGGGAGCCAAGCTGTCAGAAGGCCCTGGGCAGGGCCCTGTACATGTGACACAGGGCAGGACATGGGGCAGGGACAGCTGACAATGCCTATGTGCATAGCGCTGGGGGAGCTCAGTGAGCAGATCTGGCCTCTCCAGACCTGTCCTCTGCAGTGAGGCAGAAAGCCAGACAGGGCCTGAGGAAACAGCAGGAGGCGGAGAGGACCCCACAGCCACACCATGGTCTTAAGGAGGTATGGACTCCTGGGTACCCTCCCAGGGCAGCAGACCAGGGCCAGGGGAAGGGTAGGGGCGGGGGGAGGCAGACTCCTACCTGACAGCCATGAGATAGGATGACCACCACACAGCAGTCCAGAGCGCGGTGGTCCCGCTGCGCCAGCTCCATCAATGCCTGGACCATTTGCTAGGAAAGGTGACAGAGGGGCTGCCACCCTGAGGCCTTACACAGCCCCTAGGGGCCAGCCTCTAAGTCACCATCATCAGAATCATCGTAAAAGCACTGCTCTCAGGGAAAGGTATGTGTCTGGGCATAGTGTTCATCTAATCCCAACAACCCCATCAGGGAAACTGAGGCACAGGAGGTCACAGCAGGCAGTACAGAGCCAGTCCTCACACCCTCCTTCACTGGTCTGCTGCCTGAACCTGGAACCGCTGGGCCAGGTGGGCTCCCCCAGTGCTCCAGATGTGAAGGCTTTTGGGAGAGCCAGCCTGCTTTCGGGTCCTTGGAGGCCTTGGCCCATCCGCCTGCCATGTCCCAGGTGGACAGGGACTGTACCTTGGCAGGCAGGTCGCACTTGACCTCCACAGCAAAGTGCAGCTGGCGGAAGCGGTGCTGCAGCCTCTCACAGTCCACATGGGAGCCGGTGCGAGGGCGGTGCCCCGAGGCAGGACTGAAGTTGACGTTGTTGACAATGAGACAGTGGCCACAGGGGTCCGCGTCCAGGACGTATGCCTGTGCGAGTAGACACACTGTAAACAAGAGGAGAGGAGGGCTTCGCCGCACTCCTCAGGTTCTGGCTCTCTCCTGCCAGAGTCTAGAAAGATGGGGCAGGAGACAGAGGTCTGCCTCCTACTACCGGTCCCAACAGGTCCAAGAGCCCATGTGGTGGCTGGGTGAATGCCAGCGGCCCAGCTTCTCTGGAGAGTGCTGCATCCTGTCACAGCATTCAGCAGTGGAGCCACTGGCTTAAAAATCCAACGTCCAAAGTCAGGCACCAATGGCTCATGCCTGTAATCCTAGCTACGGAGAAGTCTGAGATCTGAGGATCTCAGTTTGAAGTGAGGGATGTGCATGGGATTCTTACCTACACTTAACCACCAAAAGAAGCCACGAGTGGAATTGTGCTCAAGGGGTAGAGTGCGAGCCTTGAGTAAAAAGCAGCTCAGGAGGCTGAGTGCTGGTGGCTCACGCCTGTAATCCTACCTACTCCTACTGAGATCTGAGGATCCTAGTTCAAAGCCAGCCAAGCAGGAAAATCTGTGAGACTCTTATCCCTAAGTAACCACCAGAAAATCAAAGTGGTAGAATGCTAGCCTTGAGCAAAACAGCTCAGGGACAGCACCCAGACCCCAAGTTCAAGTCCCATGACCAAGGGGCGGGGGAAGCTGAGGCCAAGGGTTTGGCCTAGTGGTAGAGTGCTTGCCTAGCATACACGAAGACCCAGGTTCGATTGCTTGGTACCATATATAGAGAAAAAGCCAGAAGTGGGGCTGTGGCTCAAGTGGTAGAGAGCTAGCCTTGAGAAAGACCAAGGACAGTGCTCAGGCCCTAGTTCAAGCCTCAGGACTGGCAAAAAAAAAAAACAAAAACCTCAGGGACAACATCCAGGCTTTGTGTTCAAGCCCCATTGAAAAAATGAGGGAAGGAGAGGAGAGAGAAAGAGACAGAAAGGAAATAGAGAGGAGGGAGGGAGGGAGGGAGGGAGGGAGAGAGAGACAGAGAGAGAGACAGAGAGAGACAGAAAGAGAGAGAGAGAGGGAGGGAGGGAGAGAGAAAGAGAGAGAGAGAGAGAAAGAGAGAGAGAGAGAGAGAGAGAGAGAGAGAGAGAGAGAGAGAGAGAAGAGAGAGAGAGAGAGAGAAAGAGAGAGAGAGAGAGCGAGAGAGCCTGATAAGCCAGCAGAGTGGCCTCAGCTGGCAAGAGCATGGTGATCTTGCATGGCCGGCCTCCAGAGCATGTGGGTCTGGCAGGCCTGGTCCCCAGGTCAGGCCCTAGGCTTCCTCGCAGAGGCCTGTTCTTGTTGTGGTTCTTGACACTCTATATATTCCCTTTGACAAGAGGGAGACCACGTAGGACGTTTTGGTTTTTTATTGGTGGTGGGACTTCAACTCTGGGCCTGAGCACTGTCCCTGAGCTCTTCTACTCAAGGCTACTCTACCACATTGAGCCACAGCACCACTTCCCGTTTTCTGGTGGTTAACTGGAGATAAGAGCCTCACAGACTTTCTTGCCCAGGAGGGCTTTGAACTGCGATCCTCAGATCTCAACCTCCTGAGTAGCTAGGACTACAGGCGTGAGCCACCAGTGCCTGGCTGAGGATGTGGTTTTGTCCCCAGGTCCGTTGGGGAGCACGGGTGAGATGGCGCAGGGTGGGAGGATCCTAGGTGAGTTGGTTTGGAGTGGATGGCACAGCTAAGCCAATGCCCCTGACCTCCCAGTTGAAGAAGGGTGAGGAGGAAGCTATCTACACCAGCAAGCCTGCATGGGGTCACACCATAGAGGGGGCCACACCCCATTCCTCAGCCAGGCAGGGTTCCCTCTACTTCCTGCAGCTTCAGGGAAGGGAACGGGGAAGAGAGGGTCAAGCCCAGAGCCACTGGCCTCCAATCACACAAAGACTCACCAAATCCGTGTTTCCTTGCAACCGCTCCTGAGCACCTGGCAACACAGAAAAACGGAAATGTGAATGTCATGGTGTCCCTGGGAAAGACCAAGGGATTATGACAACCCCAACATGACCGAGGCTCAGGATCTTGAGGACCCTAGGCTCTGCTGGTGCGAATCAGTAGCACAGGCCGATGGAGAATGGTCCAGAAATTTCCAACAGTTAAAAACACACTCATCCTCTGAACCATTTCTAAAAGAAATGGATGCCTAGGGATATGGCCATAAAAAGAGCTGTCCGGATGCTCATTGAGGCTGGGGTCCGTAGCTCAAGTGGTAGAATGCTTGCCAGCTATGTATTGAGTTCAAACCCAGAACAACTGAGAGATGGAATGAGAAGAGGAGGGAAGAAAGGAGGGAAAGGGAGAGAGGGAGAGAGAGAGAGAAAGAGGGGGGGAGAAGAAAGAGAGAGATAAAGGAAAGAAGAGGAAAAAGAAAAAGAAAGGGAGAGGGGTTGGGAGCCTATAATTCTAGCTTCTCAAGGAAGCTGAGATCTGAGGATTGTAGTTCAAAGCCAGCACAGGCAGGAAAGTCCATGAAACCCTCATCTCCAGTTAACCACCAGATAACTGGAAGTGGCACTATGGCTCAAAGTAGCAGAGCATTAGCCTTGAGCAAAAAAAGTTCACAGACAATGCCCAGGCCAAGTTCAAGCCACATGACCAACAAAAGTGAAAAAGGGAGGGAGGGAGGGAGAAAATGGACTTGTGTTCGAACTATGCTCAAATGCCCCCAAAATAGGCCTTTGCTGGGAAGGAAGGGTGGTCATGGAGACACGTGCAATCCCAGCACTCAGGAGGATTTTCAGTTCCAGTTCACTCCTGAAGGCCTACTATAGTTAACTTCCAGTTAACTTCTGGCTGTACCCCTGGTTACCCACCAACCAATGTCCCAACACTCACAGAAATCACGGAATCCTCCAGAACCTATGTCCACTGGCCTGGGCGGTTCTGGTCTGAGAACCTCTGGCCTGAGCTGAGCTGGCATGAGCCCCTCAGGCCCCAGCACCACGGGGCTGGGCTTGCCTGGGGCTGGCTGCCCCAGATCCCGTTTTGTTACTCTCGGTTCCTCTGCTTTGCCACCAGTTGGTCCCAGGATCACAGGCACCAGGTCCAGGGGTCTGATGGCCTCAGGGTCCGGTGACACCGCCTGCCGACTCCTTCGCAGGAACGAGGCCAGTGTGTCCTGGCCTGTGTCCTCTAAGCAGGAGATGAACAGAGGAAGGGCCTGCTTTCCTCGGGTCTCCAAATCTGTAACCAGCTGCCTGGCCTGGTCCCGCCGGCTCCCGGAGCCTGCCCGCTGTAGGGAAAGATCAGACTCTCCTGACTCAGCTACTTCTGCACCTAGCCTATGCTTCCAGGTGGCCAGAAATAGACCTGCGGGTACACTGCACGTGGGTCTGCAGGGCCCCTTTCACTATGCTTATTTATCCATGAGTATCTCAGGGCATCTACTGCATACCCAGCACTGTACTCACAAAAATCTTGCAGCAAACAGGGCTGTGAGTTCTATGACTAGCACAAGAAGGAAAAGAGGGAAAGGAAAGAGTTTTAAGAAGGAAGTGACGGAGTCAGCTCTGCCTCCAAAAGAAAAGAAACTGCGCCGGGAGTTTGGCCTAGCGGTAGAGTGCTTGCCTAGCATGCACGAAGACTTGGGTTTGATTCCTCGGTACCACATACATAGAAAAAAAATGCCAGAAGTGGTGCTGTGGCTCAAGTGGTAGAGCTCTAGCCTTGAGAAAACCTAAGAACAAAGCTCAGGCCCTGAGCTCAAGCCCAGGACTGGCAAAAAAAAAAAAAAAAAAAAAAAAAGAAACAGAAACAGAAGCACGTTCCCATTCCCCACATGAGGAAAACAATGGACAGGAGGACGCTATGGCCAGGTCAGGAGGCAGGGTCAGAAGGAAGGACGCAAAGCTGAGAATGACAAGACAAAGAATGCAGAGAACATGAACACTGACTGTATGCCCAGGAGGTAAACAAATGGCCTGAGGTGTCAGCCATCAGAGTAGGGGCCATTGAGGAAGATGGCGCAGGAGGAAGTACTCGGGTATCTGCTGCCTGTTCCTGGAGAGCCCACTCTGAACAAATTCAGGCTCTACGGATTTCATGTGCAACCTCTCCAGAACTTTCCCTGAAGATGGAGATACTCTGAACTGAGGGTAGCTGTCCATCACATGTGGCCACTGAGCATGTGGGAACACGAAGGAAATGGAGTTTTTCATTGTACTTCATTTTATTTTTGGTTTGGGGGCTTGAACTCAGCATCTACTCTGAGTTGACTGAAGTCTATCACTTAAGCCTTCTCTCCATCCATTTTTGTTCTATTTTTCATCCAGATTGGGTCTCTTTTTTTTTTTTTTCCCAAACTGATCTTGAGATTTCATAACCATTCCTGGCTAGTTTGTTCAGATGAGGTCTTGCTATTTTTTCCCCTTAGCTGGCCTCACGCTGCAATCATCACAATCTTTATCTTCCTAGATTATGGGCTTCCATCATCCTGACCAGCATATTTTGTTAGGAGCCTGAGATATAGCTCAAGCATAGTGTGCTTGTCTAGCATGCATGATGCCCTAAAATCAAACCTCAGTACTGAAAAAAAAAAATCTTGCTAACGTTTTTTCTTTTGCTTGTTCTGGGGCTTGAACCTAAGGGCTTAGGTTCTGTCCCTGAGCCTTTTTGTGCTCAAGGCTAGTGCTCCTACCATTTGAACCTCAGCACCACTTCCAGCTTTTTCTGAGTAGTTTATTGGAGATAAGAGTCTCGCAGACTTTTCTGCTGGGCTGGCTTCGAACCTCAATCCAAGGATATCAGCCTCCTGAGTAGCTAAGATTACAGGTGTTCACCACAGGAGCTGGGGTTGTTGCTAACAAGTCAGAGAAGGAGACAAGGAAATCAAGATGTCCAGCCTCTTTTTAATTGTGAAATACCTGGTAACCCTAGGATGGCATCTGACCACCCTGGGTTGGAGAAGGGAACCCGGCAGTGGAGCCCATTACAGCACATGCCTCTGGGACCTCCCAGGGCGGGAGGACTGTGAACCCTTCCAGGGGACTTTCAGGGATTACAGTGTAAACCACTTCCATGTCTCCATATAGAAAGCATCCCAGACTCCTTTATTATTATTAATAATAATTAATCACTTCCTCATTGGGCCAGGCCACTCCCACATGGATGGATAGATGGATGAATGGAGAAGCTGGAGCCCCCAGGCTAAGGGCAAAGGCCTTCAGCCTGATCCTCAGGGGAGGAGATAATCTGGGTCTTCACAGACCTGGGGTAAGGTAAGAGTCTGGTAGTTTAAAGATCTTAAAGTGCTTTAAAACAAGGCCTAGTGCATGAAGAACTGTGTTCGATCCCTAAGTGGTGCTGAGGCTCAAGGGGAAGAACTCTAGCCTTGAGAAAGCCCAAGGGCAGGGCCCAGGCCCTGAGTTCAAGCCCAGGACTGGCAAAAAAAAAAGTCTTCACGCGGGGTGGTGGCTTCTCGTCTGTAATCCCAGCTACTCCCCAAACCAGAAAGATCTCCATTAGGGGCCAAACCAGGCAAAATCAGCCAGAGTCCCAGGCGTGCGAGCTCCCACACTGCGGTTCCCAGAGAGGGGCGGGTAGGGACTGTGCAGCGCCGGAGGGGCGCGCGAAGGCTCCGGCAATCCTCACCCCAGGCCAGGACGTCTGCGCGCCGAGCCGGAGACCCGGGGCCGGGGAGGAGGAGAGGACCAAGGGGGTAGATGGCGGAGGGGGGAGACGGAGGGAGGTACGCGGGGGGCAGGGCCCGGGAGCCGGGGGCGGAAGGGGGCCGTGCAGGGTCGGGAGAGGAGGCCGCGCGCAGCGGGACGCACCTGGATGTCCTCGATCATGTCGGGCGTGAAGAGCTCGCGACTCAGCAGGGCGTCCCAGAGCGAGGCCACCTGCAGCTCGCCCACCAGGCGCACCCGGCAGCGCCGGAGGAGCTGCCGGTCCCCTTCGTCCATGGCCCGCAGGCGGCTGCGCCCCGTATTCCGTCCGCTTCCGGGCCTCTGGCACGCCCTGCCCGTTCCTCAGGTCCTGCCTCAAGTTCCACGCCCACCCGACACCGCCAGCGCCCCAGGTCCGCCCTCTGCATCACCCCTGTGCCCCGATCCCTCCCAAGGAACCTTCGGGCCCCAGCGGCCCTGACCCCCAGCCGTAACTCAGCTAGAGGACCCGCCGCGTCACGGCCCCGCCCCTCCGGACTGCCCCGCCCCTTCGCCCTGGAGGACCCGCCCCCTCCAGACTGCCCCGCCCTTCACCCTGGAGGAGCGTGAAGGACACGCCCCCTCCGGACTGCCCCGCCCCTTCGCCCTGAAGGAGCGTGGAGGACACGCCCCCTCCGGACTGCCCCGCCCCTTCGCCCTGGAGGAGCCTGAAGGACACGCCCCTCCACGCCGCCACGCCCTCCACGCTGCCACGCCTCCATGGCCTCAGGGCACGCCCCCTCCCCACGGCCCCGCCCCTCGCCCTGGAACATGTGGAACGCCCCATGTCAGTTTCCTGCCCCTCTGCCCCAGACCCCACCTCTATGTCATCTTCGGGCCCCTGGTCACGCCCTTAAGCCGCACCTCTTTTGCATGCACAACTTTAGCATTTGTGTCACCTCTTCCTGGCCAAGATTCTCGACGCCTCTGCTTTTACTGGGCTCACTTTACTAGCAAAAGAGAAAGTTAGGGCCGGGAGTTTGGCCTAGTGGTAGAGCGCTTGCCTACCTTGCACGAAGACCCGGTTCCATTCCTCGTTACCACATTCACAGAAAAAAGCTGGAAGTGGTGCTGAGGCTCAAGTGGTAGAGCTCTAGCCTTGAGAAAGTCCAAGGACAGGGCTCAGGCCCTGAGTTCAAGCCCAGGACTGGCAAAAAAAAAAGGGAGAGAGAAAGTTATGCCTAGAGACTTAGAGTACCCGTCTCATTTCAACCACCCCTAGCCCCATTTAGGAGTCTCCTCCCCTCCTCGGTTCTATGATCTAGAGACTGTTTCCTAGATGAACCCCAACCTAACCTAGGGTTCAATCTAAAGTTGCTTTCTCCTCTCTCACCCTAGCACCTCCCATAGGGAAAAGAATAGGCAAAAATCTAGTCCTCTAAACTCAAATTTTGTTCAGCAACCTTCCAAAAATAAGTGTTTCTGTATTGAGTTTGAAGTCCCAGCATAGTAGTTAGCAGCTCTTCATTTCAGTTATTCCTGCTACCAGGGAAATCATCTTTTCTCATTTGTCAGATATGGAAACTGACTCAGGGTAAAAACAGCCAGAAACAGATTCAAATCAGAACTTGATTATATTATCTCTAACCAATTTAAAATAGGCCAAAGGGCAAACCTACATTAAAAGATCTTAGGGGCCAGGAGTTTGGCCTAGTGGTAGAGTGCTTGCCTAGCATGCACAAACACCCGGGTTCGATTCCTCAGTACCACATACATAGAAAAAAGCCAGAAGTGGTACTGAGGCTTAAGCGGTAAGAGTTCTAGCCTTGAGAAAATCCAAGGACAGTACTCAGGCCCTGAGCTTAAGCCCAGGACTGGCAAAAAAAAATCTTAATTATGGGCCAGGAGTTTGGCCTAGTGGTAGAGTGCTCCACTAGCATGTATGAAACCCTGGGTTCAATTCCTTGGTACTACATACAGAGAAAAGTTAGGGTGGTGCTGTGGCTCAAGGGTAGAGCACTAGCCTTGAGAAAGCTCAAGGATAGTGTCCAGGCCCTGAGTTCAAGACCCATGACTGGCAAAAAAAATCTTAATTTGTCTCATGATTCTAAGAATCAAGCAACCCTTTATTCCATAAAGTAGAATGAAAGTCCCATGAGCTTGCAGACAGGTTAATTTTCACAGACACAGGACTGAGAAAGGCAAGGTAGGAAACCAAAAGCGAATTATTTCAAAGTTAACTTTCCTGGAAAGGGTAATTAAAATTGAAGAGACTTATGTTGGTTAAAATGGTCTGTATTGGGACTTGGCTGTTATCTTGCTAAATTTATTAGAACCTCAGATATACAACCAAATTTCAATTTAGTGATGGTTGGGTAACAGAATCTTTAGCATGAGTGACTTAGTTTGGTCTGTTAGGGGGTCCAAACACTCATATCTTCATAAATGTAATTATTTTGAAACAGATGGTAGAAATTCACCTCTTCCAGGGACACTGGGACAGAAGTCAAACATTATTAACACTTTGTGTGTTGGTGTGTGTGTGTGTGTGTGTGTGTGTGTGTGTGTTGAGGCTTTAACTCAGTCTAGAAGCTGTCCCTGAGCGCTTTTGCTCAAGGCTAGCACTCTACCACTTGGAGCCATAACTCCACTTCTGGTTTTTTGGTGACTAATTGCAGAGAAGAGTCTCGTCGGTACTTTTCTTTCTGGAATAACTTAGAACTGCCATTCTGGGATCTCAGCCTCCCAAGCTACAACTTTGGAAAGGTGCTTTGGCTCAGCAGAAAACCATCAGCCATAAACTGCCATTGGTGCTTCTGTGGCACTTCTGCCCAACAAAAGAACTCTGATTGGCCTAAACACAGTCCTTCACTTGCATAATAAATAGTACAAACATGGGAGAGGGGGTAGGTGATTAGTGCAGGCCTCCTAGCCGCTCATTCTCCCTATGTAAGTGGAAGTTCAACTCCACTATTTCTCCCTAGCCATCTGCCTTCCCCACATGTTATATCAGGTTCCAGTGAAGGCTCCAATGGTCTTCCTCATCAGAGATGACATGAAAAAAATAAGAAAAGCAGTCATGGCCAAGTGGGAGCTGTTCTGACAGCAGATCAAGCTGAGTAAACCAAAGCAAAACTGACAGGAGCAATTGGAGGAAAGTAACAACTCAGCTGACAGCAGTGCATCTATAGCCAATGGAGAACCATAACACTAGGGCCTCAAGTCCCCTGGAGTACAGGAAGAGACCAGAGCTGACTTCCATTTTGCCTACATTCATCTATCCTGAAGCCTGCAATTACCCATAAGAGATAGAAGAACTGGAGCAGCCTCTCCCCTACCCATGATTTCTATCTGAGTTGATCAAAAAGAAATGCAGCACTGATCGTTTATAACAACTTGAGCAGCAAAACTTTAGTTTTGGGAACTCAGGTATAGTTCAGTGGTAGAACATTTGCCTAGTAGAGCAATGGAGTCCTCAATCTAACCTCCACCACTACCAAAGACTCTTTTTTTTTCCTGAAATATTTATTGGCATCTCATATGTCCCTAGATTTGTGCAGATCTGTGTAGATATGAAAAAAAAATAGGTAAGAAATCCTGGTCCTTAGAAGCTTACAGTCCATGGAGAAGAAACAGACAATTCATGCAAAAAATATAAAACAACAAAAAACAATAACAATAACAAAAAACAGTATGAAGCCAGGCACTGGTGGCTCACACCTGTAATCCTAGCTACTTAAGGAGGCTGAGATCTGAGGATGGTAATTCAAAGACATCCCTGTCAGGAAATTCTGTGATTCTTATCTCCTAGTAAGCATCAAAGAGCTAGAATCGGAGCTATGGCTGAAATGGTAGCATGCTAGCCATGAACACAAAAGCTCAAGGACAGCACACAGGCCCCTGAGTTCAAGTTCCAGGACCAGCACCCCCGAAAAAAGTAGGTTAACATACATTAATGGTTAATGATCAATCAAACGAGTTTTTCTTTTTTTGCCAGTCCTGGATTTGAGTTCAGGGCCTGAGCGCTGTCCTTGGACTTTCTCAAGGCCTTTTCTCTACCACTTGAGCCTCAGCACCACTTCTGGCTTTTTAGTATGTATGTGGTACCGAGGAATCGAACCCGGGTCTTCATGCATGCTAGGCAAGCACTTTAACCACTAGGCCAAACTCCCAGACCCGCAAACGATTTTTAAAGGGGGAAAAAAAAGCAAACCAAACAACACAAACAGAGAAGATAGGAAACATTTCCTTCCATCCCCCAGGGATCCCTCATTGACACAGGCTCCCCAGGCCCCTTCGCCTCCCTCCCTCCACCACTACCTCCGTTCCTAGTGTTCACTAAATCCGGATCTGGCCTAAGATGGGGAAGAGATCTGTGAACGAGAATTGGGGGTCCTAGATTCTGGACCTTAAAGCCCCTGCCCCCTGTGAGCCTCAAGATCGGGAGGAGCTGGGCCAGGACGGATCCCTAAGGCCCCTGGCAGCGCTGACGCTCCCCGGTGCTATGAATAGGGATAAGGAGAACTGGGACCAGCGATAGCTTCCCCGTCCTGGCAACTGTTGCTAGACGAGGGCCGCCTCCCGGCGGGAGCGGAAACCCCGCCCGGAGTCCCGGAAGTCCTCCGGGCATCCCACAATGCACAGCGACGTCGCCTAGCTAGGAAGCACGTTTGGACCTCTTTGGTCACCACCAATCCTTTGGACCCAGCCACCTTAGCGCGCCTCGTTCCTATAGCAACCGCGCCGGGTCCACGCGCCGACGGTGGGCGGCAAGGGTCAAGAGACATTCGCAAAGTAGAAACCGTAGGCTCGGCGAGTCCGCGGGCCCTTTAAGAGTCATGTGACTCCCTCCCACCCACCCCACCTCCCCACGGCCGGGTCCCCGCCCCTTCCCCTCCCCAGTGCCGGCCGAGCGCTGGTGTGGACGGGAAGCCGCCGGCCTGGCGGACTAACTGGAGCACGGACGCTGCCGCTGGTTAGGCCGGTGCCCTTTCCCGGTAACTCCTTCCCGGCGTGACGCGGCGGGGCCGGGATCTCCCGTCAGTGCCTTCTCGTTCCCGGCGCCCGCTGGGCCCGGGGGTGGAGACGACCGGGGAGCGACGGGGCCCGGCCCCGGGTTCTCGGGGCGGCGGGGTAGGGGGGGCCCCTCCTGGAAGGCCACGACCTCCTGTGGGCGCTCGAGGAGGGGCTGACCCAGAACGGGTGCCCGGGCGCCGCTGCCTGGTCCTGGGGCCGTGGTCCCCGGGGCGAGCAGCCTGCCTGTTACCGGGCCGGTGTCGGCCCCGGCCCCGGCCCCGGCCCCCGGGGCGGGCAGCCTGCCTGGCTGAGGGCCGGCCCAGGCCCATCGACTGGACGGGCTGACCCAGGTGAACACACTGCCGGGTGGAAATCACAATCCCACCGCGCGGCGGCCGTTGCCCCACGCCTGGTACACCTTGCCGTGAAGTTAACTTACTCAGAGCCAGGGAGGTGCGGGACCCATTCCAGCGTAAGCCCGAGTTCCCAAACCCGGTAGCTGCATCACCTGCGCGGTTTTTTACAGGCCAGATCCGCTTCTTTTAA
The DNA here is from genome assembly GCF_031878675.1 of Megascapheus bottae. Lineage (NCBI taxonomy): Eukaryota > Metazoa > Chordata > Mammalia > Rodentia > Geomyidae > Megascapheus > Megascapheus bottae. The sequence goes on along the minus strand of NC_143514.1, from coordinate 75,180,179 downwards.
AGGAAGAGACTGGTTAGGATTCTAGTGGTCATGGAGATGGAAACGTCAGTCACCAGATGAACCAGGCAAGCGTTAGCCTTCCACTTGCCAAAACTCGCCACATTTGAACCTGAACACTTTATGGCAAGTCAAGATCAATGTGACCCACAGTGGGAGGGGAGGGCAGGGCGATGTGTAATAGAACCGAGATCATGATCCTGCATTGTAAATGTCTGTCATATCTCACTGCCAGCCAAGATTATTTCCAAAGCCCTCAGTGAATTCAGTCCCTATGCTCACCAAAGATGGAGCTTAAAGCCCTTTTTTTTTTGTCTTTAATTCTCCCTTACCTGGAAAATTAAATATTTTCCTTCTTTCTCACTGAAGTTTAGCCTTTATTACAACTCTATTGCTAATGGAGTGAAAGAAAAGCTAGTCATTTTCATGTTAGAATGGACAAAATGCATGGTACAGAGCAGAATTGGGGCGTCTTACCTGCCAAATATTTTGAGTGCTTTATTTTTAACTTTGCTGTCAGAATAGATGAAATCTTGTATTTGAGACACTGTCACCCTGATTATCCTGTTTATATTTTCATATGTACACTTATTTTTTTCTCCATCTCATCCATTTTTCAGTCATTTAAAAAATGCTTTTCTAACCCAAAGCTTCTGGAGAGTCATTAGTCCTACTGCTAATCTTTTTCTCTGTAATGGGTCTTGTAATACTCAGAAGTAGTAGCGAGACTGTTGATTTTAAATAGTGATGGGTTTTCATCTGTCTATCATTGTCCGTTCCCCTGCAAAGCAAGAGTGTCGGAGATTCTGCATTGAAACTTACTACTTCTTCCATCATTGCAGCTCTGGGAAGGAAGAGAGATGGAAGTGAGGAAGTTGAGCATTTCCTGGCAGTTCTTGCTAGTTCTGATTCTGATCCTGCAAATTCTGTCTGCGCTGGATTTTGACCCATACAGAGTCCTAGGGGTCAGCCGAACAGCCAGTCAGGCTGACATTAAAAAGGCTTACAAGAAGCTCGCCCGGGAATGGTAGGTGAAACAGAACCAAAGTTGAATGTAAGCTAAGCAGTGTTAGTAGAGCTGTGAAGAAGAATTAGGATTGGCTTTTCTCTGTCTCTGTTCGGTGTTCCATGTATATCTATCTCTCTCCCTAGATAGGTATTTATCTGTCTAGAGTGTTTATTTAGTATGAAATTACAGAAAGGAGTGCTTTCATTTTGTTTTAAGAACACAGTAATCACTTTACTCCTGTTCTCTAAAAATGTTTATGCTTTAAGCAAGTTGAGGTGGCACTTTTTCTCTTTAATTTTAAAAGGATGTTCAGGAAGTTAGTATATTAGTTTAAAATAAATCTTGTGGATATATCCTGGTTGAACCAGTGTTTCCCAGGATGCTAATTAGCAGGGTAGCAATAAATCTAAAGCTTATTTGGGGGCAATCGTCATTGGGTTTCTCCCACCAAGAACCAGAAATGTTGAAAGATAGATCTGGAGAGGGAGCCATAGGAGGAGGGTGGATTGGGGGAAGATATAGGTAACTTCCTGCTGGCTGAGCCAATCAAAAGCCAGGAGCAGACTTACATTGATTGATAGGCTCCAAAGTAGACCACTGACTCCATGCTCACATCCAGGTTTCAACTCACTGAACCTTATAATTAGCCTGTGAGGGAGAATATTGTTGAACCTGTCATACAGATGAGAAAAACTGAGGCTCAGAGTTGGCAAATCTGTAAGACCTTAGGTTTCATAGTCTGTTCTTGTGCACCAACTGACTGTTAGTGTGTGTGTGTGTGTGTGTGTGTGTGTGTGCGTGCGTGCGCATGTGCGTGCACGCGTGTGTGTGTGTATGTGTGTATGTGTTTTGCCAGTCCTGTAGCTTGAACTCAGGGCCTGAGCACTGTCCTTGGACTTTCTCACGGCTAGAGCTCTACTCCTTGAGCCACAGCAGCACCACTTCTGGCCTTTTCTATCAATGTGGTACCAAAGAATCGAACCCTGGTCTTCGTGCATGCTAGGCACTAGGCCAAACTCCCAGCTTGTGGGGTGACTTTTTTTTTTAATCATTATGGTTGAGAGGGGGACAGAGGTGATGAGAGCAGGAAGTTGGGCAGGAAGGACAATGCCACATGTGGGTGGCACCCATCCATGAGTCTGCATGGCACCATTCTTCTTAGTAAGCAAATAGACCCTGCTATTATTAAATTGGTTGCAAGAAAGGTAAGAGGCAGGGCTGGGAGTTTGGCCTAGTGGTAGAGTTCTTGCCTAACATGCATGAAGACCTAGGTTCAATTTTTCAATACCACATCCATAGAAAAAAGCTGGAAGTGGTGCTGTGACTCAAGGGCTAGAATTCTAACCTTGAGGAAGTCCAAGGACAGTGCTCAGCCCTGAGTTCAAGCCCCAGGACTGACAAAAAGAAAGAAAGAAAAGAAAGCAGAAGCCCACCACAGTGGCTCATGCCTATAATCCTACTCAGGAGGCTGAGCTCTGAGGATTGAGATTTGAAGCTGGCCCAAACAGGAAAGTCCATGACCCTCTTATCTCTAATTAACCACCAAAAAGCTGGAAGTAGAGCTGTGGCTCAAATGATAAACTGCTAGGCTTGGGAGAAAAAACTTAAGGAACAGCACCTAGGCTCTGAATTAAAGCCAAAGAGAGAGAGAGAGAGAGAGGAGCACGAGCTGGGAATGTGGCTTAATGGTAGAGTGCTTACCTAGCGTGCATAAACTCTGGGTTTGATTCCTCAGTACCACATGAATAGAAAAAGCCAGAAGTGGCAGTGTAACTCAAGTGGTAGAGTGCTATTCTTGAACAAAAGAAGCTCAGAGGTAGTGCCCAGGCTCTGAATCAAGCCCAAGGATTGGCAAAAACAAGAAAGAGGAAAAAAAGAAAGAAAAGAAAAATGAAAATAAAGTATAATATAATGCAGTCAATAAATATCTTAGGTTATATTAGGAATCTAGAATCACTGGCCACTGAGACTTTGGCCGGGAGTATAACCTCGTGGTAGAGTGCTTGCCTAGCATGCACAAAGCCCTGAGTTTGATTACTTGGTACCATATACACAGAAAAAAGCCAGAAATAATGCTGTAGTTCATGTGGCAGTGTGCTAGCCTTGAGTAAAAAGTGTCCAAAGACAGTGCCCAGGACCTGAATTCAAGCCCCAGGACTAGCAAAAAAGAAAGAAAGAAAAAGACAGTCTCTAGTCTCTAGTTTTGCATGGCCTCTTTCCAGAGACTCTGTATACCAAACTTGGCTTTGGTAACATTTCAAACTCTTGTCCTTTTATGTAGCACAATATGTCAATCTACAGTTAATTCATAAAGTAACAGCATCCTTTTAGACAGTATCAACAGCTTAAGGATGCATAGCTTTTTGACTTGTCTGTCTTGAGGAGCTAAAAGGGGTGTTATAATATTGAGTAAATGAATCTATGATTCTCTTCCGTAATTAGATTCTCTCTAAGAGTATCTCACCACCATAGAAATACAGTGTCATGTAGTGACATGTGCGACTTTATTTCACATGTACATTTCCACTGTTGCTTGCTGCTTTTCTGATTATGGCTATGTTTTAGCTTAGAGTCATTTCAATATTACATCATAATGGGCTCATTTATACTGAAGAGAACAGTATTTCTCAACTTGACATTTCAGAAAGAACTATCACAGGGAAACTGGTGGACTATTAAATTGTATTTTACTCAGTGCTTCGCTAAGTCTTCTCAGGAATTTTCCCTTGCTTGGTGAAACCTTGTAAAATTGCTTTTTTTCTCTCTCTCTCAGGAAAACTGTGTTTCCCATTCAATAAGTTTATTTTATGTTTCATAGATACTTTGTGTCTGTCATCTAAGCTAGCCAAGTAACAACCCTTTCTACCCTAGGAAAAGTCAATTGGCTGAATAGTTCCACCATCTGCATGGGAAATTAGTTTCCTTCTTGCTGTATTGCTGTTTCTCCTTTTTTGTTGTTGTTTCTTCAGAAGTCATTAGACACCATGTTACTTGCCATGCAGAAGAGTTCAGAGTGTCTTCATTTTGTAATAGTTGGTAAAGGAACTTCATATTCACTGGAATTCTGGTATGGGAGGGCAGGACTTCCCCTTCTGGACTGTGTTCCACTTCATATTCAGGGACTCACTCCTGTGCATGGAAACTGCGGGCAGTTTCCTTAGTGCTGTGTGCCTCGCTGCCAGCAAGACTTTCTCTGCTTCAGTCTCCTAAAAAAGCCTTTCCTACTCTTCTTCACCTAGGAAGACCTTTATGTTAAATCTCCATTGGCATAGAATTGCATCATTTTCTCCATTTGGTCTTTAGCCTAAGTTTGAATAATGAAAACACTTTTCTTTTTTTTGTCATTCAGAACATTCTTTGGACCCACCATCTCATTTCCTTCCACTGTTTTTATTGTATGTAGCTAAGACGTTCCCACAGCAAGGATTTAATCCTGAAGGGCAGAATGATGTCAGGGATGAGAGCATGTGCTCTAAGTCATTCAAATACATTGAATGAGCTCATTAAATTCTTCCTCCCCCTCATTAAATTCTAAAGTGTGGGTTTTTAAAAAAATTCTAATTTAGTCATTGTTTACTTCCCTGTGGATTGTTTTATTTTACCAGAACCTTTGCTATAGGAAATTTAGAAGAGGTTAGCAAAATTAATTACATAGATAATAAATTTAAGGCCAAGTATCGTGGCACATGCCCATAATCTCAGCCATCAGGAGCCTGAGGCAAGCAACTCTTAAATTCCAGGCTGGCCCCAGCTATAAGTGAGACTCTGTGACAAAAGATAAACACACAAGCAAGCACACCAGTACTGGGGCTTGAACTCAGGGCCTGGCACTGTCCTTTCACTTTTTTTTTTTTTTTTTTTTTTTGCCAGTCCTGGGCTTGAGCTCAGGGCCTGAGCACTGTCCTTGGACTTTCTCAAGGTTAGAGCTCTACCACTTGAGCTACAGCACCACTTCCGGCTTTTTTCTATGTATGTGGTACCGAGGAATTGAACCCAGGTCTTCATGCATGCTAGGCAAGCACTTTAACCACTAGGCCAAACTCCCGGCCCTCCTTTCACTTTTTTAAGGCTGATGCTCTACCATTTGAGCCACAGTTTTACTTCACACTTTTTTCTGGCTAATTGGCACTAGAACCTCTTTGCCTGCCTGACTGGCTTTGCACCTCAGTTCTCAAATCTTAGTCTCACAAGCAGCTAGGATTACAGGCTACAAGTACCCAGTTTGTCATATTGTCTTTTAATGAAGAGAATATTTGAAAATCAGTGCACATGAAATACTGATATAGATCCTCGCCCCTGTGTCCAGGACTTTGAAATGTCCTCCCCCCCAAAAAACAGAAATTGGTATAAACACAAAAATAATGCAGAATGATGCATGAACTTAAGATGGAGGCAGTTAGTTATTGATGACAGCAAATGCTTAGGGTTTTAAGATGAATAGAAAGAACCTTGAGTTAACTATAGACACAGCTTACACATGGGGCTTGAAATCATTGTGTAGCTACATGGCAGTCCCAGGCAGAGGATGATGAGACTTTGCAGCATTCTAACTTGAATGTCATCAACAAGACACTCTGTGCATCCTATAAGCCATCTTGTGCCTACCTGCCTGTTACCAGAAGCAGTGCCTTAAGCCAAGCACCAGTGGCTCATGCCTGTAATTTAGCTATTCAAGAGGCTGAGATATAAGGATCACGGTTTGAAACCAGCTCTGGTGTGAAAGTCTGTGAGACTCTTTGTCTCCAAGTAATCACCAAAAAGCCAGCAAGTGATAGAGCACAACACTTGAATAGAAAAGGCCAAATTCAAGCCCTAGTATTGGCACCAAATGAAAAGAAGCAGTGCCTGCCTCCAAACCATTAACGTGGGAGGGGATGGCCACCTCCCAGCCTGGGGTATGGGGAAGCTGCACAGCTGGATTCACACGTCTAGCACAGCTGGATTCACACGTCTGTGCTTGTCTTCTTTAAAACACTGCAGAGTTCTCTGCTGCTGTGGGAATGTGCCCAGCTCCAGTGATTTGGGAAGAAGTAGCCTGGTGCAGTTTCTTGTTTCAGAGTCCTGTGAAGCACGATGGCTTCTAGCATTTATTTTAGGAAACTCTCCTAAGAAAGTGGTCCCTCATTGCCCCTGATGTTGGTGTGTATGTGTCTGAGGCTGTTACATGACCAGAAACACATGGAGTCCATGCTCACTGGCTGTGCATTTGTATTTCAGGCATCCTGATAAAAACAAAGATCCTGGGGCCGAAGACAAGTTCATTCAGATCAGCAAGGCTTACGAGGTACTGTGTCAGACTTTGTGATACTACCATGAGCTCCTATAAAGTGTGCCATAGGTGATCAACTCTAGAATGTTCTTTTTGGAAGAGCAGATTGCCTGGGCAGTGACCCAGTTTCCACATGACAGTGAACAGAACATATTTGGCCCTATCCAGTATATTGAAACAAGTATGTGAAGACTTCCACTATTGGAAAATCTGGCCTATTTTTTTTTTTTTTTTTTTTGCCAGTCCTGGGCTTGAGCTCAGGGCCTGAGCACTGTCCTTGGACTTTCTCAAGACTAGAGCTCTACCACCTGAGCCTCAGTACCACTTATGGCTTTTTTCTATGTATATGGTACCGAGGAATTAAACCTGGATCTTTGTGGGTGCTAGGCAAGCACTCTACCACTAGGCCAAACTCCCAGCCCAAATCTGGCCTATTTTAAAAGCTCTAATTAGTATTATGAAATTACCCAGCATATATATGTCACTTAACCTTTCTCAGGTAAAGATTTAAAGAGTCACACGCCAGCCAGGTGCTAGTGGCTCACCCCTATATCCTAACTACTCAGGAGGCTGAGATCTCAGAATCATAATTCAAAGCCAGCCTTTGTGAGACTCTTTATCTCCAAGGAACCAATAAAAGGTAGAACTGTGGCACAAGTGGTACAGCAATAGCGTTGAGCACAAATGCTCCAGGTGCTGAGCTCAAGCCCCAGGACCAGCACCAGAAAAAGAAAAGAAAAGAAAATCTAATTGTGTTATGCTGTTTACATTACTGTATCATTCAAGCTGCTTACAGAAAAGCCCCTTGAAACTGGGGATGTAGCTCAGTAGTGGAACACTTGCTTAGCATGCCCAGGGCCCTGGGTTCAATCCCCAGCACCACAGAACAGAAGCCTTTTGGGCGACCTTCTTGATTTACTTTGGACTCCTTATCTTTCTTCTTGCTAGATTCTTTCCAATGAGGAAAAGAGGACAAACTATGATCACTACGGGCATGCTGGAGAGAACCAGGGCTACCAGAAGCAGCAGCAGCGCGAGTATCGCTTCCACCATTTCCATGAAAATTTTTACTTTGATGAATCATTTTTCCACTTCCCTTTCAACTCGGAGCGACAGGACTCCATTGATGAGAAGTATTTATTGCACTTTTCCCACTATGTGAATGAAGTGGTGCCGGACAGTTTCCGGAAGCCCTACCTCATTAAGATTACCTCCGACTGGTGCTTCAGCTGCATCCACATCGAGCCTGTCTGGAAAGAAGTTGTTCAGGAACTGGAGGGGCTGGGTGAGGTCATTTTACTTAATCTGGAGGAACTGGTAGAAGATAACTTTCATCATTCTGTTTTCTTTTTCTTCTTCTTCTTTTTTTTTTTTTTTTTTTGCCAGTCCTGGGGCATGGACTCAGGACCTGAGCACTGTCCTTGGGCTTTCTCAAGGCTAGCATCTCTCTATTTTTTAAGAGGGAAACTATATGCAATCCATTTTAATGTTGAGTTTCTGCTTTGAAGCTTTATTTCAAGCATCTAGCTAGAATCCTTGCATGTCCACAAACTTGAGAATTATTAGTTGAGCCTGGTGCCAGTAGCTCATACCTATAATTAAATAGGAGGCTGAGAATAGGCATTGTGGCTCAAAGTGGTAGAGCATTGTCCCTGAGCTAAAGAGCTCAGGGACAGTGCCTAGGCCCAGAGTTCAAGCCCCATGAGCCCCCCCCCCAAAAAAAAAATAAATCAAAAACAAAGCAGCAGTGTAGACTTCCAGCAAGGAATGACTACTTAGCACTATTATTTCCTTCTGTGTGTTTGCCTTTAATGTCGCTGGAAAAAAATTGTTCATTGGCATTTCTTTCAACTGCCCTGGGGCATCAAGCAGCTTCAGGTAGCTCTTCTGTACTTTGCAGGTGTGGGAATTGGTGTCGTCCACGCAGGCTATGAGAGGCGCCTGGCCCATCACCTGGGAGCCCACAGCACACCCTCTATCCTGGGGATCATAAACGGAAAAGTCTCCTTCTTCCACAATGCAGTCGTCCGGGATAACCTCCGCCAGTTTGTGGAGAGCCTTCTTCCGGGGAACTTGGTAGAGAAAGTAAGTGTCTATGGAGGAGAATACAGGCAGAACTGTGGCTGTGACCTCTCACACCTGACTTCTACCGTGAGCGGCACAACACATAGTAATGCTTTAATTACACTAAAACATTTATGCCAGAGGCAGTCGGAGACTGAAAACTGAGGTGGGTGAAGTGGAAGCTAAAAGAATTCATTTGCTGGGGGCCGGGAGTTTGGCCTAGTGGTTAAAGTGCTTGCCTAGCATGCATGAAGACCCGGGTTCGATTCCTTGGTACCACATATATAGAAAAAAGCCGGAAGTGGTGCTGAGGCTCAAGTGGTAGAGCTCTAGCCTTGAGAAAGTCCAAGGACAGTGCTCAGGCCCTGAGCTCAAGCCCAGGACTGGCACAAAAAAAAAAAAAAAAAAAAAAATTCATTTGCTGGAAATGGCCATCATTGGACTCTGAATTGAAAACAGCAATGACTAGCCAGGTGCCAGTGGCTCACAGCTGTAATCCTAAATATTCAGTAGGCTGAGATCTAAGGATCATGGTTCAAAGCCAACCAGCCTGGGCAGGAAAGTTCATGAGACTCTTACCTCTAAAAGTGGAGCTGTGGCTCAAAGTGGTATAGTGCTAGCCTTGAGCTCAAAATTGCTTTGATATAGCACCTAGGCCCTGAGCTCAAGCCCCAAACAAACAACAAAAACAACAACAACAAAAACAGTGAATGAGCCCGGCATAGTGGCTCATGCCTATAATCCCAGCTACTCAGAAAGCTGAGATCTGAGGATCGTGGTTCAAAGCCAGCCCTAGCACTAAAGATTTTGAGACTCTTACCTCCAGTTAACCACTAGAAAATGGGAAATGTTGCTGTGGCTCAAGGGTAGGGCTGTAACCTTGAGCTGAAGAGCTTGGGGACAACGCCTAGGTTGAGTTCAAGCCCCCTGACCCCACCTCCAAAAAAAAAAAAAATGACTATTTTCCCAGACAATAAATTAGATCAGGCCAAACATTGGTGGTTCACTCCTGTAACTTCTTAGGAGACTGAGATCTGAGTTCAAAGCCAGCCCACACAGTAAAGTCTGTGAGACTTTAACCATTTAACCTCCAAAAAGCCAGGAGTTGCATATCAGCTCACATAGTAGAGTATTAGCCTTGGGCAAAAAGCGGAAGATCAGAGCCTAGGCCCTGAGTTCAAGCCCCAATACAGCAAAGGACAAAAAGAAGAATTAAATACTGAGATTAACATCTTATTTCTAATTTAAGGTCACAAGCAAAAATTATGTCAGATTCCTCACTGGCTGGCAGCAAGAAAATAAGCCTCATGTCCTTCTGTTCGACCAGGGGTCCTCGATACCACTGCTCTATAAGGTATTGAATATGCTGAGAGAATGGGCGGGGTCTTTTAGTGGAAAGTTGGAATCTGTTTTTTATAAGTACAAGTTGAACATCCCTAATACAAAACCCCCCAAATTGGAAGGTTTTTTTTTTGCCAGTCCTGGACTTGAGCTCAGGGCCTGAGCACTGTCTTTGGACTTTCTCAAAGCTAGAGCTTTAGCAGTTGCGCCTCAGTACCACTTCCGTCTTTTTTTTCTATGTACGTGATACTGAAGAATAGAACCCAGGCCTTCGTGCATGCTAGGCAAGCACTCTACCACTAGGCCAAACTTCCGGCCCTCGGAAGCTTTTTGAGTGTTAACATGGTACCATGGTACCATAAGTAGCAAATCACACAGCTGACTGACCTCATGTCACAGTCAGAATGCAGACACCCTGAAAATAATGTGTACAGGTCGTGTGTGAAGCAAATGAATTTTGTGTCTGGACTTGGTTTCATCCCCACGACGTCTGATTGTGAGTATACTAAGGTTCCAGAATCTGAAACACTTCCATCTTGAGGACCAGGATAGGAGATGCTCAGCATCCAATAGTTTCAAACATGAGAACGGCTCAAAGGTCAGACATCCCATTGTGCTGCCACTCACTACCTTCAGCACACTTGGTGTCATCAAATCCTCAGCAACACCTAGCCACAGGGTCTTAGACCAAGACAGGTACTCATGCTTACAGACGTAGGTGTATAGTGGCCGTACGACATACCCAGGGTCTTGCTGCACTGCCATGTGGGGAGTATGTGATGCCCCCACATCCTGCCTTCTCCGTGGTGCCCTCCATCACAGCTCCAGCATGCCCTGTCATTCTGTGACATGGGTGGGAGAGGATGCCCACACTGATGTCCCGAACACTCCACGCCTCCCAGCCAAGTTCAGTACGTGATTATTTGATTTCATTGTGTAAGTGTTGGAGCTGCAGACCTCCTGGGTGGGTAGGAAGGTGTTCTGGTGGATTTTCACCCCAGCACGGATGTGAATGGACCTACTTTCCTTGTAAGTGAGCTGCCCTGCTGACGACTTCACTTTCTTCCTCACAGTTGACTGCTTTTGCATACAAAGATTACTTATCATTCGGATATGTGTATGTCGGCTTCCGAGCGGCTGAGGAGATGGCAAGGCAGTTCAATGTCAATGCCCATGCCCCTGCCATCCTCATCTTCAAAGAGCATATCAACAAGCCAGCTGACATGATCCAGGTACGTGAGCATCCCATTTGGAGATCCCCTTCACACTTTACCTGCAGCCTCTACGTCAGGAAGCAGGAAAATAAAGTGCCAGTGACCCACTCCTCCAATCTTAGCTATTCAGGAGACTTGAGTTCGGGAGGATTCATCCCAGGTATATACGAGACCCCTTCTTAACCAGTATCTGGGTGCTGTCGTACATGTCTGTCATCGCCACTGCTTAGCAGGCTGAGATCAGTGGAAGGGAGTTCCAGGTCAAGCTAGGCAGCTAAGTGCTCAAGACTCCATCTCAGTAGAAGAAGCTGGGTATAGTATTGTGCACCTGCCGATCCAGCTAGGATAGGAAGCCTAAAATAGGTGGATCATAGTCCAGGACTTAGACATTTTTGGCATTTTTAATGTTGCATATGAAACCAGAATTTGTTCCGTTAGCTCTTCTGTTTTTATTCTTGTTGTCGTTGTTGTTGTTAATTGGTCATGGGACTTAAACTCAGGGCTTGGGTAACATCTCTGAACTATTGTGCTGAAGATTAGTGCTCTAGTGTTTTGAGCCACAACTCCACTTCTAGTTTTCTGGTGCTTAACTGGAGCAACAGCAAAATATCATCTCCAAAAGTTCCTTTTTCCTTTACCCTCCCTCCCCACACTGCCACAGTTAGCATCATAGTTCACACGTGTTCACAAAATGATCATGAAGTGTCCCTATCTTGTGTCTGGCTTCTTCCAACTTAAGTTTTCATGATTTGTAGATATCATTATGTGGAGCTTAGGCATTATTTTTTGGCCAGTCCTGGGGCTTGAATTCAGGGTCTGAGCACTGTCCTTGGGCTTTCTCAAGGCTAGAGCTCTACCACTTGAACCACAGCACCACTATCAGCTTTTTCTATGTATGTGGTACAAAGGAATCTAACCCAGGGCTTCCTGCATGGTAGGCAAGCACTCTACCACTAGGCCAAACTCCTTACCCTCTTTTTTTTTTTTCTTTTGGTCAGTGATGGGGCTTGAATTCTGGGATTGGGCGCTGTCCCCGAGCTCTTCAACTCAAGGCTGGTGCTCTGCTATTTGAGCTACAGTGCCACTTCTGGTTTTCTGGTGGTTAATTGGAGATAAGAGTCTCATGGACTTTTGTGTTTGGACTGGCTTTGAACCATGATCCTCAGATCTCAGCCTCCTGAGTAGCTAGGATTACAGGCGTGAGCCACGGCACCTGGCATGCTTATCCATTCTTATTGTTGAAGACTTCATAAGAATAGATCACAGTACATTGTCCATCCTACTATTGACAGATGTGGACTTTCCATTTCCTGACTATTTGATAATGATGCTGATTGTATTCTCGTTATCTAGTGTCATCTATATGTATGTGGTGTGCCAGTCCTGGGGCTTGAAACAGGGCTTGGGCACTGTCCCTGAGCTTTATTGCTCAAGGATAATGCTCTGCCACTTGAGCTACAGCTTTACTTCCAGCTTTTTTAGTCTTTAATTGAAGGTAAGAATCTCATGATTTACCTACCAGAAGTCAAACCATGATTCTCAATTTCAGCCTCCTGAGTAGCTAGGATTTACAGGCTTAAGCCACCAACACTTAGCTCTAGTGTATTTTTGATGAATATAAGTTCCTTTATTACATGCACTTATCAGTATTCCTCTTTATTATTGGTTCTTTTTTTGTTTCTAGTTGAGTCCTACTTCTACACCAAGATCATGAAGATATTATTGTCAGACAAATCCTAAGGGCTGGGGCCAGGAGTGTGGCCTAGTGGTAGAGTGCTTGCCTAGGATGCACAAAGCCCTGGGTTTGATCCCCTGGTACCACATACACAGAAAAAGCCAGAAATGGTGCTGTCGCTCAAGTGGTAGAGCACTAGTTTTGAGAAAGGTCATTACTCAGGCCCTGAGTTAAAGCCCTAGGACTGGCAAAATAAATAAATCTAAAAGCAAAAAAAAAAAAAAAAAGAAAGAAAGGAATAACCAGCCTTAGAGCTGGAGGCATGACCCAGTTGGTAGAGCACTAGCCAGTGAATCAAGTCAGTAACTGAGTTTGACTTCTGACCTTGGACCAAAAGAATTTTTCAAACATTTATAGCTATGGCTTTAATGTTTAGGGATTTTTTTATTGTTGTTTTTTTCTTTTCTTTGCCTATTTGGTTATGTGTGAGTGTGTGTGTGTGTGTGATACTTGGCATTGAACTGAGCACCTTGCTTTTGTTAGGCAGGGACTCTACCACTTGAGCCCTTTTTTGCATTGGTTATATTCAAATTAGAGTTTCACTTGAAACCCAGGTCAGACTGGACTATGGTCTTTAATTTGCTTCCTTGTGTTTCTGGGGATATAATCATTTGGAAATAGTTTTGGTATCTGATAGGGAAAAAAATCTCTTCAGTGTGATTTGGCCTTTGGACAAGATCTTTAAAAATAAAAAAAAAAAAGCCCTAGCCCTGTAATTGATTTGTAAATATTGACTTTGACTTATCACCCCAGCTATGTGAGAAGTAGAGATCAAGATGGGTGAAGTTCAAGGCAGCTCAGGCAGAAGGTTCATGAGACCTTACCCCAACCAGTCATGACAGTACATGTGTCACTCTAGTTGCAAGGGACTATACATATGAGAACCACAATCAGGCCAGCCTGGGCAAAAACGGAGTCTTTAGGAAAGATTTTGTGATTCCTTTTTTTTTTTTTTTTTTTTTTTTGCCAGTCCTGGGCTTGAGCTCAGGGCCTGAGCACTGTCCTTGGACAGACCTTGAGCCTCAGCACCACTTCTGGCTTTTTTCTATATATGTGGTACCAAGGAATCGAACCCGGGTCTTCATGCATGCTAGGCAAGCACTTTAACCACTAGGCCAGACTCCTGGCTGGCTTTTTTTTTTTTTTCTATGTATGTGGTACCGAGGAATTGAACCCGGGTCTTCATGCATGCTAGGCAAGCACTTTAACCACTAGGCCAAACTCCCAGCCCCTTGTGATTCCTTTTATCATTACAGAACTGTAGATTTATATATATTTTTAGAACTCACTTCTATTGGATTTCTTAAATTGAAGTAACTTTTCTGTTGTTGGTCATGGGACTTGAACTCTGGGCTTGGGTGCTATCCCTAAGCTCTTCAGCTCAAGGCTAACAAAATCTATCACTTTGAGCTACAGCACCACTTCAGGTTTTCTGGTGATTAATTGGAGATAAGAATCTCCCAGACTTTTGTGCCTGGGCTGGCTTTGAACCATGATCCTCAGATCTGTCTCCTGAGTAGCTAGAATTACAGGTGTGAACTACTGTCACTCAGCTTGAAGAAACTTTTTTTCTTCCAACTTCAGCAGTATATGTGGGGCATTCCTTGATAACAGTTTCTTGTACCTTTTCTATTGGCTTTTTCAAACCACTAAATTTGGATTTGTGGATTTTCTTCTTTTTACCTTTATATTTTTGGGGTTTTGTTGTTGTTGTAACTCTTGACATGGATGCTTAAGTCATTTCCTTTCTTTCTTTCTTTCTCTCTTCTTTTTTTTTGTGTGTGGGGGGGGGGAGGAGGAGGGGTGGTCATGGCACTGGAACTCTGGGCCTGGGTGCTGTCCCTGAGCTCTTTAGAAGAGCTCAAGGTCACTGCCCTACCTTTGTGCCACAGTCCCACTTCCTGTTTTCTAGAGATACATTGAAGATAAAAGTCAGGCTTTGTAGTATCCCAGCTGGCTTTGAACCTCGATCCTCAGATCTCAGCCTCCTGAGTAGGGAGGATTACAGGCATGAGCCACCATGCCGACACTAATAATTTTTAATTGTGGCTGTTTTGGGAGACAAAGTGTCACTATGTTACCCAATCTGACATTGAATTCCTGAACTCTATCTGTCCTCCTGTCTCAGCCCCCAAGTAACTGAGACTACAACTTCATGCAGGTTAATATCATTTTAAATTGCCCTCCAAAATAATATTGCCTCCGTATCTCAAAGCTTTGATAAATAGTATTTATATATTTAGTAAGTTTTGGATAAATGAATGTATCAAAAAATGCCAATGGCTCATGCCTATAATCCTAGCTACTCAGGAGGCTGAGATCTGAGGATCATAGTTCAAAGCCAGCCCAGACACAAAAGTCCATGAGACTCTTCTCTCCAATTAACCACTAGAAAACCAGAAGTGGCGCTGTGGCTCAAATGGTAGAGAACTAGCCTTGAGCTGAAGAGCTCAGGAACAACACTCAATTCCAGAGTTCAAGTCCCAGGACTAACAATAAAAACAAACCAAAAAAATCTATTAGATGTTAGAAAACTTACTTCTTAGATCAATGGCTTATTCAAAATACTTTCCTTAATTTCCAAATAAAGGTAAATGCTTTCATTTCTGGCTTCTGTTGTGTTTTTCATTCTCTATAAATAAGCATTCTCTTACCTGGCTATGTGGTTGGTATGTTATTATCACTTTTTTTTTTGGCTGGTCCTGGGACTTGAACTTAGGGCCTGAGCACTGTATTGGGTTTTCTCAAGGCTACAGCTCTGCCACTTGAGCCTCAACACCACTTCCGGCTTTCTTCTATGTATATGGTACCTAGGAATCAAACCCGGGTTATTATCATTTTTTATTGTAATTAATAGAAGGGTTACATGATAGTTGCCAGATAGATGGTGCATTAATTCCCATACATTGATACCCTTTCAACATGTCTTGGTCCCCATTTCCCTCCCCTCCATTTTTATGATCATTTTTAGTAAGAATGTGAGCAAAATGCATTCCCACGTGCTGTGTCTGCATGTTGGAGGGGCAGAGTGTCCTGACTTGTTGGTTTCCCTGCAGGCGCGTGGGCTGAAGAAGCAGGTCATCGATGACTTCATCACCCAGAACAAGTACCTGTTGGCAGCCCGCCTCACCAGCCAGAAGCTCTTCCATGAGCTCTGCCCCGTGAAGCGCTCTCACCGGCAGAGGAAGTAAGGACACGCGCTCGGCTTGGCTTCCCACCCCAGTGCAGGGCCTGCTCCTGCACTCCAGCCTCACCCTGGGGTCCAGTTGATTCCTCAGCTCCTGAGTAATGGCTGACTGGGAGGTGGCAGGTAGCTAGGTCCACACTGTTGAATGATCTAGCCTGGAATTAGAGATGCGCATGTTAGCAGAGACTTCAGAGTGAGAAGACTTTGTCAGTAAAGCTGAGGCCCTTTAATGAAGCCTAGAGTGACAGCTACTCCCTCCTATAGCAGAGGAGACAGGAAAGGGCGATCACCGAGGAAATGATAAATTACAGTGGGGAATTGGAAAGGCCAAGCCATACATATTTAATAAAATATGTATGCAAAGTATTACTACACAGTCTCTGAAAAGTTTGAACTACAGGGAAATATTTATTGTACCTTCTCAGACTGATGGATCAGTGGCTTTCAACTTTCGGCTGTGTCATATGTAAAAGATGTCTGGACAAGCCAGTCGCCAGTGGCACACATCTGTGATCCCTGGAGGACTGTGTTTGAGGCCAGTCTATACTCTCATGGCTCATTTAATTAAGATCTCAGCTCAACATTCCCCCGACCAACCTGTCTGCCAAAATACGATTTCCACCCCATGCTGGCCTCTCTCTGGCCCTTCCTCCTCTTCTTTTTGTCATAGTTCTGTGCTTAGCCATGAGGAGATGGCTATTCATTTATTTAACATCCAGCTTCTTCTCTGGTCTGAGTTCATAAGGGCAGCAATGCCTTCTGTCTTCTCGAGTAAGTGCATAGAGTAAGTACCAGCATGTAGTAAGATATTTTAGTAATTGGTTGGATGGATGGATGGATGGATGGATGGGTGGATGGCTCAGCTTCCAATATGACTTGCAAAAGAAGTGTACCTTCAGTAATACAAAGTCTCTTAAAAGAAAGTCCTAAGGGCCAGGCCGGAATTGGGCTTGGGGGAACACTAGTAGACTGCAGAAGGAGCAAGTCACTAGTGAGTTGGGGGTCTCCTCTCCACTCAATACTGAAGACACTGAGCAGTGTCTTCAGTCTGTAAGATGGGGTGGGTCTCCCATCTCCCCCACACCCACTGGCCTTCTGCATCCTGGGCCTGTCCCCAGGTTGGTGGTAGCATGCTCTCTCTTGCTCGTGCAGATACTGTGTGGTTTTGCTGACTACAGAGGCCTCCAAGATGAGCAAAGCCTTTGAAGCCTTCCTGTCCTTCGCCTTGGCAAACACACAAGACACAGTGAGATTTGTGCACGTGTACAGCGGCCGACAGCCAGAGTTTGCCAGCACCCTGCTCCCCAACAGCGAGGCATTTCAGGGGAAGTCCGCGGTGAGCCCCACTTCTCCTCCTGACCCTATGTTCTTTTTTTTTTTTTTTTTTTGCCAGTCCTGGGCTTGAGCTCAGGGCCTGAGCACTGTCCTTGGACTTTCTCAAGGCTAGAGCTCTACCACTTGAGCCTCAGCACCACTTCTGGCTTTTTTCTAGGCATGTGGTACCGAGGAATCGAACCCGGGTCTTCGTGCATGCTAGGCAAGCACTTTAACCACTAGGCCAAACTCCCGGCCCCAGACCCTATGTTCTTTTCAAGACCTTGGCCCTTGGTTCTGTTTAACCTAGAAAGCTCTGAGAGGTGTTTTGGAAGCCTGGTAGGAGGCAGCCTTTCACATCCAGAGATGGGCTGGGTCTCCTCGGAGATCAGGGCTTGAACTCAGCACCTGGTGCTTTCCCTTTGTAGCTTGAAGCTGGCCTTGTACCACTTGAGCCACACCTCCCTTTTAGCTTTTTGCTGGTTAGTTCAAGATGAAGGTCTCTCAGATATGTCTGCCTGGGCTGGCTTTGAACCAGCCTTCAGTTCCCAGCCTCATGATTAGCTGGCTTTACAGGCATGAGGGACCAGCACCTGGTGGACCTTCTCACCAGCCTCACCCCAAGCAGGTCAGTCCCTGCCAGACCCCAAGTGGATGCTACATTTTTCCAAATCTTCAGAATGCTCTTTGGAATCGCCTCCTCTGCCTGTTCCCTGTCATCTTACTGGATCTCCTTCCTTCCCCTGCTTTGTCATCACATCTTCAGGGTTATGCGTCTTCTCTTGGGTCAGGATGTGGAGCAAGGCCCTGAGCTCCATTGCCATTGGTATCATGGAAAACCTCTCTGCCTTTCTTGAAAAATCAACATTAAGCCAGCATGGCATGGCATGGCACGGTGGCTCATGCCTGTAACCCTAGCTACTCAGGAAGCTGAGATCTGAGGATCAAGGTTCAAAGCCAGCCCGGGCCCAAAAAGACTTGAGGCTCTTATCCTCAGTTAACCTGTAGAAAATGGGAAGTGGGGCTTGGCTTAAGGATAGGGCAGTGGCCTTTTGCTGAAGAGCTCAGGGACAGTGCCCAAGCCCAGGGGTAGGGTGGTAGCCTTGAGCTGAAGAGCTCAGGGACAGTGCCCAAGCCCAGGGGTAGGGTGGTAGCCTTGAGCTGAAGAGCTCAGGGACAATGCCCAAGCCCAGGGGTAGGGTGGTAGCCTTAAGCTGGAGAGCGCCCAGGCCCAGAGTTCAAGCGCCAAGACCCACCAAAAAAAAAAAAAAAGCCCTTTTCTTTAAAAAGAAAACAAAACTGTGAAAGTTACCATAAAAGTAATTGCTTTTAGGAGGTTGGAACCAAAGAATATCTTGACCCTAGGAGTTCAATACTACGTTGAGCAACGTAAGGACACCCCATTTCAGTAAACAATAACATTAATTTCTTCTGTCAGAAAATTTTCACTCAGTGCTAGGGGCTGTGGCTCAGTTGATGGAGCACTACCTAGCGAGCACCCTACCCTCAAGCCAAGCCCCACTTCCCGTTTTCTAGAGGTTAAGTGGAGTTAAGGGTCTCAGGTCCTTTTGTACCTGGGCTGGCTTTGAACCCTGATCCTCAGATCTTAGCCTCCTGAGTAGCTAGGATGACAGGGGTGAGCCAGCACCAGCCTGGAGGGCTTTTGTTTATTTGTTTGTTTTATTGTATTTTATTTTTGGGATAATGTATAGGGGTTACGGTTACATTCGTCAGGTAATGGGTACCTTGATACCTCCTCTCTTGTTTCTGTGCCTTTCCCTCCTCCGTGGAGGGCTTTTATTTTTGTGAAACACAGTCTACCCCTGCAGTCCAGGCGGCCTTCAGCCCGTGATTTTCCCAACCTCTAGTTGCTGGGGTTACAGGCATGTGCCACACACATGGCTGCTTTTGAGATGTGTGGTGGTTTTCTTCCCTTCTCCCAGGTGTCCATCTTGGAAAGACGCAACACAGCTGGAAGGGTGGTGTATAAAACCCTGGAAGACCCCTGGACAGGCAGTGAGAGTGACAGATTTGTCCTCCTGGGCTACCTTGACCAGCTGCGGAAAGATCCAGCTCTTCTGTCCTCGGAGGCTGTGCTTCCAGAGCTGGCGGATGAACTTGCCCCTGTAAGCAACCTGGCCCAGTAGAGCATGGGGGGGAGGGGATAGAGAGCCGGGCTCTGCTGAGCACACTGTGCCAGGGCAGAGCTCCCCCTCCTCAACCACCGTCTTGCTTTCTCTCCCCACAGATGTTCCTCCTGCGGTGGCTCTACTCCACCTCCGACTACCTCGCAGACATCTGGGATAGCGTGTTTCACAACAACTGGTAGGAGAATGGCTGGAAAAGGATTCTTTCTAAGTTAATTCCAGCTTCCTGGTTTCTTTTTTGGGAATAACCCATCCTCGTGTCAGTGGGAAAACGATGGCTCATTGCCAACAGATGCTCTGCTTCAATAATTTCTTTATTTATTTGGTACTGGGGATCGGACCCAGGATGTTGCACTTGCTAGGCAATCACTTTGCCACTGAACTACATCCCAGCCCCTTATGTATTTATTTCTGTTGATCACAGGGCTTGAACTCTGGGCCTGGGCACTGTCCCTGAGCTCTTCAGCTCAAGGCTACTGCCCTACCCCTTGAGACATAGTATCACTTCCGGTATTCTGGTGGTTAGTTAGTTAATTGGAGATAAAAGGTTCATGGACTTCAGTGCCTGGGCTGGCTTTGAACCAAGATCCTCAGATCTCAGCCTCCTGAGTAGCTAGGATTACAGGTGTAAGCCACCACACCTGGCAATTTTTTTCCTTTTATTTATTTATTGTGTGCTAGTTCTTATACTCAGGTCCTAGATGCTGTCCCTTAGCTTTTTCTCTAAAGGGTAATAGGCTACTGCTTGAGCCACAGCTCCACTTCTGGGTTTCTGGTGGTTAATTGGAGATAAGAATCCCGTAAGAGGGCTAGGAATGTGGCTTAGTGGTTGAGTGCTTGCCTAGCATATATGAAATCCTAAGTTCAATTCCTTGATACCACATAAACAGAAAAACCCAGAAGTGGTGCTGTGATACAAGTGGCAGAATGCTAGCCTTGAGCAAAAGAAGCTCAGGGACATTACCCAGACTAGCACAAAAAGAACCTTATAGGAGACTTGTGGATCAAAACCAGCTCAGGCAGGAAAGTCCATGAGACTCTTATCTCCAATTAACCACCAGAAAACTGGAAGTGAAGCTGTGGCTCAAAGTGGTAGCCTTGAGTAAAAAGGCTCAGGGAGCTAGGTCGTGATGGCTCAAGCCTGTAATCCTAGCTGAGATCCGAGGATTGCAGTTCAAAGCCAACCCAGGCACTAAAGCCTGTGAGACTTTAACCACCAAAAAAACAGAAGTGGCACTGTGGCTCGAGTGGTAGAGCGCTAGCCTTGAACTACAGAGCTCAGGGAGAGCTCCCAGACCCAGAGTTCAAGTCCCATGACCAAAAATAAAAAAATATATATTTTTTAAAAAAAGCTCAAAGACGATGTCCAGGCCCTGAGTTCAAGCTCCACAACCAACAAAAGAGAAAAGAATCTCATAGACATTCCTGACCAGGCTGGTTTTGAACCATAATCCTCAGATCTCAGCCTGTTCAGTGGCTAGGATGACAGACATAAACCACCAGCACTTGGCTTCAGTCCAGTACTTTTTTGCCCAGGGCCAGCATTGGCCCACAGTTGGCTTCATGTGTCGCCCATGTAGCAGTAGTCAGAGACTACTGCTTTCTGCAAGTTGGGGAAGGGTACCCCAGTTATACCCTTGTTGACCTTGAGGAATACAGAACTGGGACTCCCCTCTTCATCCAGGCACCAGCATGCACATATGAGTGTCTGAATTAATCTTGGTGGTGGTGTCCATTCCAAGTCCCAACAAGGCTGCTTGCTGCACATTTGTGCTGTGACTCCTGGCACTTAACACAATGCCTGAAAACTGACAGGCCCCTCATGTGTGGCTGCGCATAAACAAAGATTTAGAATACCACTTCCCAGCAAGGTGTGCTGGTCACTTGTAGTCCAAGACAGGAGTATTGACAGTTTAAGGCCAGATTGAATTATAGAGCCAGACTGTCTCAACAAACAGCAAGGTAGGGCTAGGAATGTGGCTTAATGGTAGAGCACTTGACTAGCATTCACAAAGCCCTGGGTTCCATTCTTCAGCACCAAAAGTAGAGAAAAAGCCTGAAGTAACACCTGTGACTCAAGTGGTAGAATGCAAGCCTTGAGCAAAAATAAGTTCTGGGACAGACCAGGGTTCAAGCCCTAGGACAGGAAAAGAAGGAAGGAAGGATGGAAGAAGGAAAGGAAGGGAAAGAAAAAGCCAGGCACCAGTGGTTCATGTTTGTAAGCCTGGTTACTCAAGAGGCTGCAACCTGAAGAATCATGGTTTGAAGCCAGCTCAGGAAGGAAAGTCCGTGAGATTCCCATCTCCAGTCAACTAGCAAAAAGCCAGAAATAGGGCCAGGAGCTTAGCCTACTGGTAGAATGCTTGCCTAGCATGCGTGAAGCCCTAGGTTTGATTCCCTAGTACTGCATACAAAGAAAAAAAACAGAAGTGGTGCTATGGCTCAACTAACAGAGCACTAATTTTGAGCAAAAAAGTGTCCAAGGACACTGCCCAGGCCCTGAATTCAAGCCCCCGGGCTGGCAAAAAAAATGAAACTGTGGTTCAAGTGGTAGAGCACTAGCCTTGAGTAAAAAAAGTCAAGTGAGAATTCCAGGCCCAGAATTCAAGCCTGGCACAAAACAAAATGAATAAAATAAAATCAAACGATTATACAGGAAATCTTGAAAGCTTGATATTCACCCCTATGTGCCCTGTTCCACCACTCTTAGCCATTTCTGGATTATACTGGCTAAAAAGGGGCTGGAGGATTGGCTCAAGTGGAACAACACTTGCCTAGAAAGGTATGAGGCCTCTAGTTCAATCTCACATACTGCCAAAACAAGAAAATCAATAAAACTGAAGTCATTACCCAAACTTGTTTTTTTTCTTTGTCGGTCATAGAACTTGAACTCTGGGCGTGGACATTATCCCTAGGCTCTTCAGCTCAAGGCTGCCACCCTACCCCTTGAGCCACAGTGCCACTTCCAGTTTTCTACCGGTTAATTGGAGATAAGAGTCTCATGGACCTTAGTGCCTGGGATGGTTTTGAACCATGATCCTCAGATCTCAGCCTCCTGAGTAGCTAGGATTACAGGCGTGAGCCACCACACCCAGCATTCCCTAAAATTTTATTTTTATTCAGCACTGTCCAAGCATCAGAAAATTGTTCCATGAGGGGTCAAGAGTTTGGCCTAGTGGCAGAGTGCTTGCCTAGCATGCACAAAGACCCAGGTTCGATCCCTCAGTACCACATACATAGAAAAAGCTGGAAATGGTGCTGTGGCTCAAGTGGTAGAGCTCTGGCCTTGAGAAAGTCCAAGGACAGGGCCCAGGCCCTGAGCTCAAGGCCCAGGACTGGGAAAAAAAAAATAAAAAAAAAAAAGTTGTTCCATGAGTAGCATGTAACTGCCTTGTGACAACCGTGACTCCTCTTACCAGGTGGGCAGTGCACTCTGATAATGCCAACATGCAGACCCAGATTTCCGGGATCAGGACTGGTTAGAACCCTAAGGAAACAGTGTGCCTTCCCTCAGCCAATGCAGAACAGCCTGTTTGGGGAACAGTGCTTATTGATGCATAAGCTCCTTGTCTCCCAGCCCCCATGATGCTAATACAGCTGTGTGCTTGGTTCCAGGCGGGAGATGATGCCCCTGCTATCTCTCATCTTTTCGGCCCTCTTTATCCTCTTTGGCACCGTCATTGTCCAGGCTTTCAGGTAAGTGCCCGGCTGCTCAGAGAGAGCCTCAAACCTCCACAGTCAGTCATATTTTTCCTTCCCCCCAGTACCATGGTTTGAATTTAAGACTTTGCATTCTCATTTGGATTTTTTTTTTTTTGTTTTTTGCCAGTCCTGGGCTTGAGCTCAGGGCCTGAGCACTGTCCTTGGACTTTCTCAAGGCTAGAGCTCTACCACTTGAGCCTCAGCACCACTTCTGGCTTTTTTCTATGTATGTGGTACCGAGGAATCGAACCCAGGTCTTCATGCATGCTAGGCAAGCACTTGAACCACTAGGTTAAACTCCCGGCCCTCACTTGGATTTTTTGCTCATAGCTGGTAGTCCGTTACTTGAGCAATCCCTCAAGTCCAGCTTTTTGCTCACCAAAGATAGAGTGTTTTGGACTTTTCTTTCTTTTTTTTTTTTTTTGGGGGGGGGGGGTGGTTGGCTTAAACTTGGCCTGGGGGCTGTCTCTGAGCTCTTCAGCTCAAGGCTACTGCCCTACCCTTGAGCCAAGCCCCACTTCCCGTTTTCTAGAGGTTAATTGGAGATAAGAGTCTCAGGTTCTTTTGTGCCCCCTGGCTTTGAACCTTGAACCTCAGATCTCAGCCTCCTGAGTAGCTAGGATGGCAGGGGTGAGCCATCGCTCCTAGCCTCTTTTGGACTTTTCTACCCAGGCTGACTTCAAACAGATCTCAGCCTCCTGGGTCTCTATGATTGACAGGGGAGTCACTGGCACCAGCTCTACACTCTTTCTTTAGAGTATTCCTCTTGAGCCGGGAGTGTGCACAGCCTGCACAAAGCCCTAGGTTCAATTCTTTGGTACCAGATACACAGAGAAAGGCAGAACTGGTGTGATGGCTGAAGTAGTAGAGCACTATCCTTGAGAAAGCTCAAGGACAATACTCGGGCCCTGAGTTTAAGCCCCAGCACTGGCATAATAAATAAATAAATAAAATATAATATTTGTGTTTGCATCCTCAGTGACTCCAGTGAGGAGCAAGAGTCCCAGCCCCCAGAAAAAGAGGAAGTCCCTGAGAAGACCGGGAAGACAGAGCCGAGCTTCATCAAAGACATCAGCAGGTTTTCCTGACACACAGAACCCTCTGCTGCCCTCAGCCCCTGCTGCAGCGCCCAGCCCACAGCCTGACAGTCGGGCCTATGGGCAGCACAGAAGACTGTCCCCCACCATGTGTGAGAGCTAGATACAGGTTGAGCACCCCTACTTTGAAAGCCCAGAATCTGAAATGAGGCACTATGCAAAACTTGTGGCCACAGTGAAAAGTGCCAATGTGTGGTCACAAATGGAAAGTTCTGGACCTGGACCTCATGGGTCAGGCTGTGAGCAGACCTAGGACTATGTCTCACGTCCATGATGTGTTTCTCGATCTCATAATGGATAGTGAAGGCACCATAAGGAAGGTGGTGGATGAGCCAGAAGCAAGTCCTGACCCATGCCTGGATGGCTCTGGAGGCAGAGCACACAGCCCCAGAGAGGGGCTCAGTCCCTAGACAGAGACTCAGGCTGAGTGGCCATACCCCCTTCATCTTGTCCTAAAGCAGCCTCTGCACCGCCAGAAGCTACCTCAGAAAGACTGTTGCAAGTCAGGGGCCCCCCTCTGATCTTGCACCCCATTCTACCAGTGCGATACTTAAGTAGCATTCCCAGTCTGGTCAGCCGTCTTCAAAGTAGTAGTGATGTCATTACCCTCCCTCCCCCCTCCTACCTCCTCTGCCCTCCCCGCCCCTCCCCATGTGGTAACCCTCACACCCCCCCCCCCCATTTCTCCGCAGCAAGGTTCCTAAGAAAGGCTTTGTGGAGGTGACGGAGCTCACGGACGTGACGTACACCAGCAACCTGGTGCGCCTGCGGCCCGGCCACATGAACGTGGTCCTCATCCTGTCGGCCTCCACCAAGAACAGCCTGCTGCAGAAATTTGCTTTCGAGGTCTATTCGTTCACTGGGTAGGCACGCGTGTGTAGGCCGGCGTGTGAGAACATGAGGGGGCGGGAGGGGCCCTTCCTGGCCACGCCCCTCCTTCTGTGTCCATACCTAAGCCATAATGGGAGTTTTTAGTTGTGTCTAGGGCTTGAACTCAGGGTCTGGGTGCTGTCCTTTAACATTTTAGCTCAAGGCTGGTGTTCTACCACTTGAGCCACAGCTCTGATTCTGACTTTTGTGTAGTTAATCGGAGATTAGAGCCTCGGGGACTTACCTGTCCAGATTGGCTTTGAACAGGTGGTCCTTAGACATCGGAGCTCAGACTTCTGAGGAGATAGGATTACCAGAAAGAGCCTCCAGCACCCAGCTCCCGGGGCAAGACTTCTTCTCCCCTTTTGCGTTCATGTTTTGTTGTTTTGAGAGCGCCTGGCGCATGTGCAGCCTCAGGCCCTGACCCTTCCTTGCCCCTCACCAGCAGTTCTCCCTGCAGGAGCAGCTGCCTACACTTCTCCTTCCTGAGCCTGGACAAGCACCGGGAGTGGCTGGAGTACTTGCTGGAATTTGCCCAAGATGCAGCCCCCATCCCAAACCAGTACGATAAGCATTTCATGGAGCGGGACTACACAGGTTATGTACTGGCTCTGAACGGCCACAAGAAATACTTCTGCCTTTTCAAGCCCCAAAAAACACTGGAAGAGGAGGAGGCCTTGGGGGCGTGTGGCGATCTGGACCCCTCCCTCCACCTGAGCGAGTCTCGGGGGAAGTCTTCCTGCGTGGGGTCCAAGCCCATCAAAGGCAAGTTGAACAAGTTGTCCTTGTGGATGGAGCGGCTGCTAGAAGGATCCTTACAGAGGTTTTATATCCCATCATGGCCTGAGCTAGACTGAGTCGATTTCCAAAAGAGATGTGAACTCTTCTGATTTTTAACATGCCCCAGGAAACAGGTATTTTCAGGACTCAGAGTAGAGATTAGAATTACTCTTCAGAACAATGCCTAGAAGATTCTTCCTCTGCCCTGCCTTCACCTAGGGCAGGTTTGAATTCCCTAGATACGAACACTTGCCTTTGGATGTCCTCATCCGAATGCCTCTGCACTATTTAAAGTAGACCGCTCCTTCCTTCCACCCTGCCGAGCCTGTCCCAGGCTCCTACTCTCCTCCTTTCTCATCCTGCCCCACGTGGCCCCAACCCTGACCCTGAAGAAGACCTGTCGTGCAGGTCAGGTGGGATCATTGGCCTTCCCCTCATCCAGCCTCAGGCCCAGGCCTGGCCCCCGCTGTACCTCTCTATCCCACAGCGCATGCTCCTACCAGGGAATGGCCCACTGCAACTACAGGGCCCTGCGTCCTGAAATCGGCCTAGTTCCAATCTCCCATGGGATAGTTGTTCTGGGAGTGAGCAGCTGAGAAATGTATTTGGGGGTATCCCCCACAGCAGCTTGCCAGGCACGGTTTGGCAAGGAAAGGGGTGAGTGGGGGCTCTGCAGATGAGCTAACTTTTCTCCCAGGCAGAGGAAAGAGACTGCCAGGAGGCTTCCTGGGATCACGAGTGGCCTCCCCACGCCTCGCCCCCCCCTCCAGGGCATGGGGTCTCCCCACCAGATGCACTGTAAGACTGAGCCGCTGACCTGTATGTTTCAGATGCCTTTCTGCCTCTGTTGATTTTAGGGTATGGATATTTAGGAGCCATAACTTGTAATCTTGTTCTCTGAACGTAGATAAATAAGCTGCTATAAAGCCAGTAGATGTTAAACTGAAGACAAGTTCTTCCTGCCTGGAGCCGGGTGGAGGAGCCTCCAGGTTCCCTGGCATCTCTCTAGTAAAATGCCAGATGCATCTTTGTACCAAGGAACTTAAACTCTCTCAATAGCTGCATTTTGAACGTCACCCCCAAAGTGCTGTATCTTCAAGTCATTTTGAGGGTTTTTGCTTTGGGGGCTTTTTTTTGTGACAAATGAGCCAAAACTCATTCTAGACTCCACGTTGAACAGTACTCACTTTCCACTTGTGGCCCATGTTCTGGTGTCTGGCTTCACTGGTCACCTCTCCCTCGCACTCTTTTCCCTGGGTCAGGCCACACCCACCATCTGCTCCCTCAGCTCTGGCCTGCTGTGCCCTCGGGACCCTGGGCTCCAAGCAGCCATGCCAGCCCCACGAGTGGGCAGACCACCAGTGGAGTTTGGACAGCTTCCAGGACTGGTCTTATTCTGCCATCACAGCAAATGCCCTTTCACACAAGTGAGGGATAGGGCAGTGACTAAGTTAGTATTTCTTTAATCATAACTGCTTTCTCAACAAAGCCACTCAGATCTTAATTATTGAAACATCAAGCTACAGTGATTAATTGGTAAATTATTTGAACCCAAGAATTCCTGTAGTTTTCATTGAGTCTATAGCTTTATTAAAAAATAATTTCAAAAACAAAACTCACTGCCAGGCTTCCTTCATTGTCCCTTTGAATGTGGACACTGACTCTGGCGCTGCAAGTCAGGGTCCCTAGCTCAGGTAGAAACAGCAAAGTCACCCGTCCCTCCACATGCCAGTCTTAAAAACTGTTTCCTGAAAGCTGCAGATACAGTTTAGTGGTAGAGCACATGCAGCCTTGAGTTGCAGTCCCAGCCCCAACAACAACACACAAAAGTAATAGTTGAGGTAGATATATATCATGGGGTTTTAATGATCCAGCTGCTCTTGAGTAGTTTTGGTTCAGTGGTAGGTTTTTGTTACTTGTTTTGTTTTACCAGTTCTGGGCTTGAACTCAGAGCCTGGGTTCTGTCCTTGAGCTTTTTGTTGTTGTTGTTGTTCAATGCTAGGGCTCTACCACTTGAGCCACAGCACCACTTTTGGCTTTTTCTGTTTTTCTGCTAGGCTAGCACTGTACCACTAAGCCACATTCCCAACCAAGGTTTGTTTGTTTTTGCCAGTCCTGGAGCTTGAATTCAGGGCCTGAACTCTGTCCTTGAGTTCTTTTGCTCAGGGCTAAAACCCTATCCTTGAACCACTTCAGGCTTTTTCTGTGCATGTAGTACTGAGGAATGGAACCCAGGGCTTCATGATACTGTCTACCATAAAGCCACATTCCCAGCCCTTTCCCAGATAACTTGTAATTTGTTTGCCCTAGAGAAGATGGTGGTGATGGAATTAATGTACTCCTGGAAAGTGTGTCAGTGCAGAAACTGTGCTACTATTTGGCGACTAGTCGAGTTATGCCCCTAGGGGACACGTGGAAGTTTTGGTGTTTTGGTTTTGGGGTTTGTGAGAGAGCCTTTCTGTATAGCACTGGCTGGCCTCAAGCTCACCATCCTTCTGCCTCAGCCTCTCCAGTGCTAGAATTACATGCACTGCCACCTCAGCCTTTTCTCCTGAATGTTATTTTGGGGTATCTGTTTACTTTTATGTGTCAACTATGAGCCAATCTCTGCTCAGCCAATGCCAGCATTTCTCCTCCTGAGGTCTGTAATCATAGAGGACCCAGCTTTGGTTTTAACAGCTTAGTCTTTATTGACACATTGTATTTAGTAGCTAAGTAAACACTGAGGCAATGCAAGTCTTGTAGAATATGCACCCATGTCAAAGATCTTTTTGTTATTGCCCAGGTGTTGTTGCATGGTTTGTGTCACTCCAAGGCAGGGGGCACTAAGCATCGTAACAGTGAGCTTTCCAGAAGGTACCCTGCTCTCTCCCCTCTTGCCATGGCTGTCTTGGACAATGTGGTCATAGTTGTCATCATCTGTCTGCAGCTTCTTTAGCTCATGGCCTCTTTTTTTTTTTTTTTTTGCCAGTCCTAGGACTTGAACTTAGGTCCTGGGCACTGTCCCTGTGCCTCTTTGTGCTCATGGCTAGCACTCTACAACTTGAGCCACAGTGCCATTTCTGGCTTTTTCTATGTATGTGGTACTAGGGAATTGAACCCAGGGCTTCACGCATACGAGGCATGCACTGTACCACTGAGCCACCTCAGCCTTCCCAGCCTCATGGCCTCCTATTTACTGCCATCCTAATTTGCAGCTGTCCTCCATACATCATTTTTTTCATCAGTGTTTTTCTTACATAATAAGAAATAGGGAGCCAGGCACCTGTGGCTTATGCTTATACTCCTAGCTACTCAGGAGGCTGAGATCTGAGGAGCAAGGTTGAAGCCAGCCAAGGCTGGCTTATCTTCAGTTAACCACAAAAAGGCCAGAAGTGGAGCTGTGGTTCAAGTGGTAAGAGTGCCAGCCTTGAGTGAGTAAAGAGATTACGCCCCTAGTTCAAGCCCGAGGACCAGCACAGACACAGAAAAAGAAAAAAAACAACAGGTCTGGACTGTGCTTTTAAGTGACTTGCTTTGTCTGGAAATAGGTATCAGAAGTAAACACTAAAAGCTGGGCGCGGTGGCTCACACCTGTAATCCTAGCTGTTAAGGAAGTTAAGATCTGAGAATCGTGGTTCAAAGCCAGTTCGGGCATGAAAGTCCATGAGACTCCTATCTCCAATTAAAACTAAAAGTGCTGCTGTGGCTCAAGTGGTAGAGTGCTAGTCTTGAGCACAGAGAGGCCCAGGAACGGTGCCCAGGCCCAAGTTCAATTCGCATGTCCCACCAAAAAAAAAAAAAAAGCAAGACATGGAGCCTTTTTAAGTTTGTTTTCCCAAAGTAAAATCCCAGGTTGGAGGGTATAGCTCAGTGGCAGAGTGTTTATCTAGCAGGTGTGAGGCCCTGGGCTCCATTAGAAAATTAATGGAAAATTAATAATAAAGTAGGATTCCTTCAAATTGGATCCAGGGGCTGGAGATGTAACTCAGTGGAAGCACACTTTCCTAGCATTCTTGAAACCTCAGCACCATAACGAAAGTAAAAGCTGATGTAGAAGAAATGTAGTTCACATCCACATATCTGCCTAAGACTCTAGAGGACACACAAGTGTCATGGCGGCCGCCTCAGATGATTAGGAGAGATGACTTCACTTGGAACACACGTCTGAGAAGGTGAATATACTTTGCACTTTTGATACTCTCAGGAGTAACTTAATTTGGCAAATTCTTTTTTTTTTTTTAATGTTTGAGGGTTTTTTTTCAGTTTTTTTGTTTTGAGGTGTGTGTGTGTGTGTGTGTGTATGTATATGGGTGTGTGTGTGTGTTGTGCACAAGCACTGAAGCTGATGTTATTTTGTTTTAAGAATACTACAGTCTGGAAACAAATAAACTATTTTAATGTGTGATGACTAACAGGCTAGCTCTTCTGTTTCATAAAGATGATTTGAAAAGATACAGCATCTATAAAATTGAACTAATGCCATTTGAGGTGGCTCACACCTGTAATCCAAGCTACTCAGGAGGCTGAGATCTGAGGATTGAGGTTCAAAGCCAACTCTAAAGAACTTGAAACTCTTATCTCCAATTAACCACTAGAAAATGGGAAGTGGAGCTTGGCGCAAGGGTAGTAACCTTGAGCTGAAGAGCTCAAGGACAGTGCCCAGGCCCAGAGTTCAAGCCCCATGACCCACAAATAATAATAATAATAATAATAATAATAATAATAATAATAATAATAAAATTGAACTAATGTGTAATACTACACATTAACATGTTTAACAGCACAACAGCTCAGGAAGGGTTGTCCACAAAGGGAAGATGGTGGCTTGAAGAATAGATGATGGAAAACTGAATCTTACAGGGCTGGGTTAGATGTCTTGTTAAGGCTCTGCTTAAGTCACCGTGGGTGCTCAGTGCACTGTTCTGGGCTGAGCAGAAAATTTCTTACAGAGATCTGCATGTGTTTTCTTTTACATTGACTACTGCTCACACTGCTTCTTTTGTCAGTTGTGGGACTTGAACTCTGGGCCTGGGTGCTATCCCTGAGCACTTCAGCTTAAGGCTACCACAGCCTTGAAAACCAGAAGTGTCTGGTTTTCTGGTGGTTAACTGGAGATACGAGTCTCAGGGACTTCAGTGCCCGGGCTGGCTTTGAATCTCAATCCTCAAATCTCAGCCTCTTAAGTATCTAGGATTGCAGGCGTGAGCCACCGTGCCCAGCTGCTCACCATGTTTCTAAGACCAAGACACAGCCATAGATTCCTAAGAGGACCTCTATTTTATTTCATTTTTCATTTGTGTGTGTTTGCTGGACCTAGGACTTGATCTCAGGGCCTGGGTACTGTCCCTGAACTTTTCTGCTGGTACTTTACCACTTGAATCACATTTCTACTTCCAGCTTTTTGGTGGTTTATTGGAGATAAAAGCTCCAGGGCTAGGAATTGGCTTAGTGGTAGAGTGCTTGCATAACATGCGTGAAGCTCTGGGTTCAATTCCTCAGTAACACATAAACAGAAAAAGCCGGAAGTAGCACTATGGCTCACGTAGTAGAGTGCCTTGAACAAAGAAAATGCAGGGACTGGTGCCAGTGGCTCACGCCTGTAATCCTAGCTACTCAAGAGGCTGAGATCTGAGTATCAAGGTTCAAAGCCAGCCCAAGCACAAAAGTCTGTGAGACTTTAACCACCAGAAAACTGGAAGTGACTCGAAGTGGTAGAACACTATTCATAAACTGAAAAACTTAAGGACAGCCCCCAGACCCTGAGTTCAAGCCCCAAGACTGGCAAAATAAACAAATAATTAAAGTCTCTTGGACTTTCCTGTGCAGATTGGCTTTAAACTGCAGTCCTCAGATGTCAGCTTCCTAAGCAGCTAGGATTACAGGTGGAGCCTCCAGCACCCAGCTGAGGAGCTGCATGTTGAAGATACTGTACAATTTTGGAATATTTGCACAGTATTATTCCATAGATGATTTTCAAATTCCTCTGACTTGGAGAGACCCTTGAATGGCATCCTCCTTCCCTTCCTCCTTTATCTTCTGCCATTTTCCATCAAAGGAAGGAAAAAAAGTCAAAGCCATGAAAGGGCTTCACTATTTTTTTTCTTCAGAGATTTATTGAGTTTAAGTAATTACATATATTTCACAGTACTGTGGCATAGTTATACTTTGCTAAGGTCACATACACGTTTTAACATTCGCTTCATTATTTTAAGCAACTCAGACTCCTAGAAATGTTGGTTGCTTGAGTTAGATTTTTGAGTGTCCTTGTTTTATCGCCATCAATGACACCATTAATAGGAAGCTTTATTGACATCAAGTCTTTAGTACACAGACTGCTTGCTTATCATTTCTTGGACTGTCAGCAGCACAATCAGCTTTGTCTTGAAGGGCACAGACTCAGGCCGTGGTCACTTTGGGAAGAATACACAGCACCTCAAAGAGCAGATTGGCTGCCAGCAGTGCCGTATTTCCTAGCAAAGAGAGCAAATCATGATGGGAGAACCTCACACTCGGGCCCAGGCCCTCCAGACTCCTCAGCCTCTGCTCTGGGCCTCCCAACACTGACTGGGTGTCTATCCTGAGATCCCTCACCTCGACACAGCATTCTTGCCAGCACCAAGCACCATTTGGAGATCCTATTTGAAAAGTCGAGGGTTGTTTATGGTGAGATCTGCTTTGTTCTCCTAACTCAATATTGTTCCCAGGGCATGGCCCATTGACATCACACACGCACACGCACACACGAACAGCCCTTCCCTGAATTCTCCCCAGAATCTTATCAGCTAATCACATTCAAGCCTCATCTGAAAGTATGAAACCATCCTTAATCCCAAATGGCTATCTGCAGTAACCATAGCCCAAGAAACTCATTCTGGATTATACTTAGAACCCCCACATTCTCCATTCCTTGTCTCTACTTTGTGTTACATAGAGTCCCTCTGCAATGGTGGTTAAAACCTGTTCGGATCATTTTTGGGTTTTTTTTTTTTGTCACTTGTGGGGCTTGAACTCAGGGCCTGGGCGCTATCCCTGAGCTCTTTTGCTCAAGACCAGTGCTCTACCACTTTAAGCCATTGTACCACTTCCAATTTGCTGGTGGTAAATTGGAGTCTAATGGACTTTTCCTGCCCAGGGTGGCTTTGAACCTCAGATCTCAGCCTCTGAGTAGCTAGGATTACTGGTGTGAGCTACCAATGCGTGGTTTAGTTGAAGTCTCTTGACTCCTTACTTTTCCCATCCATGTTACCTTTTCTAGCAGTACCTCCTCAAAAAAAAAGAAAAGAAAAGAAAACCTATAGTGATATACACTGTATCTAGTCTCTGAAGGTAAGCTTTTCTAAATTAATGTTACTGTGACATCTTCTTTGAAGCTCAACCAATCAACTCTCTGCTTTCTATAAACATGCTGTGAAGTTTCACTTTTCAGCAAAAGGGGATGCATGGAATGGTATCATCCCAAATCTAATCTATAGGCTGATTTCTTTCTCTTCTACTGACTCTTAGTACCTCAGATGTTCCTGGGGAATGTCAGGGCTAATTATTTAGCACATGCTTGGAAGGTATGCACTAACAAGTTTATTTTTCTTTGCTGTCAGAAAGACATATTCTGCAGGTCCCACAAGCTCTCGGAGGGGCCTGATCTTCTCCCACTCATTAGGTTCATATAATGGATGCCCACAGATCACAATTCCTCCTGCTTACTTACCAGACAGATCATACATGGGTGACACTTCCACGAGGTCACAGCCCACCACATTCAGGCCTTGACAACCACGGATGATCTCCAGAGCCTAGCCAAGAGGGAAAGTGAGTTGTCCACGTTAGCCATCACTTCCAGTGAGTGACCAGGATAGGATGCTGTGGGCAGCTCCCAGCCTGTGCCCACCCTCTGACTGCCCTCAAGTGTGTGGCCATGTGGGCGAGTCTCCCAGAGACGCAAGCAACTCTTGAGGGTGCCAAGTGCAGTGGTGGAGATGAGCCAGCAGCTTGGTGCTGTGGGTTATGGGCTTCAAGAAACGCAAACTCAGAGCAGTGTAAGCACAGGTACCAGCCTGGAAAGGGGAGAAGGGCACTAGCCAAGGCTAAGGCACCATAATGGGAGAGGCACCCGGTTAGGTGTCGTCTGAGGTCAGGATGGAAGCAGGAGAGGAAGGCATTCCCCTTGTTTACAAGGGTTTCTATCCTGCAGACCAAGAAGCAGAGTCATGGTGGAACTGACAGTGCCTGGACTATGAGGGGGCAGGTAGAACATTCTTAGGAGATAGTTGACCTGAAAGGTGTAAGTAGTCTACATTCCCTCGCAGGCATCTCCGAGGATCTATCATTTACGTGTCAAGGACAGGGTAGTAATCAATCAAAATCTGCCTTCCTGGAGCCCAGCATGCAGTTGGAGCTAGATTCCAGGGCAGCTAAAATCCTTGCACTACCTTGGGTGTAGACAATTAATCCCACTGATTGTATTTTTTTTTGGGGGGGGTGGCTGGTCATGGGGCTTGGACTCTGGGTCTAGGCATTGTCCCTGAGCTCTTTAGCTCAAGTCTAGTGCTCTACCACTTTGAGCTACTGCGCCACTTGCAGTTTTCTGGTGGTTAATTGGGGATGAGACACTACTATGACTCCTGCAGACTCGCTGCACCTTCTTGCAAGGTGGAGTGTGAGGTATGGCCCCCAGGAACCTCCGCCAGGAGAGCCCCCTTACCTGACTAGGGGTGAGACCAGCAATTTCAGGAGTCCCAGTTCCTGGTGCATAGGCGGGGTCCAGGGCGTCTATGTCAAAGCTGATATAGAGAGGTTTGCCTCCCATCTGCTGTCTGACCTCGGCCATCAGAGGGACAAGGGACTTCATCCAGCAGTCCTCAGCCAGGACGACCCGGAAGCCCTGGGGAGGAAGAAGTGCAGAGCCAAATGATCAAAGCCAGCCCATACCTTGGTTCTACATGATGTCTGGCCCTTGGTTTCCAAGAGGGGGAATTAGGATCCCCATTTAAGTGAGGTAAGGAAAAAGGGTCAAAGCTGTACCTCTTATCCCTGAGGGGGGCGGGGTGGTCAAGATTAGAGAGAGGCTTTGCTAAAGCCATGAGTGAGAAATCTGGCTCATGCTAGCATCTTCTGGATACTTCTGCTCACAACACAGGCCTTGGTGCATTCTAAAATCAAGCCACAGAGAGCCAGGTTCTCAAGGCTCACACCTGTAATCCTAGCTACTCAGGAGGCTGAGATTTGAGGATCATGGTTTGAGTCCAGCCTGAGTAGACAAATCTAAGAGACTCTTATCTCTAGTGAACCAGCAAAAAGCTAGAAGTAGAGAAAAGGCTCAAATGGTAGAGTACCAACCTTGAGGGAAAAAGATAAGCAAGGATATGAGGCCCTGAGTTCAAGCACCAATATTGGCACAAATAAAATAAAGGAACTAGGGTTTTCTTGTGGGGGTCTTGTGCTATGTTCCTGAAGGCTTCTGCCTGGTGGTTGTGTGAGAATACACCCTAACCATTCTGGACCTGTTCAGACCCTTCCTTTCTTCCCAGCCAGCATCTTTAGTAGGGGCTACTTTCTCCTTGTCTCTCCAGGCCAGCCCAGGTCTCTGCCTCATTAGCATCTGTCTGTGCATTAGCATGGGCATTTCCACTCACAGGTTGGAGCCCAGGGTTGGCCTGAAGCTGGGCAAGCGCCCTACCACTAAGCACTCCCAATCTCTGCTTTCTGCACTTGACCAGTCATGCCTCTGGAGTCCACTGCCAGTGGGGAAACAACAGAGAAGGTAGGTAGCACTTTGGGGAGGAGGGATGGGGGGAGGGGATAACTGGTATGTCACCTGGCTCCGGTTGTATCTGTAGGGGTCCAAGGTCATGGAAGGGCCCCGGATGCCAATCTGAACCACCCGCTGACAGTCCAGAAGTCCCTCGTCCACGCAGCGGCGGAAGGGTGTCCCATGGTACAGCTTCTCCCCCAGGGCCATGTCAGCCGTGTCCGTGTGAGCATCCACATGCAGCAGCCCCACAGGGCCATGCCTGGTGACAACAGGGCAGCTCAGAAGCCAAGGATCCCCAGGAGGGGCCCAGGATAAGCCACCTTTCAGACTACCAAACCTTGAGGGCCGTTTACAACCCGGTGTCAAAGACCTGCCTGCCTTCCCAAACGCTTCTCTCTACATTTGTTGAAGTATTTTTATGCCAAGCACATCCTATCATCCTATCTATTAGGATGGCCCATCATCCTAGCTACTCAGGAGGCTGGGATCTGAGGATCGCAGTTCAAGCCAGCTTGGGCAGGAATACCCAGGAATACCATGAGACTTTTATCTCTAATAAACTCAGCATCTAGGAAGAGCAGCAGACTTCAAGAAAATCTGTCAGGCCAGGCACAGTGGCTCACACCTGTAATCCTAGCTACTCAGGAGGTTGAGATCTGAGGATCTTGGTTCAAAGCCAGCCAGGACATTAAAGACCCTGAGAGTCTTATCTCTAATTAATCTCTAGAAAACCCAGAAGTGATGCTGTAGCTCAAGGATAGGAAGATAGTCTTGAGCTGAAGAGCTCAGGGACAGTGCCCAGGCCTAATCCAAGCCGTACGACCACCCCCCCCCAAAAGAAAAACAAACAAAAAAACCTGTCAGAAACCAACTTTACTGGGCCTGC
The DNA here is from genome assembly GCF_031878675.1 of Megascapheus bottae. NCBI lineage: Eukaryota > Metazoa > Chordata > Mammalia > Rodentia > Geomyidae > Megascapheus > Megascapheus bottae. The sequence goes on along the minus strand of NC_143514.1, from coordinate 75,143,837 downwards.
CACCATTACTTCCTGCCCACCATTAGAGGGGAGATGAAAATGATGGTGTGGGCTGACCAAAGCTCCATGGAGACTGAAGCAGTCCCAGCCCTCCATTGTTCACCTGTGGCACCAGCAGGAAGCTCTGGCCCTCCCCCATTCTACATCACCTCCCAGCTTCTGGGCGGCTCCAATTAGGAAGGGCAGCCCACTCCCAGAAGAATTTAGGAGCTGCCATCCGCCACCCCAGCCCTCCTATCTCTTTCTCATTATCATTTGATTATTTTTCCCTTGAACATTTAGCCATCATTGGTCACTCCGTTCAGATTTCCACTGTGGGAAATCCAGGCTGGGTGCAGGTGGCTCATGCCTGTCATCCTAGCTGGCCAGGAGGCTGTAATCTGAGGATGGTGATTCTAAGGCAGCCTGGGGAAGGAAAGTCTGTGAGACTGATCTCCTACTAACAACCCCAAAACCAGACGTGGACCTGTGGCCTGAGCTTTGGTGCTCAGGGCCAGTACTCTACCACTTTGAGCGGGATAGTACCCAAGCCCTGAGTTCAAGCCCTATGGGGGGAAAAAATTCAGCTTCATTGTCCACTGGTTGGAAAACAGCATCTGGCAAGAAGCACCAAAGCTGCTCCTGTGACCATTCCTATCCATTATTATTCAGTCGCTGAAACAAAACAAACTGATGTGAGCTGGGCTGTGCAGATCCAGAGCAAGGGAGGGGCTCCACAGGGTGATAAATTCTGGATCTCAGCTGTGACATATGAGAAGCAGCTCAGGGGGTCAATTTCCCATCACCCTGCCACATAATCCACACCTACAGTAGTCCCTCAAGACCACCTAGCTACACACAACCATCCTTAGCTCCTGAATTTTTTTGCTAGTCCTGGGGCTTGAACTCAGTACCTGAGCACTGTCCTTGGGCCTTCTCAAGTCTACAGCCCTACCACTTGAGCCACAGCACCACTTCCGGCTTTTTCTATGTATGTGGTACATAGGAATTGAACCTGGGTCTTCGTGTATGCTAGGGAAGCGCTGTACCACTATGCCACACTCCTGGTCCCATAGCTCCTGAATTTGGAAAGCCACTTGGGCCAAGCTGCCTAGAACTTACTTTTTTGCTATTGCTTGCAATATGGGATAAGTGATGGTATGATCCCCACCTGCAAAGAAAAAGGAAAAGGAAAAAGCATCAGAAATGTAGGTCAAATTATTCCATGAGTAGTCCTTACTTTTGCCAAATTCTGCCACCCGTTCAATTACACTAGAGCCAAACTGCCACCTTGTTCAGTTATGTGACAGTTTTTTTTTGTTTTGTTTTGTTTTATACAGGGTCTTTGTGCATAACTCAGGTTGGCTTCCCAAACACTGGTATTACAGGCATGCATCACCACACTAGACCCAAAAGGGTAAATATCATCTCCCCCTCTATTAAAATGTTCTTTCATTAAGGTCTCCATCTTCGCAATGGTTTGCCCCTGATAAACAAAACCCACCACATGGCGCACAGAACCACACTTGCGCTTGTCAGTGGCCATTACCCAATGTCAGAGGAATGCAGCCAGCTGCTACAATTTTCTGATAGGCCTCTTGAATTAGCCGGCAGCTGTCCTGTAGGTTATAAAGATTGACAGGCACATCACCAAGGTCTGCCACCATGAGGGACTGGAAGGGGAGGGCCCCGGTGCTAGGATTGACAGCCCGCAGCAACACAGACTCCTCCCGGATACGTCGAGGTCCAAATCTAGAGAAGAATCATCTGTCAGCCACTGCAGAGGGGTTCTGTTAGTAGTTTTGATTTTATTTTTATTTATTTATTTTTGCCAGTCCTGGGCTTGAGATCAGGGCCTGAGCACTGTCCTTAGACTTTCTCAAGACTAGAGCTCTACCACTTGAGCCTCAGCACCACTTCTGACTTTTTTCTATGTATGTGGTACCGAGGAATCGAACCCGGGTCTTCGTGCATGGTAGGCAAGCACTTTAACCCCCAGCCCCAGTACTTTTGATTTTAAAGACAGAAGGGTGTCCGTGCAGTCCAGACTGGCTTTGAGCTCTTGAACCTCCTGCCTCAGCCTCCCCCAGTGCTGCCATTATAGACATGTACCAGCACACCTCTGCAGGACATTTAGCAACATCCCTGGCTTGGACCCGCTGTTAGTAGCCTATTCCTGCCCTCCCTGTACCCAAAGTCAAAGCAAGTAAAAATGGGTCTACACATCACCAGTTGTCCCCAGGGTACAAAGCCATCTCCAAGAACCACAAATCCAGCATGTGTATGTGGTACTGAGGATTTAATGCAGGGTTTGTGCACACTAGGCAAGCACTCTACCATAGAGCCATAGTCCTAGTCCTTTTTAATTTTTTGATACAGGATTGGTTTCACACTAAGTTGCCCAAGCTGGCCTCAAACTCACTGAGTAGCTCAGGCAGGCATTGAACGTGTGTTCCTTCCACCTCAGAGTTGCTGGGATTACAGGCCTGTAGCCAAGAGCTCTACCACTTGAGCCACAGCACCACTTCTGGCTTTTTTCTATGTATGTGGGACCAAGGAATTGAACCCGGTCTTTGTGCATGCTAGGCAAGCACTCTACCACTAGGCCATGCTCCTGGTCCCCTAGCTCCTGAATTTGGAAAGCCCAAGTCCTAATCTTTAAAATGAAAATGATCATTATTTCACAATTGTAAAACTTAAATGCAGTAATCTTTGCCACATGTCTTACAGTAACTGATGCCTTCATTTAGATATAATGAACTGAATCAGAAATAGCTAAGGTCCAATCGTTAGGAAAATGGATTCTTACTTCCTCTGACTTGATCTTGGAAAAAATTCCTTAAGGTGAACAGCTTTAGGGTCAGGTGATAACAAGAGATATGGAGAAAGAGCAGCCAGCTTCCTTTCTCCAAAACTCAGGATGGAGGTGGGGGGAGGGGGAGTAGGGTTCCCACAGCTATCATCCCGGCAAGGCCTGGGCTGAAGACATGGAGAAGGCAGCTGGGGCTTCCAGAAACACTTTATCTACTGATGATTACTTTAGAAACAGGATTCCCTTCTATAACTCAACTTGGCCTCCAACTCCCAATCCTCCTGTCTCAGCCTCCTTTGGCCCAGCTTTCATCCTGACCTGGGAGAACACAGCGCCTGACCAAGATCCTTCAACGCCCCTTGGGTCTCAAGCTCTGCCCTGCTGCCTCCGCCTTACCTGGCCCCAGGCCTGTTGGAGGTACCAATGTCCAAGGGGACTCCGACAAAGGCGGCGTCCAGCCCCTCCGGGGAGGCCTGCATGGGCAGGCGCATCATGGAGCAGACGCCCACCGGCCGGGCCACGAACTCAGAGCTGGGAGGCTGGTTCCGGGGGGCGTCGGAGGCCCGGTGCCCCAGGCCTCTTCGGAGGTGGCAGAGCCTCGTGGCGGGACGCGTGCCCACCAGGGCCTGTGCGCCCAGGGCGCAGCTGGACGCCAGCAGCCGCAGCATGCCACCGCTCCGGGAGCTGTCCCGAGGAAAATGGCCGGGCCAGACAGGGTGTCCCGGTGGCCGCTGAGGGCCGGGCTGCTCTCCGCCCGCCCCTCAGGACTTCAGCCTCCCCACCCTCAGTAAACAGCCAGGATTTGCTCACCCACGTCCACACGCCCTGCCCCGGGGTCTCAGCCCGGCGTTTCCAGCTCTGGGTACCGGGGCCTGGGGCGCCTCTACTCTCACTCCAAAGAATTCATGGACAGGCACTAGTGGCTCACGCCTGCAATCCTGGCTAACTCTGGAGGCTGAGATCTGAGGATCATGGTTCCAAGTCAGCTAGGGCAGAAGAGTCTCCGGCAGACTCCCACCTCCAGTTAACTACTCAAAAACTACTAGTGGAGCTATGGCTCAAAGTGATGGAGCAGTAGCCTTGAGCAAAAGAGCTCAGAGAAAGCGTCTAGCCACCGAGTTCAAGGCCCACAACTGACAAAAGCAAAAACAACAAAAAAGATTTCATGACACTAGACCTTGCTCTAAGCCTGGAAAGTGGAAAATGTGTTCTTACAAAATAGTAGTAATAAATGGGCTGGGAGTCTGGCCTAGTGGTAGAGTGTTTGCCTGGAACGCACAAAGAGCCAGGTTCATTCAATTCCCCAGTACCACATACATAGAAAAAAGCCAGAAATGGTGCTGTGGCTCAAGTGGCAGAACTCTAGCCTTGAGAAAGTCCAAGGACAGTGCCTAAGCCCTGAGTTTAAGGCCCAGGACTGGCAAAAAAATATATATACAAATAAATGTTTGGAGCTAGGAGTGTTGCTTAAGTGGAGTATCTGTCCATCAAGCCTAATAGTAGTAGTAGTAGTAATAATAATAATAATAATAATAATAATAATAATAATAGTCAGACACTGATAGCTCTTGCCTGTGATCCTCACTACTCAGGAGGCTGAGAAATGAGGATCATGGTTTCAAAGTCAGTCCCAGTAGGAAAGTCCATGAGACTCTTATCTCCAATAAACTACTGAAAACAAAACAAAACAAAACAATGGAAGTGACTTGGTGGCTCAGAGTGATAGAACATTAGCCTTGAGCAAAAGACTCAGGCCCAGAGTTCAAGCCCCAGTACCAACAAAAAAATAAAAATAAATAATAAACAAAAAAGGGGGGCAGGAGTTTGGCCTAGTGGTAGAGTGCTTGCCTAGCATACACAAAGACCAGGGTTGGATTCCTCAGTACCACATACGTAGAAAAGGCTGGAAGTGGTGCTGTGGCTCAAGTGGTAGAGCTCTACCCTTGAAGAAAGACCAAGGACAATGTTCAGGCTGAGTTCAAGCCCTAGGACTGGCAAATAATAATAATAATAATAATAAAGAAATGTCTGGGTGTTGAAGACGTGATTCAGTTGCTAGAGCACTAGCCAATGATTGAAAGTATCACGTACCAAGTTCAAGTCCCAGTCTCACCAGTCTCAGGCAAAAAAAAATTCTGGAGGATTCTAAGGAAGCAGAAACTATTATTTGTTGCCAATACCAAGTCTTGAAATGCAGGACTCCTGCTCTCGCACTCTACCACTTGAGCCAGGCTGGAACTTTTGGACTTTTGCTGGATACCTGGAGAAAATTCTCCCAGATTTGTCTGCCTGAACTGGCTTCCAACTCAGATCATCAGACATCAACCTCCTGAATAGCTAGAGTTATGACTATATGACTATAAAGAGTCTATACCAGGGGTGGGGCAGGGAGGGGAGAGAAAAGAAATAATTTGTAATGGAATTGGGAGAGCCATTTGGCAGCATTTTTTTTTATTAACCCAGAGCCCAAGTTTGCATTAAATCATAATCTCCGCACAAAGGTCACATATCACATTCTAGAACACCCAGGGTCCACAGGGTAGGATGGGGCAAAGTTCTCTGATAGTCAACTATGGGTGTTGGTGTGAGAGATAGCCAAGGGTCTCGGCCATCTTCCAGAGCAAATGCAACTCTCTGTAGTCTTCTCAACATCAAATTCAGACACTGAGCTTTTCCTTTCATTTGCCCTGAATTTGACATTTTTACTCTTTCATTCATCTTAGATTTTGTGTGTGTGAGCTGGTCCAGGGCTTGGATTCAGGGCCAAGTGCTGTCCCTTAGCATTTTTTTTTCCCACAAGAGCTATCACTCTACCAGTTGAGCCACAGCACCATTTCCAGCTTTTTCATGGTTTACTGTCAATAAGGGTTCCCCATGGGCTGGGAATGTGGCTTAGTGGTAGAGTGCTAGCCTAACATGCATGAAGCCCTGGGTTTCATTCCTCAGTACCACATAAACAGAAAAAGCTGGAAGTGGTGTTGTGATTCCAGTGACAGAATGCTGCCTTGAGCAAAAAAGGTGCTCAAGCCCTGAGTTCAAGTCCCAGGACTGGCAAAATAAACAAACAAGGCTAATGCTCCACCACAGCACCACCTCTTGCTGGCTTTGAGCCATGATTCTCAGATTTCAACCTCCTGTGGTAGCTAGGATTACAGACATGAACCACGGATGCCCAGCTTAATTTATTTTTTTTTTTTTTGCCAGTCTCGGGGCTTCAACTCACTGTCCTTGAGTTTTCTCAAGGCTAGAGCTCTACCACTTGAGCCACAGCACTACTTCCGGCTTTTTCTAGGTATGTGGTACCAAGGAATCGAATCTGGGTCTTTATGCATGCTAGGCAAGCACTCTATCAGTGGACCAAACTCCTGGCCCAGCTCAATGTATTTTTGGTGCTGGTATCAGGGCTGGAAATGAGTGCCAGGCAACTCTCTCTTATCTTTTTCATCACTTGATGCATAGCTCTACTTCTGGAATTTGCTGGCTAATTGGAGCTAAAATCTCAGACTTTCCTGTTCAGGATGGCTTTGAACTTTAACCCTCAAATCTTGGCCTCCTGAGAGCTAGGATTATACGTGGTGAGCCACTAATACCCAAGTGATCTGTTAAGGTCATGGTATACAGCAAAAATAACTCCTTATCATATCCTCGCTCATGATACTCAGGGTAGATGCCCAAGAGTGGTACTGCTGGGTGGTAGGGAAGGTCTATGTTTAAGTTCTTTTTTCTCTTTATAGTCGGTCATGGGATTTGAACTCTGGGCTTGGGTACTGTCCCTGAGTTCAAGGATACTGCCCTACCTCTTGAGCCAGAGAGCCATTTCCAGTTTGCTGTGGTTAATTGGAGATAAGAGTCTCAGGGACTTCAGTGCCCAGGCTGGCTTTGAATTGAGATGCTTGATCTCAGCCTTTTGAGTAGCTAGGATTACAGGTGTGAGCCACTGCGCCCGGCTTATGTTTAGTTTTCTGAGGAATCTCCAGTCTGCTGTCCCAGGTGGTTACACTACTTTACATCCCACCAACAGTGCAGTAGTTTCTTTTTCCCTCATCCCTGCCAATATTTGTTGTTTGAATTCACAATGTTGGGCAATCTTTCTGGGGTGGGATGGAATCTCAGAGTTGTTTTTGTTTTTGGCAGTCCTGGGGCTTGAAATCAGGGTCTGAGCATTGTCCTTCTATGTATGTGGTACCAAGGAATTGAACCTGGGATTTCATGGATGCTAAACCAGCTACCACTAGCCCAAACTCCTGGCCCTAAGAGTTGTTTTCATTTGAATTTTCTTTATGGCTAGGAATGCCGAGCATTTCCTCACATGTTTGCCAATCTCACCTCTTCTAAGAAGTTTCTCCTTAACTCCCTTGCCCATCTAAGTGATTGGTTTATTAGGTTTGGAAGGGGTTAGTTTCTTGGGCTACTTGTATATATATTGGATATCAGGCATTGTCTGACATATTGTTAGTAAAGATCCAGCTTGTTGTCATTTTTTCTTTCTTTTTGCCAATCCTGGGCCTTGAACTCAGGGCCTGGTGCTGTCCTTGAGCGTTCTTAAGGTTAGAGCTCTATCACTTGAGCCATAGCACGATTTCCAGCTTTTTTTGGGGGGGGGGAGGGCTCAAGGCAAGCACTCTACCACTTGGGTCAAAGCTCCTCTTTTATGTATGGTACTGGGTAATCGAACCCAGGTCTTCATGCATGCTAGGCCAAACTCCTCACCCTTACTTTATTATTTTTTTTATAATTACAACCATACATAACAAGACTCAGAAATCTCTATTTTCTTGGCTTACATTTATTGCTGACAGGCAAGAAAACTGCAAACACTGAATATCATATGCTGATCAACAGGTGTTTATTCATCCATAGCTTCCTAGCATCAGCTAAGTGCCAAGCTTTGGGTAAGTCTGTCAAGGATATAAAGCAGGATAATAGGTGCCTTCTCTTGCAAGGAATTGGTTAACAGTATCCAACTTAAAAGAGCTTCGATTCCTGAGCAGGGCAATGGTGGCTCACGCCTGTCATCCTGGCTACTCAGGAGGCTGAGATCTGAGGATCAAGGTTCAAAGCCAGCCTGGGCAAAAAAGGTCCTGAGAGTCTCATCTCCAATTAACCTCTAGAAAATGGGAAGTGGGGCTTGGCTCAAGGGTAGGGTGGTAGCCTTCGGCACAGTGCCCAGGCCCAGGGGTGGAGGACAGACAGACAGACAGACAGACACACACACACACACACACACACACCCCACACGCTTCCGTTCTCAATGGTGAGGCGTGGGGAAGTATTCCGGATGGGGTAGAAGGGGACAGAGACCGTGCCTGGTAAGCACAAGGCCGACTTCAATTCCCAGTGCAGAAGACGGGGCGGAACGGGGGCGGGGAGGCAGCTCAGCGGCAAAGCGCTTGCTTGCCGGGCAAGTGCGACGTCCAGGGTTCGATCCCCAGCACCGGAAAAGAAAGGGAAAAAACAAACACACCGTTAACAAGCAGACCCGGAGGGGAGCCCGGAGCGCCACCCGGCTCCAGGGGCGCCTCTCCCGGGCCCGGCCCCGAGCCCGCCCCAGCCCGCCCCAGCCCGGGGTTCTCGGCCCACCGTTAGCGTCTCACCCCCGGGCGGACGCCGCACGCGCCGGAGGGCTCAGGCCGCGCCGGAGGCTGACGGGGTGCAGGAGAAGGGGCGGCCGGAAAAGCCGCTACAAGGCTCGGAAACCCCGGGGCACGTGCGCCGGGCGTCAGCTCGCCGCGCCGCCTGCCCAGCAGTCCAAGCTCGCCGCGGACGAGGTCGCCTAGCAACCAGAGCCACGCTCGAGGAAACCGCGCCTTGGCCGCTCGCACCACGTGAGCCCGTGCCGCGGGGGCCGCCGGGAGCGCGCCTGAGCACACGTGACGCGCGCGCATGCGCGTTCCCGCAACGTCGTGGCACCCGCTGGTGAAGACGTAGCCCGAGGACTGCCGCCTGCGGTTCCTTCCCTTTCCTGACGCTGTGTGGCCGTTGTGAGCTGAGGCTGGGAGAGTGGGGAACTGGAGGAGGTCGAGTTGCGTCGGACATTGTTTACTCAACACAGTCCGAAAGAGTTTGAGGAGGCCACAGGAGCATCCTGGGACGTAACGAATGGAAGAGGAGACGCTTCCGGTATTCAAGACCGGGGCACAGCGGCCGCGAGTCTGGCCTAGGGGTTAAAGTGCTTGCCTAGCATGCACGAAGACCCGGGTTCGATTCCTCGGTACCGCATACATAGAAAAAAGCCAGAAGTGGTGCTGAGGCCCAAGCGGTAGAGCTCTAGCCTTGAGAAAGCCCAAGGACCAGGACTGGCAAGAAAAAAAAAAAAACATACAAACCCTTAGCCTAATTGTGATTAAGTTCTAAATACTAAGTCCCAGTGATTGTAACTAGAGATTCCCTCCTTGAACACTTGTTTGTTAAACTTGTCATTTAAAATAGGATGTAAAAATCAACGTTAATAAATTCCTCGAGCTGCTTTTGCTCAGGCTAGCCCTCTACCACTTAAGGCACAGCTCCACTTCTGGTTTTACGTGGTACTGTGTTTATGTGGTACTGAAAAATGGTACCCAGGGCCTCATGCATGCTAGGCGAGCACTGTTACCACTAAGCCACATTTCCAGTCCCTAAGGGTACACACTTTCAGCCCTAAAACGACCTTTTAGATAGTCACTGGTCAGGTCTCTGCTCTAAACTCTCCATTATGGGCTGCGGGTGTAGCTCGGTGGCTTAAGGTCCTGAGCTTGTTTCTACACTGGGGGGTCAGGGAAGGGAGAAGGGGTAGTAGCCGCCTATTTCCGTTAGTAAAGAACCAAGTACTTATAAATACCATCTGATCTGATCCCAGGGTCACAAGAGACATCCACTGTTGTTTTTGTTTTAGTTTATTGTTGTTGGCCAGTGGTGGGGCTTGAATTTAGGGCCTGGGCCCTTTCCTGAGCTTTCGAAATGTTCAAGGTCCATGCTTTACCACTTTGAGCAACATTGCCACTTCTGGTAGTTAATTGATGAGTCTCATGGACTTTCCTACTCTGGCTGGCAGATCCCAGCTCTCAACCTCCTGAGTAGCTAGGATTACTGGCTTGAGCCACCATTGCCCGGTTTCCATCCACTGCTTATTTAAAGACAAGAGACTTGCTATGTAGCCTAAATGGCTCACTCTTCCTCCTGCCTCAGCGTTCTACCTGCTAGTGTTAACAGTACCACTGTACCACACTCAGCCTTACACTTATTTCAATTCATTTTTTCCCCTCAGAATGCTTTCCTTCAAACTTTTTAAAAACAGACAAGTATTCAAGTACATTTAGATCTTTGCACTCACTGTACCAATGTCCACGTGATTTACTCTACATTTACCTGCAAAAATGCTAGTTCAAGCCAGGTTCTAGAGGCTCATTTCTACAACTCTAGCTACTCAGGAGGCTGGAATCTAATGATAATGGTTTGAAGCCCAGGCACACAAGTCAATGAGACTCTTATCACCAATTAACCAGAAAACTGGGAGTGGCACACTGCTATGTTCAATGTGGTAAAGTACTAGCCATAAGCACAAAAGCTCACAGACCATATCTAAGCTCTTGAGTTCAAACCCATAACTGATCACCCCCCCAAAAAATACTACTTAGAAAAGAGCCTTTCCGGGGTTGGGAGTTTGGCCTAGTGGTAGAGTGCTTACCTAGAATGCACAAATTCCCAGGTTTGATTCCTTGGTACCACATACATAGAAAAAAGTCAGAATGCTGAGGCTCAAGTGGTAGAGCTCTTCCCTTGAGAAAGTCCAAGGACAGTACTCAGGCTCTGAGCTCAAGCCCAGGCCTGGCCAAAAAAAAAAAAAAAAAAAAAAAAAGCTGGAAGTGGTGCTGTGGCTCAAGGGTAAAGCTCTAGCCTTGAGAAAAGTCCAAGGGATAGTGCTCAAGCCCTGAGTTCAAGCCCCACAACTGGCAAAAAACAACCCAGAACCTAAGAAACAACAAATAGAGTATATAGGGCTGGGAATGTGGCTTAGTGGTAGAGTGCTTGCCTAGCATGCATGAAGGCCTGAGCTTGATTTCTCAGCACCACAGAAACAAAAAAAGCCTTTCCCTGATCACTGTGTACAAAGTAGCACCCACTTCTTGATAGCCCAGGCCTGACAACCCCACACTCCCTTCCCATTGCTTGCCACACATTCATGCAGACATACACACAGCACTTACTGCCTCACATGTTTTATATGTCCATTATTTAGTAAGTTCCTTAAATGTTGCCCTTGTCATTCTCCACTTTTTTTTGAAAGTTATTATTTTGCCAGTCCTGGGACTTGAACTTAGGGCTTGGGCACTGTCCTTGGACACTTTGCTCAGGCTAGCACTCTGCTACTTGAGCCACAGCACCACTTCCACCTTTTTCTGTGTATGTGGTAACAAGGAATCAAACCCAAGGCTTTGTGCATGGTCGGCAAGCATTCTACCAGCAGGCCACGCTCCCGGCTCCTCCACTTGTTTATTACCATCAACTAATTATAGTAGAGGCGTTCATTCTGACCTGTTCATATATGGATATAATGTACCTTAATCAGTCTTACCCCATTATTGTCTCATCCTTTTCCCCCTTCCCATACCAATCTCAACAAGCTTCATTGTTCTACTTTTTCTTTAAAAAAAAAAAAAAATTGTGGGCCCAGGAACACAGCCTAGTGGGAGAGTGCTTGTCCAGCATGCACAAAACCCTGGGTTTGATTCTTCAGTACCACATCCACAGAAAAAGCTAGTAGTGGTGCTGTGGCTCAAGTAGCAGAATGAAGCCTAGAGCAATGTCCAAGGACAGTGCCCAGGCCCTGAGTTCAAGCTCCAGGACTGGCAAAAATAATGTGTGTGTGTGTGTTCTTTATTGGAGCTTAAATTCAGGGCCTCATGGTATTGCTGAGTTTTATTGCTTAAACCATACCACTTCTGCTTTGTTCCAATTTGTTGCAGTCAGTCTCAGATTTGTCTACCTGAGCTAGCTTCTCAAACCTGAATGCTCACAGCTTCCTTAGTAGCTAGCATTACAGATGTGAGCCGACAGTACCCAGCTTCATTGCTTCATTTTCACACAGATAATCCCTCATCCCATCCCAGAAGACCACAGGGCACAGTCTCGTACAGCAAAGGGATTCACTGTCAGCTAGCGCTGACAAGTCCACCTTTCTGATGGGGGAGGGAGAAAAGGCTCCTGTCTTTGTTCAGAGGCATCTTTATACAGTCAGGGGACTAGAGGCAGGAGGTACTTCACTGTGCAGCTTGTCACTGAAGATAGCCCATAGACAGGGCGGAGTTCAGGGCTGGGTAGAGAGCATTCCACTGATGCAGCTCAGGCTAGAGAGATACATGCCAGGCCTAGGAGGGAGAGTCTAGCCCGAAGAGGATATAGGAACAGTCTTCTTTCTCATTTTCTTTTCTTTCTGGTCATGGGGCTTGAAGTTGGCTTGGGCACTGTCCTTGAGCTTCTTTTTGCTCAAGGCTACCACTCTACTACTTGAGCCACATCTAGTTATTTTTCCTGAGTAGTTTATTGGAGATAAGTAGTTTATTGGACTTTCCTGTCCCCGGGGCTAACTCTGAACTGCCAGCCTCAAATGTTGGCCTCCTGAGTAGCTTTTTCATTAACATCTGGCTCCTGATTCAGACCTCATAAAAACCAACTCCAAGCCTGAGGCAAGGCTATGCCTCTTGCTGTTATATCTCAATAAACAGTCTTTGCCTGTGGAAGATAAAGTCCAGCCTGTTTTCCTTTCTACTCCATTTTCCTAACAGCAGTTCTAAAAAGGAGCACTAGACAACTCAGAGAGACAGGTGAAGAGAAAACCTAGGAGCAGAGGGAAGGCACAACATTGAACTTGCTGAGGACAAACTTTGTCCTATTTTGCACTTCTGTCCAGGCTGGTTCTAAGCATTCAAAATACTTATTGATCTTTAGCCTCAAATTTGTGAGTCAGCAAATCATGGCACCTGAAATCAGAGATGAACAAAGTCCAGAATTACTTGAAATACAGGTGTGAGTCAACAGCACCCAGAAGTTGACCTGTTTTAAATATCCAATGAGTTTAAGTTCATTAGAAAGTGTTAACTCAGCCAGGCATGGTGGCTCACGCCTATAATCTTAGCTACTCAGGAAGCTGAGATCTGAAGATCAAGGTTCAAAGCCAGCTGGGGCGCAATAGGACCTGAGACTCTTTTTTTTTTGCCAGTCCTGGGCTTGAGCTCACGGCCTGAGCACTGTCCTTGGACTTTCTCAAGGCTAGAGCTCTACCACTTGAGCCTGAGCACCACTTCCGGCTTTTTTCTATGTATGTGGTACCGAGGAATCGAACCCAGGTCTTCATGCATGCTAGGCAAGCACTTTAACCACTAGGCCAAACTCCCGACCCAGGACCTGAGACTCTTATCTCCAATTAACCTCTAGAAAAACAGGAAGTAGGGCTTGGCTCAAGGATAGGGCATTACCCTTAAGCTGAAGAGCTTAGGGACAGTGCCCAGGACAGGTTCAAGCCCCATGACCCACCAAAAATGAGAGAGAGAGAGAGAGAGAGAGAGAGAGAGAGAGAGAGAGAGAGAGAGAGAGAGAGAGAGAGAGAGAGAGAGAAGAGAAAGGAAGGAGTTAACTCAGAGTATAATGGTATAAAGGAACCCATCTTGCCTGTAGGACTGAATCTGGTATCCAGGCCAGAGGATCACTCCAGGGGGCTCAGAGCTACCCACTCACCCCAAAGTGCAAAGTCAAAAAATTAGTTGTAAAGGGCAGGGAAAGGGGATTTATTCGAACTTTGCTGCAGAAAGGATAGTAAGCAGTTCAACTCATCTTCCTGATTCTGCCAGGAACTTTAGATTTAAATAGAAGTGGGGGATCACTATAAGAGTCACTGTTGCCTCGGGATGGATTAGATTCTTGTCACATTTATCCTTTAGTCCTGTCACTCAGGAATGTAAGGTGACTTTGGGAAACAGTGGTTCAGAGTGAAAAAGACAGATGGCAAATGGAGGCAGAGAAAAAGCAGCTTCTAAGCTGTTGCAAGATCTTAAGAAAGATAAGCAAGAAAGGGAGCTGGTGTTGAATTACACAAAGCACCAGATGCTGACCAACAAAACAGAAAGTTTTTGTGTTGAAAAGAGTAAAATGTAAAGGGAGCAGTGGCTCACTTCTCTAATCCTAGCTACTGAGGAGGCTAAGATTTGAGGATCATGGTTCAAAGCCAATCTAGATAGGAAAATATGGGAGACTCTCTTCTCCAGCTAACCACCCAAAAGCTGGAAGTGGAGCTGTAGCTTAAGTGGTAGAGTGCTAGCTTTGAGCAAAAAATCTCAGAGACAGCACTCAAGCCCTGAGTTTAAGCCCCAGGTTTTAGGCACACACGCGCGTGCACGCGTGCACACACACACACACACACACACACACACACACACACACACGCACAGACACACAAAAGAAAGAGCAAGGGGGTGTGGGGGGGGGGGGAGGGAAATGGATACCAAGACATGTGAAAGGGTATCAATGTATGCGAATTAATGCACCTTCTATCTGGCAAATATCATGTAACCCTTTTACTAATTACAATAAAAAAAATTTTTAAAAATTAAAAAAAAAAGAAAGAGCAAAATATAGTAGCTGTCTACTGCTTGTTGTTGATATGCTAGAATCAGGGAAGTGGTGAGAGAGGCGGCTTTGAACACCAGAGCCAAGAAAGGGGCTCATGCCTGTAATCCTAACTACTCAGGAGGCTGAGATCTAAGGATCAAGGTTCAAATTCAGCCTGGGTACAAAAGGACCAGCGACTCTAATCTCTAGGTAACCTATAGAAAATGGGAAGTGGCTCAAGGGTAGGGCAGTACCCTTGAGCTGAAGAGCTCAGGGACAGCACCCAGGCCAGAGTTCAATGCCCATGACCCACAAAAAAAAAAAGAAAAAGAAAGGAAAAAGGAAAAGAAAGGGCCTCTTGGCTTCTCTTCTTTTTGCCCTTTCTTGATCCTTTATGCCTATCTGGTGAAATAGAAATCTCATCTAGCCAGGCAGGCACGGTGGCTCATTGAGCTGAAGAGCTCAAAGACAGCTCCCAGGCCCAGAGTTCAAGTCCCATGACTCCCACAAAAATAAAAAATAAAATAAAATGGGGTCCTACCCATAGCAGTGTAACAGTAATTAAAACTCCGGCTTCAGTCAGATAGCTTGATTTGAATCATGGAGTTTCCACTTATTTTCATATCCTGGGGCAAAAGACTTTTTCTGTGCCTCAATTTCCATTTACCTGTAAAATGGAGATAGTCCATAGGATTGGACTTAAGTCTTTTAGGGTGTGATAAAGTGCTCTAAAGCTGATTACCAATATTATAGTTCATTATGATCCTATAATACTTCAGAGGCTGAGCTCTGAGGATCACAGTTTGAAGTCAGCCTGGGTAGTAAAGTCCATAAGACTCTTATCTCCAATTAACTACTAAACTGCTAGAAGTAGATTTATGGCTCACTTGGTAGAGTGGCAACCTTGAGCAAAAAAAAAAAAGCACAAGGACCGTATGCCCAGGCCCTGAGTTCTAATTCTAGCCTTAGTACTGGCATACACACACACAATCTTCAGTTGGAGATTTTCATTTTTCTCCCACCCTACCTCCTACCTCCTTACCTGTATCCACAGCCATTCTTCCTCTTTCCCTCCTGATACAGGAGAGGTTCCAGCTCCATGGGCCAGGGGAGTGGAGTGGGAGTCAATAGAAGATGCTGTTCTCACCTCCATTTTTATATTGTTGTCTCAGTTTGGCTTTTCTTATCCTCTTGTTTGAGTTCCTACCATTCAACATTTTTTTTTTTTGGTCAGTTGTGGGGCTTGAACTCTGGGCCTGGGCCCCTGACCCTGAGCTCTTCAGCTCAAGGCTTAGCACGCTACCACTTGAGCCACAGGGCCACTTCTAGTCCGGTTTTCTGGTGGTTAATTGGAGATAAAAGTGTCACGGATTTTAGTGCCCCGGACTGGCTTTGAATTGCGATCCTCAGATCTCCCCCAGTGCCAGGCTCTATGTGGTCTTAAACAGGCCACTAAAGTAGCAAATACTGAGTAGGTTGCAGTCTGTGCCTAGTAAAGACACTGTGTGAGATACTGGGGGCTACCATGGCCGGGAAACAGGTGCAGTCTAAGCGAGAGAAAACTATTACAAAGTACGGGGTTGGAGCTGTAGAGGAAGTGAGCCAGCAGTGTCGCTACAAGTTCTAGACACAGGGCTGAGCTGGTAGGCAAGGGTCAGAGCCAGCTGGTTTCTGCAGACAGGCTCACGGTTTTTGATTTCATGGTACACCATTAGGACAAAGTGAATCGGTATCTCTTTAAGCCTCTATTTCTACCTAGAAAGAAGTAAATTTTGGATCTGCTTAGATTATTGGCCTGCAGTTAGGTCGAGAGCTAAGGGCAAGGTCGCGTGTGTATCCACAGCAGCGCCTGGCTCATGCACGGCAAGGGCTTGATCAGTGAAAACTGAGCCTGTGGGGGCGGGGTGGCTCACACCTGTAATTCTAGCTGCACAGAGGCTGCGATCTGAAGATCACGATTGGAATCCAGCCAGGGCAGGGCGGTCCCAGAGACACCGGGCTCCAAGAAAACCAGCAAAAATCCAGGCTCAAGGGAGAGGAACAAGCTGAGGGGCGGCACCCAGGTCTGTCTTTCAGCGTGCATAAATAAACAGACCAATAAGTAAATAAAACGAGTTGGACGGATTACCCCTAAACCGGCCAACCGTCTTCCGCTCCACGAGCTTCGAGGTCCTCCACGCTTCCCGCCTGCCCTTCCCCGCCCCGCCCCCGACTGGCTGTCGCGAAAACCTGAGCCGGGCGGGCTTTACGGCAGCCGCGTTGCGGCGGGGCGGGGCGGAGCGGCGGGTGTGCTTGACGGCAGCCGTGGGAGGCAGGCCGGCAGACGGGCTCGCAGGCGGGTGGCGGCTGCGGCGGCGCTCGCTCGTGAGGGCGGGCGGGCCGACTGGCGGGAGGGAGGGACAGGACGGGCAGGGAAGGGAGGGCGCCGCCGCCGAGCGAGTGTGAGGGAGGGCCGGAGCGAGCAGCCCGCGCCGTGCGCCGCAGCACCCGCCAGGCCCCGCCGCCACCCCCCGCCTCTCCGCCCCTCCACCCCGCGCCCAGGCCGGGCCGAGCCGGGCGGGCCGGGCCATGCTGCTCACCGTGTACTGTGTGCGGAGGGACCTCTCCGAGGTGACCTTCTCCCTCCAGGTCGACGCCGACTTCGAGCTGCACAACTTCCGCGCGCTGTGTGAGCTCGAGTCCGGCATCCCCGCCGCCGAGAGCCAGGTACGCCCTCCGGGCAGCGAGCCGGGGCCTCCCGGCCCGGGGCCTCCGGGGGGAGTTGGGCGGGGTGGCGGGAGCAGGCGTCCTCGTGCCGGCTCTCACGCACGCCCCGCAGCCCGCTCGGGGAGGCCCGCGGCGGCGGCTGCCCCCGCACGTCCCGGGCGCGCGAGGGACTGTGGGGAGGGACGGAGATCCCGGCCGCCGGCGCCCGGCTCTGCAGCGAGGCCCCCGGGGCTCCATCCTTCCCGCATCCCCGACTCTCTGGATCCAGAGCTTGGGGTGTCGCCGTGGCCCCAGTCAACAGCCATGGGTTTTGCAAGCAGCAGAGTTCTCAACTCCTGCTTCTCCAACCAGAAATACCAGTTTGGATCCTGGTCGGGAGACATCCATCTGCTTCTTGGGCATAGTTCCTGCTGACTCCGTTTACCTTTTAAACGCGCGCATTGACGCGTTAGGGAGAGGGTGGGAAACTTTGAGGCAGTCTGCCTCGTTTTGAGGGCTTCGGGAGTGCTCTTCTTGTCCTCACCGCTGGCTTTGGGGGTGAGGTTCTTTTGGGAAGGAAAAAAAAAAAAGTAATACGTTTAACCTAAGCTGTTTATTTCTCTGGATCCTTTTCTGATAGCGAGCCAAGTCCCTCCTTTTCAGGTCACAATTCAGTTCACAGTTCAAAGCTCAGTACTTTATATAAGGATATTAAGTAGAAAATGGTCTTCCTGGGACTAGGTTTTCATTTCCCTTTCCTGCTTTTTTTTTTTTTTAAATTTATCAACGTAATTCTCAAAAGTGCTTTTGGGCTCCCACTATGATTATGAAATAGAACAGATATCTGTAACCTTTACACTAAAAGATTCTACCTTGAGAAAGTGATCCTTCTACTTGTTAAGGTCTAAACATTTGGAAAAAGAAGACTCAGAATGTAAATAAATCTGTAAATTTTTACAGGTTATGAAATAGCTCCCAAAACTGTTGCTCAACTACAGCTTGTTCTTCCCTGGCTTATGGTAAACAAATGTGTCAATGTTTTTTCAGAAGTATGATTCCTGTACACAATATGAACTTTAGAACCTTGGCATAAACTCAGTTGGAAAAGAATTCACTTATTTAAAGGCACACATATCAGTTATGTAGTGTGGCAAAAGCTACACAGAAATTGGTAAAAGGGTTTTGTTTTCGCAACATCTTCTGGAAAAAAAAAATTTTTTTTTTGGCCAGTCCTGGGGCTTGAACTCAGACCTTGACCACCGTCGTTGAGTTTCCTCTGCTACTTGAGCCATAGCACCACTTCTGGCTTTTTATATGTATGTTGTACCGAGGGGTAAAACCCTGGGCTTCTTGTATGCTAGACAAGCACTCTACCACTAGGTCATGTTCCCAGGCTTTTTTTTTTTTTTTTTAATCCATAAAAAAATTCAGGAACCAATTTTTCCCTAAACTTACCCGGGGTACCAGGAAAAGGCATTTCAAAACTTTTCAGGGTGACTTCTTAATGGTTCTTTTCCCTCTGGCTGCTATTTTACCCCTATTGTAATCACTAGCTGGTCAGAGAAATAAGAAATTGCAATTTTTTTTTTTTTAAGGACTTGGGAAAGAACAGAGATGAGGTTGTTTCTGCACCTTTTTTTTTAGTTCTAGAGGTGGAACCCCAGGCCTTGTGAAAGTACTGCTCAGGTGCACACCACTCTGCCCCTCCATCCTGCTATCCTCTCGGTTACTCAGATTAAGCAAAAAGTTTAAGTGGATAAAAGGGAGTGTTGGATTGGAAGGATCCAGATAGGCTCTGCCCTCTGCCAGTTGGAAGTGTAGGAGTACATTTCTTGAACAGTTAGGCTAGCTTCAGATTGTTTTTTGTTCATTATGTCAAAGTTCTGGCATTTACTTTCTTCCCGAGCCAAATTAGCATAAACGAACCTGGGCTCTAACTAGTGTTAAGCCCAGATTTGGTATCTGTAAACAGCGGCCTGTTTTTCAAGTTTGTTCTGTTGGCTCCATTGTAACCTGACAGCATTGCGTCTATTTTAAGATGTCTGGTGGTCGGTTTTCTTTCACTGACTTGTCCATCAGGCAGGAACAGGATCCACCCAGACACTTGAGTCATTTCCTTCCATCAAATCATAAAAGTAAACATTATAGTTTTTATCCCATTTACCTCCCAGGACTCTCCTCTCCTTCCCTTCCATTCTCCTAGTAAGTTTATGTCACTCTGGGATCACCAGCCTTCTCATTGCTTTACCTCCCATTCCTGACATAGTTCTCCAAGTACTTTTCGGGGGAGGGAGTGGAGGAGAGGTGATGCTAGTCCTAGAGCTTGAACTCAGGGCCTGGGCACTGTTCCTGGGCCTTTGCTGAGATTAACACTGTACTACTTGAACCATAGCTTTGCTTTTGCTTTTTTGCTTGTTAATTTGAGGTGAGTCTCGTGGACTCTGCTGTTCTGTCTGGCTTTGAGCCATGATCCTCAGATCTTAGTCTCCTGAGTTACTGGATCACATGTGTGAGTCAGCCTTGCCTGGCAAATGCATTTTTATTTCTGAATAATCTTTTTTTTTTTTTTCTGCTGGACCTGGGGCTTGAACTCAGGGCCTAAAAGCTGTTCCTGAGCTTCTTTTGCTCTAGGCTAGTGCTTTATCACTTGAGCCATAGTGCTACTTCCAGTTTTTTCTGAGTAGTTTATTGGAGATAAGAGTCACACAAACTTTATACCCCACACCCCCTAGCTTGGAACTATCATCAACAGACGTTAGCCTCCTGAGTAGCTAGGATTACAGATGTGAGCCATCAGCACCCAGCTCCTGAATATTCTTTGTGTGTTCAGATCATACTGGTCTCCAGACATGTTCTTTTATATATCCCTGTCACTGAGATTTATCAGGACATGCTCTGTGTTCTCTGTGTATAAATACATTACTGTGTCATATGTAAGTGGTCCTTTGTGTGCTGTATGTGTGTGTATATAAATATATTACTGTGTCATATATAAGTGGTCCTTTATGTGCTATATGTGTATGTTTAGTGTGCATATATTATGCTATGTGTATCAGTTACATTATACACATGGAGTAATATATTTTGTACACAAAAAAAAAACTGAGGACTGGTAAAATAAATGAGAATGAAAGTTCTAGTATTGTTTCTTTCCTGTACCCACATTGGAGATGGATCACTGGCTTGTAATCCATCTTTCTTGTCAGCATCACTTATACCTTAGACAAATGGAAACATATCAGGTTTTTTTTTGGGGGGGGGCTTTCTTTTTCCAGTGGTGTGTCTTAGATTATGGGCCTGGGCACTGTCCCCTAGCTCTTCAGCTCAAGTCTATGGCCCTATCCCTTGAGCCACAGTCCTACTTCCAGTTTTCTTGTGGTTAACTGGATATAAGTCTCATGTCTTTCGTGCCCAGGCTGGCTTTGAACTGCTGTCCTTAGGTCTCAGCCTCCTGAGTAACTAGGATTACAGGCATGAGCCCCTACACCCAACAAAGATTTTTTTTAAGAGTTCTTGTTTGATTATAGTAGTTCTAGTGCAGTGGTAACAGATTTAGACTAGAAACCATCTCCACTTGTACATATGATTTAAGCTAGACATAATCCATCTCCCAATGCAAGTATGGGCTTGGAAGCAGCCATGGCTGTGTGATACTTTGAAGTTAGGGTGAGGTTCCTTTCAAGTAATCCTTCCCTCCCCCATCCTCTCTCATTCTTTTTTTTTGTGGTAGTCCTGGGCTTGTGGTAGGGCCTGAGCGTTGCCTTCGGGCCTTTTTTGCTCTCAGCTCTGCTTCCAGCTTTTTGGTAGTTTTTCGGAGATGGTCTCTAGACTTCATTGCCCCGCTGGCCTCCATCTGTGACTCTCAAATCTCAGCTTCCTGAATAGCTAGGTTTACAGGCATGAGTCACCAGTGCCTGGCTACAGCTTGGTACTACTGAAGCACCGTTGTTTTTTGTTTTTGTTTTTTTTCCCCCAGTTCTGGGCTTGGGCTCAGAACCTGAGCATTGTCCTTGGGTTTTCTCAGGGCTAGAGCTCTACCACTTGAGCCACAGCACCACTTCTGGCTTTTTTTTCTATGTATGTGGTACTAAGGAATTCAACCCCAGTCTTTGTGCATGCTAGGCAATCACTCTACCACTAGGCCAAACTCCCATCCCCTGAATAAAATAACTTTTTTTTTCTTCCTGAAGCATTATTATTAGCTACCTGTATAGGTATCAGATGGTACAAACAGAATGGAAGGACCCTCAAAGGCATATTTAAATGCCAAATAGTAGCTGTCCTTATCTGTGGTGGTTTGTAAAACACTACCAGTAGAAACTGAAGCTTTATTATTATTATTATTAATTATTATTTATCCTGGGGCTTGGAATCTGGGCCTGGGCACTGTCCCTGAGCTCTTCAGCTCAAGGCTACTTCCCTATCCCTTGAGCCACAGTGCCACTTACGGTTTTCTGGTGGTTAATTGGAGATGAGTCTCATGGACTTTAGTACCTGGGCTGGTTTTGAACCTCAGTCCTCAGATCTCAGCCTTGTGAGTAGGTAGAATTGCAGACATGAGCCACTGGGCCTGGCTAAAACTGAAACTGCTGTAGTTAGTTTGAGTGAGTTTCTTTTTTTTTTTTTCTTTTTTTTTAATTTTTGGTTGGTTGTGGGGCTTGAACTGTGGGCCTGGCGCTGTTCCTCAGCTCTTCAGCTCAAGTCTACTGCCCTGCCTCTTGAGCCAAAGGGCCACTTACAGTTTTCTGGTGGTTAATTGGAGATGAGTCTCAAGAACTTTAGTGCTCGGGCTGGCTTTGAACCTCGGTCCTTAGATCTCAATCTGAGTAGCGAGGATTACCGGCATGAGCCACCATGTCTGGCATAAGTTTATTTTCTCAGGTGGTTTTCATGTATGTTTTTCCCATAAATTGCAGAAACTTGTAATAATAGAAAGGGATAAAGGACACAATTGTGTGTTAACCTCGTAACCCAGAGATGACAGCACTTTATCTGAGACACATCTTGCCATGTAGCCCAGGCAGTCCTGTCTCCACTGCCCCATCACTGGGATTATTGGTGTGCTAGCACTGCCATACTGAGTGTGTAGAGTTTTATGTTTTTTTTTTGTTTTTTTTTTTTTTTTTTGCCAGTCCTGGGCTTGAGCTCAGGGCTTGAGCACTGTCCTTGGACTTTCTCAAGGCTAGAGCTCTACCACTTGAGCCTCAGCACGACTTCTGGCTTTTTGCTATGTATGTGGGGTACCGAGGAATCGAACCCGGGTCTTCATGCATGCTAGGCAAGCACTTTGACCACTAGGCCAAACTCCCGGCCCCTTCTGATTGATTTCTTAGGATAGGTGTTTGACACTAGGATTTGAACCCAAGGCTTTGTGCTTTCTAGGCAAGTGCTGCACCCTTGAGCCACACCTTCATTCCTTTTTTTTTTTTTTTTTTTTTTTTTGGTGGGTCATGGGGCTTCAACTCTGTGCTGGACGCTCTCTAAGCTCTTCAGCTGAAGGATACTGCCCTACCCCTGAAGCCACAGCCCCACTTCCTGTTTTCTAGAGATTAATTGGAGATAGGTGTCTTGGTGTCTTTAGTATCTGGATTGGCTTTGAACCACAATCCTCAGATCTCAGCCTCTTGAGTAGCTAGGATTACAAGGGTGAGCTATGATACCTGGCCCTTCAGTCCTTTTTTAATTGAGGAGATATATCTATAGATATATAGATATAGATATATTTTTTGCCAATCCTGGGCTTGAGCACTGTCCTTGGACTTTCTCAAGGCTGGAGCTCTACCACTTGAGCCTCAGCACCACTTCTGGCTTTTTTCCACGTATGTGGTACCGAGGAATTGAACCTGGGTCTTCGTGCATGCTAGGCAAGTACTCTACCACTAGACCAAACTCCCAGCCCCTATTTCTATTTTTTTAAAGATAATCTCCAGTTTTTGTCTGGGCTGGCCTGGGCCACAACACTCTATCAAAGGCCTCCTAAGGACCTGGGGCTCCAGGTACATGTTGGCATATCCAGTGTCTGCTGAGATGGAGTTTTTTGATATACTTTTTAATCATGTTAGCCTTAAACCACAAGTCTTGATCCTCCTGATCCTAAGAATTACAGAATTGTCCAGTAAAAAGCATATTGTTAGACTGGTAATATGGCCTAGTGGTAGAGTGCATACATGAAGCCCTGGGTTTGATTCCTCCATACCAGATACACAGAAAAAGCTGGAAGTGATGATGTGGCTCAAGTGGCAGAAAGTTAGCCTTGAGAATGCTGAAGGATAGTGTCCAGGCCCTGAATTCAAGCCCCAGGACTGGCCAAGAAAATCCCCATATTGTCTCTGACAAGGCTTTGAGTAACTTGCCATATTATTGTCTAGAGGGGTCATAGTTAAGGAGGCTGTTACATAGGCTGATAAGTTGGCATATAGTTAGCACTCAACTAATTATGAGTTTTATTTAAATGGGATTCCAAGAGTTTTATGGCCCTTAGTGCTAGAAATGTTTCTTTGGGGCTGGGATATAACTCAGTGGTAAGGGTGTTTGTCTAGCATGTGTAAAGCCTTGGGTTCAATCCCCGGCATTCATCCCTGGCAAAAAGTTCTGTTAATCAAAGGCTCTCAGAAACCTCCTCCCTAAATTAAAGGTTTTGGAGTTTCATTAATTAGTGTCTGACTCAATGTTGATTACTATTAGAATCTAGTCCCTCGGGTGCCTTCTCTGGAGTAAGTACTAGCAGCTGTGCCAGTTCTGCAGCTCTGTATTTGTGGCTCTATGGTGTCCAATGTATGGCTTGTGACTGACACATTGTTCATTGTAGCTTTGGACTTGGGAAATTTGCAGGGCTGAGAGCCCAGCCATTGCTGTCTTCTTTTTGTTTCCACTGGTAAGGATTTGAAGCCATTGTGCTTTAACAGCATGGCATGTTGATTACCTCAGGTTGACCATGAACTCACCATCCTCTCACCTCAGCCTCACTCTCCCGAGTCCTGAGATCACAGGTCCGTATGCACCTCAATGTGAAGAATGTTTTCTCCTTACTGAAGTCCTTGCCTGCTATCCCTAAAAATTAAGAGCAGAGCTGAGCACCAGTGCCACATGCCTGTAATCCTAGCTACTTAGGAGGCTGAGATGTGAGGATTGTGGTTCAAAGCCATTTGGGGCCTGAAAGCCTTTTGAGACTCATCTCCTTTAACCACCATAAAACCGGAAGTGGCTCGGTGACTCAAAGTGGTACAGCATTAACCTTGAGCTGAAGAGCTTACAAACAGCGCCCAGGCCCAGGGTTTTCAGCCCCATGACCGACCCAAAACAAAACAAAATGAAAAGCAGATAGCACTGTTCATTCTGTAGTTTATAAATACCTAGGATTATAGCTGTGAACCACTAAACCTGGCTATCACTTCTAATTTATGGTGGTTTCTCAAAGCAGTCTCACAAAATTTGTGTTGATGGTAATATTTTGTTAAGTCTGGTGGTTAAGCATCATGATATAATTTTAAATTTACTTTGAGGATAATACATAAAGAAGGAATTATGAATGGTGTGACCCAGAGACACTCTATTAAGATACCTTTAGTTCTGCTGATTCAGGATGAGAACTTAATGTTTTTTTCCTAGTAATTTCTACAACTTGCGTAATGAAACCCACAAATTCTACAAATCATTTTTTTGTTGTTTTTATTTTTGACCAGTCCTGGGGGCTTGAATTCAGGGCCTGAGCACTGTCCTTGGGCTTTCTCAAGGCTAGCACTCTACCACTGGAGCAACAGCTCCACTTCCGGCTTTTTCTATGTATGTGGTACCGAGGAATCTAACCCAAGTGCATGCTAGGAAGCACTCTACCACTAGGCCAAAAACTCCCAGCCCCAACAAATCAGTTTTATGCTCCACCGCAGAAGGATTTGATTTTGGAGGATTGATCTGCTCTTGTAGTACAAATCTTAAGAGTGATTATGACACAATCAACTTAGTGCCATTTGAATGCTCTAGTTTTGGTTTCAGTGCATGAAGACAGGTGGTGGAACATGGTAGATGATAGTGTACAGAAAGAACTGAAAGGGACAGCTGTAATGATCATCTTCCTGCAGCTGCCTGCTTGCAAATGAGAAATGTGAGGCCTAGACTGATTGGATGGCAAGCCTCTCCCCGGGAGATACTGGCAGAGACAGAATCTAACTCAAGTTGCCTTTTTTGCATGTGGCCCAGTGTAAAGAAGAATGCTTCTCTGGAATGTATAATAATGTAATCTGATCTTTGTTCTTTTGTGGCACAATTATAGTATGCCTTTATGGGTTTTGCTCTTTTTCCTTTCACAGTACGTAATGTTACCTATTTTTGTTCTTGATTGCATTTCATGAGTTTTGTTTTGTTTTTGTTTTTGTTTTGTCAGTTATAGGATTTTAACTCTGGGCCTTGACATTGTTTTTGAGCTCTTCAGCTCAAGACTACTGCCCTACCCTTTGAGCCATTTCCCATTTTTTTGGTGGTTAATTGGAGATGAATCTCATGCATTTTTTTTGTGCCCAGGCTGGCTTTGATCCTCAGATCTCGGTCTCCTGAGTAGCTAGGAGTACAGGCATGAGCCACTGTGCCATGCTTCCATAAGAGTTTTATTAGCCAGCCAGCATGGTAGCTCACGCCTGTAATCCTAGCTGCTTAGGAGGCTGAGATCTGAGGATCAAGGTTCAAAGCCAGCTTGGACACAAAAAGGACCTGAGACTCTTATCTCCAATTAACCTCTAGAAAATGGGAAGTGGGGCTTGGCTCAAGGGTAGGGTGGTATGGTAGCCTTGAGCTGAAGAACTCAGGGATAGCACCCAGACCAAGAGTTCAGTCTCCATGACCCACAAAAAATAGAGTATTATTAGCTAGTGGTACTTCCTTCCTTGAATCTTTTCCACCTGTTTTTTTAGTTGATACATTCTGAATTTTACACTTTTTTCTTTCCTCTTTCATTTTTATTTTTTGTTCATGAACATAGATTGTTTAAAAGTTTTGAGCTAATAAGAGAGAAGGAAACATACAGGAAGGTAGATCTGTCACTGTGTGAGCTCATTGTAAAATGTACACATTCATTAGTACTATAATGGAATACCCAGACTATGTCATCCCCATTTCTCGTTGCTCAGAATTAACTTAGTTTTTTGGGGGGGGGGGGTCAGTGTGGGGCTTGGCCCTGGGCATTGTCCCTGAGCTCTTCAGCTCAAGGCTACTGCCCTACCACTTGATCCTCAGCACTACTTCTGGTTTTTTATTGGTTAGTTGGAGATAGTCTCAGGGTCTTTTCAGTGCTGGCTTTGAACCTGATCCTCAGATCTCACCCTCCTGAGTAGCTAGATTACAAGTGTAAGCCGCCATGACTGGCTAACTTAGATTTTTTTTTTTTTTTTTTTTTTTGCAGTACTTCCATCAGTTTATCCTTCAAGGAACAAGTAACTACATTTAGTAGAGCAGGAAAACATTAAACAAGCAAGTGAATATTTAGTGTATGAGGCAAGGGTACTTTTTTTTTTTTTTTTTTTTTCCGCCAGTCTGGGCCTTGAATTCAGGGCCTATGCACTGTCCTTGGGCTTTCTCAAGGCTAGAGCTCTACCACTTGAGCCACAGAACCACTTCTTTTTTTTTTTTATTTTTTTTTTTATTTTTTTTTATTTTTTTTTTTATTTTTTTTATTACATAGGAGAACCACTTCTTTTCTGTGTATGTGGTACTGAAGAATTGAACCCAAGGCTTTGTGCATGCTAGACAGCACTCTACCACTAGGCCACACTTCCAGCCCCTGCTATTCCTTTTTATGTATCAAAACAGTATTCCCTATAAATGACTATTCAAAACAAAAATAGGCCAGGTGCCTGGATAGGCAAGCAGTTTTAACACTAAACTTTAGCCATAAGGAAGGGTATTAGAAAACTAAAGAGGCACTACTTGATACGAGAGAGACAGGTGAAGGATCCTGCTGAGGTAGAGAAGGGACAAGGAGGGTCCCATTTCTTGAGGACAGCAGTCCCAGTGTGAGTTCTGGTCTGTGGGCAACGGGACCCAGCAGTTATTAGGGAAGGCTTTGGATTTTGATCTAGCTATAATAGAAATCCTTGGGAGATTTGAAACCAGAACTCCAACTCAGTAACTAATGCTTTCATTCATTGGCTGGAGCTCTACCAGCTGAGCCACTCTTCCAACCCTTCCTTAGGAGGTGTTTTTTTTTTGTTATGTTTTGTTTTTTTGCCAGTCCTGGGCTTGAGCTCAGGGCCTGAGCACTGTCCTTGGATTTTCTCAAGGCTAGAGCTCTACCACTTGAGCCTCAGCACCACTTCCGGCTTTTTTCTATATATGTGGTACCGAGGAATCGAACCTGGGTCTTCATGCATGCTAGGCAAGCACTTTAACCACTAGGCCAAACTCCCGGCCCCAGGAGGTGTTTAATATGGGTGAACCTTACCTCATTAAGAGGAAAACTGTTGTGATCCTTTGATTTATACCATATTACTTCTCAGTATTTCATACTTTTAAATATTTTCTTGTAGATCGTCCATGCTGAAAGACCTCTCACAGACAACCATCGGTCACTGGCTTCTTATGGCTTAAAAGATGGAGATGTTGTTATTTTGCGCCAGAAGGAGAATGTAGACCCTCGGCCACCAGTGCAGTTCTCAAGTAAGACAATTCCTGTGTTTAGCCTCCCCTAACTTGAGCATCTCTAGTGGTTCTGCATTGTGGATTTGCTTTAGTTTCCACCTGCTAGTTTCCAACTTTGCCTAGTTTGACTCCAGAACAGTTTCTCCTTCTGTTAAGCTAGCTGTCATAATAATGAACCCCAGCTCTGAGAGCTGAGGTGAGACCAGTCAGTGCATGTGTCACTACCAGTGATAATTAGCTCAGTTATCTTTGTCTTAGCAAAAGACTTGGTAGACTGTGCGTCTGTGATTACTGACTGACTTGTTAGCTTTGGGAAAGCCCTGGGACCATTCTCAGGCCCAGGACTGCCCTGGGCCTAGGACTGTAGTCTGAAGGAGTCTGTATTTGGTTAGAAGTTTTAGAGTAGTATTACAGGTATGAGCCATTGATTCCTTTGGGCTTATTTCTTTTTGCTGGACTTGGGTGTCAAACTCAGGAGTCTAGATGCTGTTGCTGAGCGCTTTTTTTTTGGGGGGGGGGGTAATCCTGGTCCTTGAACTGAGGGCTTGAGCACTGTCCTTGGACTTTCTCAAGGCTAGGGCTCTACCACTTGAGCCATAGCACCACTTCGGACTTTTTTCTATGTATGTGGTACCGAGGAATCGAATATGGGTCTTAGTGCATGTTAGGCAAGCACTTTAACCACTAGGCCAAACTGGCCTTTGCTGAGCTTTTTTGCTCAAGGCAGGCACTCTACCACTTGAGCCACTGCTGCATTATTTTCCTTTTTTCTTTTTGCCAGTCCTGGGGCTTGGACTTGGCCTGGGCACTGTCCTTGGTCTTTCTCAAGGCTAGAGCTCTATCCTTGAGCCACAGCATCACTTCTGGCTTTTTCTGTGTATGTGGTACAGAGGAATCAAACCCAGGGCTTCATGCATGCTAGGCAAGGACTCTACCACTAGGCCACGCTCCATTGTTTTTATAGTCAAAAATGTGAGCAAGGGGAAAGACATGAGGTGTCTGCAGTGACCATTTGCTGCTATTATTGCATACTGTGTATGAGTTTGTGTTGACTTATTTGCATATATTGTATATATCTTTCTGACAGACTTACCCCGGATAGACTTTAGTAGCATAGCCGTGCCTGGCACATCGGGTCCCCGGCAGCGCCAGTCACTAGGAGCACAGCAGGCCCACCCATCTCCTAGAGAAATGGCATCATCTCCTCAGGGCCTGGACAACCCAGCTCTGCTCCGAGACATGCTGCTGGCTAACCCGCACGAGCTGTCTTTGCTGAAGGAACGCAACCCGCCTCTGGCTGAAGCTCTGCTCAGTGGAGACCTAGGTAAGTTTGCTTGCTCATGTCAGTGACTGGGTTATTTGGCAATGGTGGTGGAGTTCTAAAATTGAAAACCATGTAGATTGGTTTACTTGTTCTCATTGGCTTTAGCAGCAGGATTATAAGCCAGGTACTGATATTTTAACCTGGTCATTTAAATCTTCAATTAAAGATTACCAGCAGCCCCTGATTTCACCTGAAATACTTTCAACACTAGTGTCCCTGAGCTTCTTTTGCTCAAGGCTAACACTCTACTACTTGAGGCACAATGCCACTACTGTTTATGAGGAATTGAACCCATGTCCAAATAGACTAGGCAAGCACCACATTCTCAGCCCTGAAGCCATTCTCTGATTAAATATACAACATTTGGTTTTGTTTGTTTTTAAGAGATATTCGTATGTAGCTCAATGTGGCCTCAAATGCCAAGTGTGTGTGTGTGTGTGTGTGTGCGCGCGTGCGCGCGCTCAGACCCAGAGTTCAAAAGTACTGACTTATTTATTTATTTTGCCAGTTGTGGGGCTTGAACTCAGGGCCTGAGCACTGGCCTTGGACTTTGCTCAAGGCTAGCTTTTTTTCTATATATGTGATGCTGAGGAATCAAACCTAGGTCTTGGTGCATGCTAGGCAAGCACTCTACCGCTAGGCCAAACTCCTGGCCCTATTTATTTTTTTTAAACTGCTTTTAAAGTGTATTTGGTATCCAGCACCTTTATCTTGTCTTGCTTCTGATTTTGCAACTGAGGCTAAGAGGATTTGTGGTCATGAAAACTATAGTGATTTACGTTTGAAATAAATTATAGCATTTCACAAAAAGAGTGACAATACAGTGGAACTAAAGACACCCCTTCTTTATTTCTGTAGACAGATTTTCTAGGGTCCTGGTAGAGCAGCAGCAGGACCGAGCCCGGAGGGAGCAAGAAAGGATTCGTCTCTTTTCTGCTGACCCCTTTGATCTTGAAGCTCAGGCTAAGATAGAAGAAGATATAAGGTAATGAATGACCCATACACCTAACGACCAAATCTTAGAGCATCCGAGTTTCCCCAACTAAATATCATCTGGCATTAGTTGGATATCTGGAGATTGCCTCCTATTTCAAAGATAACCTCAGGGAATCTTAGAAAATTTTTTCCATGTCTGTATTCCTCATGTTTTGATTCAACTTTGCAAAGTTACAGGTGCCTATTAATGACTTTCTGTTCTAAAACCTTATGAACAGTCTCTGACTGACCCACAGTGTAACATTAGAAACATTAGAATTGTTAGAGCCATAGTAGTCCCAGAATCAAAAGAAATGCCTCTGATAGAAACCAGCAGACTACTGACATAGGCTGATTTGAATTTTTTTCCTTAGAAATAGTACTGGGGCTAGGAGTTTGATTCCTTAGTACCACATATACAGAAAAGACCTTAAGTGGTGCTTTGGCTCAAGTGGTAGAGTGCTAGCCTTGAGAAAGCTCAAGGACAGTGCTCAAGCCCTGAGTTCAAGCCCCAGGACTGACAAAGACATATGTGAGTACTGAAGATGACTGGATTAGAGTGACACCTGCGCTAATAGAACCTTGTTCTGTCTCTTCTGTCTTTACTGACCCCATTGAATAAATTGCCTGGTAGCAACCATGGCTTCTATAATGCAATGTTCTCATCCAGGCATGTATTAAAAGCCTGTAAGAAGCTTTAAACATGTAGATTACACGAGTGGCTCACTCCTATTATCCTAGCTACTCAGGAAGATCCTGATTTGAAGCTAATCTGACCGGAAAAGTCTGTGAGATTCCATGTCTGACTAACCAGCAAAGAGCCAAACTGGAGACAGTTCAAATGGAGGAGTATTGGTCATAAGAAAGAGAGTTAACTGAAAACACGAGGCCCCAGCCCAAATTAACCCTCTTCCCCTTTGCCCCCTGATGTGGATAGTTTGACCCTACCTTCTCCCAAATCTAAAGAGTCAAGATCGTCAGGAGTGGATCCTTAGAAAGTACAGTGGTGTTGATGGCAGTCTAGCTATGTCATCAGTGACAAGCTAGATGCAATTTCAGTAAAAGAACAGCTATCCCCCCCCCATACACACACACACACACTGCTACTTCAAAAATTGTGGAATAGTTTTGTTTAACTCAAGAAGCAGGAGGTTTATGAAGACATCATCCACACGCCTTAAGGTAGAAGTGAATTGAAGCATCTCCTGATAGCTTATATTCCTCCCCAGGAGTGACGTAAAGGAGACTGGGTAATGCATTTATTCCTCTATAAAGGAGAACCTGCCTCTGAATCCATTCTATGCATGTAACCCATAACAGCCAAAGTAGCATGCTGTTGCATCATAGGATTTCTTTTGTTGAAACATACTTGGGTTTAGGGAGTATAAGATTAGATACAGTTGTAGGATACTTCTAAATTTAATAATATACAGTAGGTTAAAAGTGATATAATTAGCTGGGCACTGGTGGCACAATACAGAAAAAATAGTCATGGAAATGAAACAGCTGATGCAGCCAGGCACGGTGGCTCACACCGGTAATCCTAGCTACATAGGAGGCTGAGATCTGAGGATCTTGGTTCAGAGCTGAAGAGCTCAAGGACAGCGCACAGACCGAATTCAAGCCCCATGGCTGACGAAGGAAGAAAGAAGGAAGGGCTGATGCATTCTAGGCAGTTAAAGTCCTTGTGCATTCTATTTGCAGACTTGATAGTGCACTGGCTGCTGGGAAGGTGTTAAGATACACTGTAAATCCTACTTGAGGTGTGGAGCATTCTGTCTGGGTGGAGAACTCCTGTGATTCCAGCACTCCAGAGGCTGAGGCTAGAGGTTTGCGAGTTTAAGGCACTTTGATCTTGAGAGCCTAGAATTGCTCACACACACACACATCCCACCCCACCCCACAATGAAGCATTCATGAAATTATAATTCACGTAAAGGGTTAAGACCCTGAGTTTATTTTCTATTTCTGAGCTTTTTTTTTTTTTGCCAGTCCTGGGTCTTGAACTCGGAGTCTGAACACTGTCCTTGGGCTTTCTCAAGGCTAGAGCCCTAACACTTAAACCACAGTACATTTCTGACTCTTCAGCTCAAGTCTCCCGCATTAGCCCTTGAGCCTCAGTGCCACTTCCAGTTTCCTACTGGTTAATTGCAGATAAATAGTCTCCTGGACATTAGTGCCCGGGCTGGCTTTGAACCGCAATCAGATCTCAGCCTCTTGAGTAGCTAGGGTTACAGGATGAGCCACTATGCCCAGCAACATTGTGGCTTTTAAATAGACTTTTCTTCTTGGAAGTAGAACTAGAGTGTTCAGTGTACCTGACTTGTTTTTTTTTTTTTTTTTTACAGGCAACAGAATATTGAGGAAAACATGACGATAGCTATGGAAGAAGCTCCAGAGAGCTTTGGCCAAGTGGTGATGCTTTACATTAACTGCAAAGTGAATGGACATCCTGTAAAAGCCTTTGTTGACTCAGGTGATGCTCCATCTTTTGTGTCTCTCTGCCCTCTGACATCTTTAACTGACATGGAAGAAAGGGAAACAGACAGACAGTAATGCCTATGATGACTGTGGTTCTTTGGTCTGCCACAAGCGGGGAAGTAATGGTTGGCTTACGTGTGTTCTCGGTAATAGTTTTATTTCCTACACCATTTATGTTTTTGCATTATATTTTATTTTCTTAGGCTAATAGGAACTCTTAGACTGATTTGTGTAGGTGGAAAAACTCAGAGAGGACTTCTTATCACCCTAGGTTGCCTACTTTAGGTTATTAACTAGCTTTTGTGGAGAACTGGAAGAGAATTGCCTTCCCACACACATTTCCTTTCCTTTGACTCTGGAGAGTCTAATGAACAAGTTAAGTTGTGGACCTTATGTCGAGGTGAGATCTCAGAAGGGGGCAAACAAAGGTCAGGTCTTGGGCTGAGCCTTGCTTAAACACTGGCATACTTCAGAGTAAGAGCTTAGAAGAGAATGCATTACTCTAAACAAAGTGGACAGCAGAATTGTGGAAATAGGAGGATAGAGATGTGTGCCAGCTGTTGTAAGGTAGGATGTGAATCTGTGGTGGTGTATGGATTGAACTCTTTTTTGGGGGGAGGGGGGGCATCGGTCATGGGGCTTGAACTCTGGCCTGGGCACAGTCCCTAAGTTCTTCAGCTCAAGGCTACTGCCCTACACCTGGGCCTGGGAGTTGTCCCTGGGCTCTTCAGCTCAAGGCTATTGCTCTAACCCTAGAGCTATAGCTCCACTTCCTGTTTTCTGGTGGTTAATTGAAGATAAGAGTCACACGTTCTTTAGTGCCTGTTCTTTAGTGTGAGGGCTGGCTTTCAACAGTGATTCTCAGATCTCAGCCATTCTGAGTAGCTAGGATTACAGGTGTGAGTCACCACGCCAGGCATGGTGGCTCTTAAAAAGCAGAAGCTGTTGAGGACTGGAACAGCTGAGTAGGTAAGTGATTTAAAGGTTAGAGTTGAAGAAAACTGAAGGCAGAGACAGTTCTGGCGCATTCTGTACCCCTAAGAGTTGTAGCTGTTAAATTACACATCCACTGAGTGGTATGGAAGCAGAGATGTGGCCACTCACAAATGAGAAAGTGCCAGATGGACCAATAACTATGATCGGGAGGAGGGCGGCTCAGAGTTAGCGGACTGCAGAGACCTCAGTGAGCTGTATCTCAGCAGGACGGGATAGATTGCTGGAGAGCAAAGAGGAAGACAAGAGCAAGAGCAAAGTATGCCCAGGTTTTAGGACTGTTGAGAAAAGGTGCCCAATGGTAAAGATTTTTTTGTGTGTGTGTGGGTCATGGGCTTGGACTCAGCCTGGATGAGCTCTGCCCTACCCTTAAGCCAAGCCCCACTTCCCAAATTTTATTATTATTATTATTATTGCCAGTTCTGGGCTTGAGCTCAGGGCCTGAGCACTATCCTTGGACTTTGTCAAGGCTAGAACTCTACTACTTGAGCCTTAGTACCACTTCCAGCTTTTTTCTATATATGTGGTACTGAGGAATTGAACCTGGGTCTTAGTGCCTGCTAGGCAAGCACTCTACCACTAGGCCAAACTCCTGGCCCCTACTTCCCATTTTTAAGAGGTTAATTGAAGATAAGAGTCTCAGATCCTTTTGTGCTTAGGCTGGCTTTGAACCTTGATCCTCAGATCTCAGCCTCCTGAGTAGCTAGTGTGTTTTTGTTTTGTGTTTTTTGTTGTTGTTGGTTTCATCTGGGGCTTGAACTCTGGGCCTGGGTGCTGTCTCTGGCTTCAAAAATGATCCTTGTATCTCAGCCTCCTGAGTAGCTCAAGGCTACTGCCCTACCCCTTGAGCCACAGAGCCACTTCCAGTTTTCTAGTGGTTAATTGGAAATGAGAGTCTCGTGACTTTTGTGCCCAGGCTGGCTTTGAACTGAGATCCTCAGATCTCAGCCTCCTGAGTAGCCAGCATTGCAGGTGTGAGCCACCTTACCTAGCCATTTCTGACTGCTCTTTCATGTGCTGTGTTTCATGTGCTCCTCCCCCCCCACTCCACCCCCATCAGTCCTGGACACTGTCCTTGGGCTTTCTTGAGGCTAGGGCTCTACCACTTGGTCTACATTACCACTTCTAGTTTTGTACTGGTAAATTGGACATAAGCGTCTCATAGATTATTGTGCCCAGGCTGGCTTTGAACTGTGAACCTCGGATCTCAGCCTCCTGAATAGCTAGTATTACTGGGTGTGAGCCACTGGCTCCTTTCTGTGTTTTGAATCTTGATACAGTGTTAAATGTGTTTGTTATCTGATGGTTCTCTCTCCTTCCAGGTGCCCAAATGACTATTATGAGCCAGGCTTGTGCAGAACGGTGTAATATAATGAGACTGGTGGACCGGCGGTGGGCAGGGATTGCCAAAGGAGTGGGCACCCAAAAGATAATTGGAAGGGTTCACCTAGGTGAGTGAAATGCACTGGGTGTTGCCAATGTTTTTGTTTTTATTTTGTGGATCATGGGGCTGGAACTCTGGTCCTGGGTGTTGTCCCTGAGCTCTTCAGCTCAATGCTACCGCCTTACCCTTGAGCCAATCTCCCTTCCCATTTTTTCTAGAGGTTAATTAGAGATAAGAGTCTTAGGTCCTTTTGTGTCCAGGCTGGCTTTGAGCCTTGATCCTCAGATCTCAGCCTCCTGAGTAGCTAGGATTACAAGGCTAAGCCACCTGCAAGGCTTGGGAGTTGCCACTGTTGTCTGATAGGAGTTTAAGTTTTAGGTTAATGCTTTTTTCTCCCCCTTTAATTTTGCAGGAAAGTTAGTATGACCTTCTAAATTAATGATCCAAAAACTAAAAGAAGAACTATGGCGCAAGTGGTATAGTTCTAGCCTTGAGTGGAAAGGCTAAGGGACAATACCAAGACTCTGAGTTGGTTTTTTGTTTGTTTGTTTGTTTTTTTTAAAGCCAGATTTCCTGCCTGGGTTGAGTTGTTTTTTTTTGTTGTTTTTGTTTTGCCAGTCCTGGGCTTGGGCTGAGGGCTTGAGCACTGTCCTTGGGTTTTCTCAAGGCTAACACTCTACCACTTGAGCCATAGCACCACTTCTGGCTTTTTTCTATGTATGTAGTTCCGAAGAATTGAACCTGGGTCTTTGTGCATGCTAGCCAAGCACTTTACCACTAGGCCAAACTCCCGGCCCCTTGTTTTTATTTTTTTGAACTACAATTTTTTCAGTTCTCACTTCTCTAAGTAGCTAGTATTATGGGCATAAGCCCAATCCCTGGTTACTGTTCAAATTCTTTATTCCTTTTTCTTTTCACTTTTTAGATCTCCTCTATCAGGGTATTGTGATGTCCCGAGTATGGATTTTGTGTCTGTGTGGGTGGTATTTAATAACCTTTACAATCTGGAAACTCAAGTCCTTCAATTTCTGGGGATGGAGCCCTGGGACTAGATGCATATAAAGTACACCCTTACACTGAGCTGTCTCTCTTCTCCTACCCTCATCCCCATCCCCCAAGGGTAAGGAGCAGAGGGTCACTCAGGACCTCATGGTGTCTGGACAGATAGTAGTCTTTCTGCTTTCACCATTTTGTCTCTAGTTATAACATAAATTACATTCTTCTCAGGTTTTCTTTGGTCATCTGCTATCTGGTTCCAAAGTTTGTTTCTTTTGTCTCCTCCCATCATTTTTGGTCTTAGGAATTTGTACCTTGGGCACGGGGGGATCTGGCTGGGTGCTGATGGCTCCTGCCTATAATCCTAGCTACTCAGGAGGCTGAAATACAAGGATCATCTTTGAAACCAGTCTGGGAAGAAGAATCCCAGTGAGACTCTTATCTCTAATAGTTAACTACCAGAAAACCAAAAGTGGAACTGTGGCTCAAAGCTTAGGGACAGAGCCTAGCCCTGAGTTCAAGCCCCTTGACTGACAAATACTCAGAGGTCTGGAAATATAGCCTAGTGGAAGAGTAAGTACTTTGTCCTGTTTCTAGCACTGCAAAAGTCACAAAGATCTCTATGACTTTTGAGGAATAAATGTGGATCCATGCATGTGTTTAGTTCTTAGTGGTTCTGTTTTTGCTTTTTTTGTTTTTGTCTTTTGTTTTGTTTTGGTCCATTGTGAGACTTGAACTCTGGGCCCAGGCCCTGTCCCTGATCTCTTCAGCTCAAGGCTCCCACCCTACCCCTTGAGCCACAAGGCCACTTCCCGATTTCTGATGGTTAATGGGAAGTAAAGAGTCACAGATTTCATGTCCCGGATGGCTTTGAACCACATGCCATCCTTAGATCTCAGCCTCCAAGTAGCTAGGATTACAGGTGTGAGCCACTACGCCTGGCTTGTTTGTTTTTGATATGGGTGCCAGTCCTGTGGCTTGAACTCTGTGCCTGGGTCCTGGCTCTGAGCTGTAGCTTTACCATTGAAGCCAGAGCATGACATGTGGCTTTTTGGTGCTCAGCTGCCATGGCTGAGATGCTTGAGACTTTTTTTTGGTGGGTCATGGGGCTTGAACTTAAACAAACTCCACCTGGGCACTGTCCCTAAGCTCACAAACTCAAGGTTACTGTCTTACCCTTGAGCCAAGCCCCACTTTCCATTTTCTAGTGGTTAATTAGATATAAGAGTCTCAGGTCTTTTTGCGCCTGGGCTGGCTTTGAACCTTGATCCTCAGATCTCAGCTTCCTGAGTAGTTAGGATTACAGGTGTGAGCCACCATGCTCAGCAGACCTGAGACTCTTATTTCCAATTAACCTCTAGAAAATAGCTCAGGGACAGGGCCCAGGACCTGAGTTCAAGCCGCAGGACTGGCCAAAAAAAAAAATCTTCTGGTTAATTTTGCCTGGGCTGGCTTTGAAACCACAATCTTCAGATCTCAGCCTCTTCCATAGATAGGATTATAGATATAAGCCACTGGCACACAATAGTTTTTAACTGTATTGAGGTTGGATTCCAGTTTTGAGGTTGGATTCCAGGACTTGAGAGTGCCAGATAAGTGCTGTACCACTAAAGTACATCTCCCTGATGGGCTGTGAGTTCAGGTCTTCACTGGCTTTCAAACTGGTCTTTGACTGGTGAAAATAGTTTTTGTTAGTTGTGGTGCTTTTCCTAAACTTTCTTCCTTAAGGCTAGCACTCTACCACTTGAGTCACAACACCATTTCCAATTTTTTCTGTGTATATGGTACGAAGAAATCAAACCCAGGGCTTTATGCATACTAGGCAGGCATTCTATCACTAGGCTATGCTCCTGACCCCTGCTTTTATATTAACCCACTTGTTACTGTATTGAGCCTTGGTTGTGATTGAGTGTGAAGGAAGCTAGGGCTCAGAATGATGGGTTCACTTCCAGAGCCAATGTGAATAATCTGTTCTCTTCCTGTGTTTTATTTAGCTCAGGTTCAGATTGAAGGGGATTTTCTGGCATGCTCTTTCTCTATACTGGAAGAACAGCCCATGGACATGCTTCTGGGACTGGACATGCTTAAACGACATCAGGTGATTAAGAGCTTTATTTATTTATTTATTTTTGTGGGTCATGGGCTTGAACTTGGCCTGGGCACTGTCCTTGACCTCTTCAGCTCAAGGCTACCATCCTACCCTTGAGCCAAACCCCACTTGCTGTTTTCTAAAGGTTAATCAGAGATAAGAGTCTCAGGTCCTTTTGTGCCCAGGCTGGCTTTGAGCCTTGATCCTCAAATCTCAGCCTCCTGAGTAACTAGGATTACATTCATGAGCCACCATGCCCAGTAAAGGGTCTTGAGTTTTTTTTGTTGTTGTTTGCCAGTCCTCGGGCTGGAACTCAGGGCTTGAGCACTGTCCTTGGGCTTTCTCAATGTTAGTGCTCTACCATTTGAGCCACAGCCCCATTTCTGGCTTTTTCTATGTATGTGGTACCGAGGAATCAAACCCAGGTCTTGGTGCGTGCTAATAAGCAAGCACTCTTACCACCAGGCCAAACTCTCAGCCCATCTGTGAGATTCTTATCTCCAAATAACCAGAAAACTACAAGTGGTGTTATGGTTCAACGTGGTAGAAAACTAGCTTTTTTTTTTTTTTTTTTTTTTTTTTTTGCTAGTCCTGGGGCTTGAACTCAGGACTTGAGTACTGTCCCTGACTTTCTTTCTGCTCAAGGCCAGCACTCTACCACTTGAGCTCCAGCACCACTTTTGACTTTTCTGTGTATGTGGTACTGAGGAATGGAACCTGGGTCTTCGTGCATACTAAGCAAGCAGTCTACCACTAGGCCAAACTCCTGGGCCAGAATGTTAACTTTGAGCTGAAAAGCTCAGGGACAACACCCAGGCCTAGAGTTAAAGCCCCATGACCAACAAAAGAAAAGGATAATTTGTATTGATAGTTCTATCCTGAAGCCTACTAATTTAAGATTCTCTGGAATTGGACTTTTAAATCTCAGATCATGATTTTTTTCTGTGTTCTTCTTTCTAAGTGTTCTATTGACCTCAAGAAAAATGTCCTGGTGATCGGCACCACAGGCTCACAGACCACATTCCTTCCTGAGGGAGAGCTGCCGGAATGTGCGCGCTTGGCATATGGAGCCGGGCGAGAG
The DNA here is from genome assembly GCF_031878675.1 of Megascapheus bottae. Lineage (NCBI taxonomy): Eukaryota > Metazoa > Chordata > Mammalia > Rodentia > Geomyidae > Megascapheus > Megascapheus bottae. Next base: position 75,104,832 of record NC_143514.1, on the reverse strand, counting down.
GACCTGCGGCCAGAGGAGATTGCAGACAGAGAGTTAGCAGAAGCCATTCAGAAGTCAGCCGAGGAAGCAGGTATGTGGAATGGCCAACCCTTGAATAAGGTTTGTGTTACCAGTGAGGAACTTTCTAGTCTAGTAGATATGGCTTTTGTCTTTTTCCTTCGTTCTCTCATCTCGTTAATACTCGGTGTCAACTAATTAAAAAGCAGCAGTCCATTGCCGTGACCAAGATGCATGACATCCATTTTTGGGCTCTCTCAAACTTGTTTTTCCCTGCAGGAAACAGCAGCAGTAAGCAGACATTCTGAGTTCAACAGTATATTCCCTGAAATTGCTTTTCATTTTTGTGAGCCCATTCGTGCTAACGGGTACCTTGTTACTGGCTAAGCAGTGCCAGCTGTTAATAAATTTGCTAAAAGTGCTGCTGCCCCAGAGGGAGGAGCCAGCAAAAAGAGGCATGCTTAAAGAGGTGGGGTGGGCAGGGAGGAGTTGGTGGCTACTAGCTACTCAAGAGGCAGAAATCTGAGAATAGAGATTCAAAGCTGGCCTGGGCAGGAAAGTATGAGCCTCTTTATGTATTTATTTATTTAGTTATATTTTGTTTTGGGTTGGTAGTGGGACTTGAACTCTGAGCCTGAGCATTGTCCCTGAGATCTTCAGCTCAAGGCAGCCACCCTACCCCTTGAGCCACAGTACCACTTCTGGTTTACTGGTGATTAAACTTTTTAGTGTCAGGGCTGTCTTTGAACCACAATCCTCAGATCTCAGACTTCTGAATAGCTAGGGTTACAGTTGTGAGCTACCCTGCCTGGCAGTCCATGAGACTCCTCCAAAAGCTGCAAATGTAGCTGTGGCTCAAATACAACCTTGAGCAAAAAAACTTGGGTACAGTGCCCTGGCCCTGAGCTCAAACCCCAGGTCTGTCCACATCTATCCATCTATCCATCTGTCTGTCGTACGGACATACGTACATACATACATACATACATGCATGCATGCGTATAAACAATGAAAAGATGTAGTGAATTTGGTCAGATGTACATTCAGAATACTTAGCTGTCTTTGGGCAATAGAACACTGTGTCAAGTCCCAAATCTAAAGACAGAGCCAACGTTTCTGGGGAAAAAAAGCCCAGCACACTTACGTTAGAATCCTCCATCTATTATAGAAGAATGACTGAAAAGCATTTTTTTTTCTCTCTTCCTTTTTCTTTCTTTCTTTCCCCATCCTAGGGCTTGAACTCGGGTTGAGTGCTGTCTTTGGACTTAATCTCAAGGCTAGAGACCTACCACTTGAGCCACAGCACCATTTCCAGCTTTTTGTTTTTGTTTTTGTTTTTGTCAGTTATGGTGCTTGGGCTCTGGGCCTGGGTGCTGTCCCTGAGCTCTTCAGCTCAAGGCTACTGCCTTATCCTGGTGCCACAGTTAAGGGGTTAATTGGAGATAAGAGTCTCAGGTACTTTAGTGCTACTCCAGAAGCTGAGATGTGACGTGGTTCAAGCCAGCCCAGGCAGGAAAATTCATGAAACTCCTATCTTTAATTAACCCTATAAGTAAGTAAGTAAGTAAGTAAATAAATAAATAAATAAATAAATAAATGTATGTATGTATGTATGTGTTAGGAGTTGATCTGTGGCTCAAGTGATAGAACCCTCAGTTCAAGCCTCCATATAGTCACACACACACACAAAAAAAAACCTAAAAAATAGAAATGACTGGGCCGGGAGTTTGGCCTAGTGGTTAAAGTGCTTGCCTAGCATGCATGAAGACCCAGGTTCGATTCCTCGGTGCCACGTACATAGAAAAGGGCCGGAAGTGGTGCTGAGGCTCAAGTGGTAGAGCTCTAGCTTTGAGAAAGTCCAAGGACAGTGCTCAGACCCTGAGCTCAAGCCCAGGACTGGCACAAAAAAAAAAAAAAAATAGAAATGACTTTACTCATGTAACCCCTTTTGTGGCTGGTGTGTATGTCTTAAGTTTAATGAAATAATTCTGGAGCAGTAGAACCTATTTGTTCAGAAAATCAATTTTCCAGTTATCAAAATCAAAACTGAGCTAGGCACTTGTGGCTTATACCTGTAGTTCTAGCTATTTAGGAGGCTGGGATGTGAAGATCATGGCTCACAGCCAGCAATTTGAAGCTTACCCAGGCAGAAAAGTCGTCCCCTAAGAGACTCTTATCTCCAATCATAGTGGTAGAATGCTTGCCTAGCATGCATGAAGCCCTGGTTCAGTTCCTTCATACCACATATAGAGAAAAGGGTAGAAGTGGTGCTATGGCTCAAGTGGTAGAGCACTAGCTTTGAGAAAGCTCAAGGACAGTGCCCAGGCCCTGAGTTTAAGCCCTAAGGGTGGCAAAAAATAAAATAAAAAATAAAACTGCAAGGAGTAGATGAAAGCATTTTTGGAGAGCTTTTTCTTTGATAGCTGTGTTACATTCAAGTATTTTTATCTTCAATTCATTGCTATATCTGGTATAATTTCTAAAAGTTGATCAAGAAGGTAAGTCACAGGGCTGGTTGTTTGGCCTAGTGGTAGAGTGCTTTCCTAGCATGCACGAAGATCCGGGTTCAATTCCTCGGTACCACATATATAGCAAAAAGCCAGAAGTGGTGCTGTGGCTCAAGTGGTAGAGCCCTATCCTTAAGAAAATCCAGGGACAGTGCTCAGGCTCTGAGCTCATGCCCAGGACTGGCAAAAAAAAAAAAGAAGAAGAAGAAGAAGGTAAGTCAGGATAGAAGTTAATCAGATTGGGATTTTTTTTTTTTTTTGTAATAAAAATGAGTCTTCTTAGGCAGCAGGTGGCTCATGCCTGAAATCCCAGCTACTCTGGAGGCTGAGATCTGAGGATCAAGGTTCAAAGCCAGCCCAGGCATAAAAGGACCCGAGACTCTTATCTCCAATTAATCTCTAGAAAATGGGAAGTGGGGCTTGACTCAAAGGTAGGACAGTAGCCTTGAGCTGAAGACTCAGCTCAGGGGCAGCACCCAGGCCTGATTCAAGGGCCATGACCAACCAGCAAACAAATAAATAGATGAATCTTGAGAGGCTAGAAATGTGGCTTAGTGGTAGATGGCTAGCCTAGCATGCATGGAGCCCTGGGTTCAACTCCTCAGCATCAAATAAACAGAAAAGGCCTAAAGTGGTGCTGTGGTTCAAGTGGTGGAGGGCTAACCTTGAGCACAGAGAGGCTTAGGGACAGAGTCCAGGTCCTAAGTACAGGCCCCAGGACCAGCAAAAAGCCTCTGGAGCCAGGTGCCTGTGGCTCATGCCTGTAATCCTAACTACTTAGGAGGCTGAGATCTGAAGATCACAGTTCAAAGCCAGCCCAGACAAGAACGTCCATGAAACTCCTAATGAAGAGTTTAGTGGCAGTGCCCATGCCCAAAGTTTAAGCCCCACAACTGACCAAAAAGAAGAAAAAAATATTGGGTCAAGTGTGATGTTGGTAGTCTCAGCACTGAGAGTCAGAAAGAAAAGGATCAAGAGTTAAAGGCCACCTTGGGCTTGATAGTAAAACAAAAATGAATGTCAGCTGAATAATTTAGGAAGTGGTTGTTACACATGTCCATTAACCTTTATAAGATTTTTTTTATTTTACAGATTGACTTTTCTTTTGTCTCCTGTTTTTGCTCATAAATTCTGTGTGTAGTGTGTTGAAGTTACAAGTTCAGTATCAAAGTAGAATTGGGTGTGGGTGTGCACACCTTTGTGGGCTGAGGCAGTAAGATGTGGAGTTCAAGACCAGTCCTGATTTGTGAAGTCTTGTTTAAGGGGGTGTGGGGAGGCTATTGGAGCTGACATATTGTTTTATATATGGTGAGAGAACTGAAACAACAGCAAATCTTTGTGTTTCCAAAGGTTAAATGCTTCCCAGCTTTGACTCTGCTGGTTCCTGATTTTAAAATACCAAGGCAGTGAAGACTATAACCCTGCATGCTGTGTGGTTTGCATTGTTAACACCAGTTTGCTTGTCTGTTTCCTAACCCAAACAGAGCGTCCGAAGCCATGATGCATGTAGTGTGTGTGTGCTGCAGCTGGAGTGGGCCCCAGACCAGGTATTTACAGACACCGTCCCATTTGTCACCTGTGATTTCAGAGTCCATCTGGAGCATTTTGGAAGTCAGCCTCTACTGTTCACCCTTCATCCTGTTCAATCTGGTTACAACTAGCCTTGTGTATATGTTTGAATGTATGTTGGTATGTATGCATACATCAGCATAAATTGCTGTTCAAAGTTTTTTGTTACTAGAACAGTGGAAAGGGGGTATCTTTTGTACCTCCGGATCTCACTGTCATGACTAGCATAACAGGAGTGTCGCTGTCATGCGCCTGCTCATTGATGACTGTGGGTTTGTGGATTCCGTGAGTCTCTTGCCTCCAAAAAGTGGAAAGTTCTTTCTTCTTATTCTTTTTTCTTTCTTCTCTTTTTTTTTTTTTTCTTTCTTTGCTAGTCTTGGGGCTTGAACTCAGGGCCTGGCCATTGTCCTTGGGCTTTCTCAAGGCTAGTGCTCTTCCACTTGAGCCATAGCACCACTTCCTACTTTTTCTGCTTATGTGATACCAGGCAGTTGAACCCAGGGCTTTACAAAGTCAGGCCTAGTATGGTAATAGACTACTACTATCCCACATGCTAGATGCTCAGGCAGAAGAATCAAGAGTTCAAGACCAGTACTGAGATGTAGCCCAGTGCTAGAGTTCAATCTCTAGCTTTGTATGAAAGTTAAAGGTAGGCCTAGATTACTTAGCAAGAACATGCCTCTAAAATAATTCAGGATACAAAGTAGATGGAACTTTTCTCATTTATCTTTGATATCAATAAATAAGGTCATTGTCAACATGAGTAAATTGGCTGACATACAGGAAGAAATTCTTTGTTATCTGAGAACTTGATAGGGGTTTGGAGACTGGTTATAATTCATTGCATCGCCTCTCTGTTCCTTTCCCTCTCCCTTCATCTCTCACTTTCCTTTCCTCCCCCCACCTTTTACTTCTGCTTTTCCCTTTTCTCCCCATCTCCACTGCTTGTAACAGGTGAAAAGTAGATACAAGGGGCCGGAAGTTTGGCCTAGTGGTAGACCCACTAGGTTCTATTCCTCCATACCACATACATAGAAAAAGCCTGAAATGGTGCTGTGGCTCAAGCGGTAGAACTCTATCTTTGAAAAAGTCCAAGGATGATGCTCAAGCCCTGAACTCAAGGCTCAGAACTGGCACCAAAAAAAAAAAAAAAGGCTCAAGCTGGGCACTGGTGGCTCATGCCTGTAATTCTAGCTATGCAGGAGGCTGAGATATGAGAATCACAGTTCAAAGCCAGTCTGGGCACAAAAGTCCATTAGACTCATCTCTAGTTAACCACCAGAAAACTGAAAGTGAGGCTGTGGCTCAAAGTAATAGAGCACTAGTGTTGAGCTGAACTGTTCAGGGACATCACCTAGGCCCAGAGTTCAAGACCAACAGAAACCCCACAAAACGTTAGGCACAGTTTGATCTTAATGCCCATTTCCTCCTTTTTTCCTTATCCTGTAGTACTCAGTCCTCTCCTACATAGAGTTAGAGTAAGGCCTGTGGACTGGCTGTCTCAGCCTCATGAGGACTGCATGGTGCTCTCGTTGTGAGTACAAAGTCTACCAGGTGGGTTAGGTGTGTAACCTAGTAATAGAGTGCTCGATTCCTCGGAACCACATACTCAGAAAAAGCCAAAAGTGGCACTGTGACTCAAGTGGCAGAACACTAACATTGAGCAAAAACTGTCCAAGGAGAATGTCCAGGCCCTGAGTTCAGGTCCCAGGACTGGCACGGACTGTGTGTGGGCTGCCCTTCTCCCCCTACACACACACACACACACACACACCCCTGCTTGTCTGTGACTGGCATGCCAGACCCACACTGCTAATGTGAATGTGTTGGTACCTTTTGTTTTTTGTTAACATCAGTTCACAGTTACAGAGACATTCTGTCAATTAGATTGATAAACTAATACTAGGTCTGAATATTGTTTAAACTGAGATAAGCGCTATTTCCTTATTTACCTCTAATTTGTAAGATAAGAGGGTTTTCAGTGGAGTTGAAGACTTTCTCACAGTGCTTGATCTGAAGCTTCTAACCATTGTCTGTCTGGAATATTTAAAATTTTGATGGGCTGGGAATGTGGCTCAGTGGTAGAGTGCTTGCCTAGCATGCATGAAATCCAGAGTTGGATTCCTTAGTACCGAATAAACAGAAAGGCCAGAAATGACTCAAGTGGTAGCCTTGAGCAGAAAGAAACTCAGGGACAGGGCCCAAGTCTTGAGTTCATTAAGCCCCAGGATTGCCTCTCCCCCGCCCCTTCCCTTTCATTTAAGTGAAAGCCAAACTCTTCCTTTGCGTGTCATAACATTTGAGTTGCCTTTGAGCCCAGTAGTGTAATGGGATGGGCCTCGTTAGCAGCCCTTTGATTTGTGTTTAAAGCACGATGCAGTAGTATGTGGTGGGAAGGTGACTGTCACTAAATCCGTTTGATGTTCAGCTTTACTTTTGTTGTCTGACTCAAGGTGATCGTATGGTTTGACCACACTTTCTGGGAAGTGTGAGTAGCAATAATACTATTTAGTGTTTATTTCTCTGTCATCTGGAAGTCTCTAAAAATTCTTTATTTATAATAGCCACTCTCCTGAAAATACCTGACATGAAACTTCTCATCCATAGGCAGTAATCACATCTGAAATCCACATTTTAAGAAACGTACTCTGCTGCAGACATTCTCAGGCCTTATAATATATTCAAGAATCACCCAAGGAAGCTGGGAATGTGGCTTAGTGCTTGCCTGATATGCCTGAAGCATAGAGAAAATAAAAGTGGCACTGTGGCTCAAGTGGTAGAGTGTTAATCTTGAGCAAAAGAAACTCAGGGACAGTGCCTAGTCCCTGAGTTAAAGCCCCAGGACTGGCAAAAAAGAAAAGAAAAGGGGGGGAAAAAAGTATCACCCAAGGAGCTTACAGGAAATGTGAAGCACTGGGTTGGCTTTAAGGAGCACCTCAGAGCTCAGATGCTTGCTGAGGCAGGAGGATCCGGCATTTCCAGGCTAGCCTAGAATTCACAACAAAAGAACACCAACATAGCCATTCCATGGATGCTTAAATTCACTGTAATAAACAAGTTTGCTAAGAACATGTCTACTTACTCTGCTTCTATGATGTTATATTCTTTATAGTAGCTCTTGTCTAACAAGTATGAGGTCCTAAATTCAGTCCAGCACAAAGAAATATTTGTATATATTTCAAACTCGACATCAGTAAGAGAAACCCAAGATTTACGAACCAGAGTTGGACTCTCCTGTTTAAGATTTTTATCCTCTAGTAATGTAGTAGCCTTTACTATCTGCTTATTAATCTCTTCTTCCCATTTTGTTAACAGAGAAAAGTGGTAAAGAATCTACCTCACTGGGAATGTCATCGTTACCAACTTCAGATGGTTTTAACCATCCAGCCCCTTCTTTGGGACGGAGTCCTGAGACTGATAGTCCTCCAAGTCTTGCTCACTCTGTCTCTGCTTCAGTCTGCCCTATCAAGCCCAGTGACCCAGATAGCATTGAACCTACAGCTGTGAAGACCGTGAAGGCTTCAGCTGAGTACCAAGTGAACTCTAAAGAGAAAGACCCTCTTTCTCCACAGGATCTTCCTGAACTCGCTTCCTCAGCAGACCAGACTCCAGTTATGCCTTTGCATAATTCATCTGAAGGAGCAGTCATTACAGATACTCTGCAGAAATCTGAAAAAAACACCCAGGGCCGCGAGTTTTATCTCCACACAAGACAGGAAGCTAGTGTGTCTGTCACAGCTACTACCGTGCATGAACCACTGACATTTGTAGATGAAAAGAATTGGCCCCCAGAAAATCAGAACCAGAATCAAGTGAATTGCCTTCAGCAGTACCCTGAGCCAGGGAGCAAACAGCGAGAGGTGGCACAGCAGAGAACTCCATGGGATGGAGGACATCTCTGTAACATGGGGGATCTCGAGCTTCGTGAGGAAAGTCATCACGACCAACCAAAACTTGATGATGACAGGCAAGCTGCAGTGAAAGGCGCTGGGCATCAGGAGAATGCCCTCCCGGGTCCAGGATGCTTTCGCTGCTCTGATGCAGATATTCCCATGGAAGTAGACATGGTCGAACAGTCCCTAGTTACTGTGCTTGAATCAGCAGGCCATGTAAGCATCAGGGTCAGAAACACTGACATAGCGGATCTGGCCTCAGATAGTCTCTCAATGGAAGTGGAACCCTCAAAACAAGACCCCTCCTTGGGAAGTTTGAATGATTCCATCTCCACTCAGGACTTGCAGCCCATTGGAAGTAATACTGAAATGTCTGGAACAAATAGAGAACATGGCAGTTACTCCCCCTCTTCAAGTTGTCAGCCCTCCATAGAGTTAGAAGAATCTTGTTCATCTGTAACAGCAGCCTTGAAAGAACTTCATGAACTTTTGGTCATCAGTAGTAAGCCAGCCTCAGAAAGTGCATCTGAGGAAATGACCAGCCAGTCAGAAACAATAGATGAGCACCAAGCAAGTATTGAGAACCTATCAGAAAAGTGGACCCAGTGTGAGCCTCTGGCCCACCACGACCAGTGTCTTCAAGCTTCCTGTCATCAGACCAGCTCTGTATCAGTGAAGACAGGAAACTTGGGCTTAGAAGATGGAGAAAATACTTGCTTTGGGGGTCCAGGTGGTGATCAGTCAGCTGGCAAAGAAGGGGTCTGCAGGTCTAGGGGGTCAGTAAGTGAGAGGAGTTCTGATACTGTAACTTCAGCTAAGTCCTCTAACCAGTTACACCGCACCTTAGGTGTTGTCCCTGGTGAGGGGGGCGAGAGGGGTACATTCAGCCAGACTTCTGAGCAAACTAAGTCTTTGCCATCCGGTTTCATACTGGTTAAAGACTTGGGTCAGTGTAGACATAATCCAGCAACAGCCAGGCCTGAAACTACAAGGCCATTTCTTGAATTGGAACCACCTGCCAGCCAGTCATCCTCAAGTCCCTCCACCCTCACACCGTTCATCTTTCCTGCTGCTGATATTGACCGGATTCTCCGTGCAGGCTTTACTTTGCAGGAAGCACTTGGGGCTTTGCATCGAGTTGGTGGGAATGTAGACCTTGCACTTCTTGTTTTGCTAGCAAAGAACATTGTAGTTCCTACATAACTATGGGAAATGGGTTAGACCGTACTTCATTCCCTTACACACACAAAGCTCTATATACACATATATACACAGTATATATAGAAACCTGCAAGCAAAATGTTGAGCCAGACTTTTTTTTTTTTAAGATTTTTTTTTTTTCCCGGCCAAAGTAATTTATGATCTCTTGTCTGATGATTTTTGTCTATTCTACTTGTTATGATTTGGGCCTTTTAAAATGTATTGGCAGTTATGTGCACACAAAAGCTTTTTATTCTCATTAAGATGATGTATTCGGAATAAAATGAATGGTTTTGTGTATAGTATACCATTTTAGAATGAGAGTGAATGCTTTGAAAGCATGAGAAATTATGAAAACTCCCACAACCTATGCAGCTAGAAATAGATCTGCTTTACACTGGCTGGGTATCTGTGCTGTTGACAGGGTACAGCTCATTGGTTCAGTTAAACTGTCAGTTTAGAAACTTAAACAACCATTTGATGTTTGGAATTAATACCCAATATCTGTGTTTTATGATTTACCAGTTAAAACAGGAAATGGAAGATAATTCAATAACTCCTAGAGTCCTATGTTTTTCTTTTGTGTGCTCAGGGTTTGACATTTTAATAGGGTGAGTGGGAGGGCTCAAAATGCCTTCTATGTGGCAGTCACCAGCTAGTGTGTGGATGGATGGTAAAAAAAAAAAAAATCTTGCATTGGGTAAGGTATGTTGAGGAACTAACAGTGAAAAGTGTTGCTTCCCAGATTTAAAAGGGAAGGGGGGAAAGCCCAACCATTATTTGCATGTAAATGATGTCAAGGAATGGGTGAAAAATAATGGTCTAGATAAACACTGGGATCTGCTAGAGATTGGGTTTGCTAGCCTCTCACCAATAACACCTCAGTACAATATGGCTGATGACAGATGGAAATTCAGCTAATGGGTTGATGGCCCACAGCTCATGTCCTTTTTTAACTCAACCTTTACTAAGAAATTCATCAAAGGCTTGGTGTGTGGATCAAGTGGCATAGTCCCTTGCCTTACATGCTCCAAGGCCCCAAGAGCAAACCACCCAGGACCATCCTTCCAACCCCCAAAGAAGTTCTTCCTTCTGAAGAATTTTTATTGGAGCTATGACAGAAGGGATAGTGAGCTGTGATATCCATCGCTTTTCATCTTGGTGCTTGGAACGCTCAGGCTGTTCGGCAAGGAGTCCTTCATGGCAGTGGGAATAGAGTCATGTAGTTTTCTGACTCAAGTGGCCTTTGTAGAATTCTCCATCCCTTTCTTTCCTCAGGAGTTTTCTTTTAAGCAAGATGCATATTTGTGTTTCCCATATCAGGTTAGGGTGGGGCATATTAATTATAAAGGTATGTATTGTGGCCTTTTTAAATGTAAGAATTAGCCCTTGGAAGTCATTGTCCTGAGGGCCCCACTGTGCAATAATCCTGCTGGATAGGTTTTAGGAAATTCTCTCCTGGAAAATAAACTTCTCTTAGGGACCTAACAGGATTCTGGAATCTTGATTTTCTTGAGAAGGGTAATTCTTGGTTCCAGGTTATCATTTGCACCGTATTTGAAATAGAAGCTTTGAAAAAGTGATCTCAGACCTTGGTGATAAATGATATTGTCTCAAGTCTCATTTTTTTAAAAGTTGGGTCTTCCTGTCAAAATCCAAGTTGTCAAGCATGATTAAATGGAAGCTTGTGTCTCAGGAGTTGTTTGAAGCTTTACTTGGGGACATTTGTCTATCCCAATTTCTTTATGCCATATACGTGTGCACACACATGTGCATGCTGAGACAACATGACAGGTCGCTTAGATTCATCAAGATCTTTCCTCAAATTACAAAATGAGCTGATGGGAGTTCTAGTTTACTGCTTTCCAGCGGGCTCTCAGAACAGATTGGTCAGGCTGTCTTTAGGAAAAAATTTTAAGACAGCTTTGTGTTACTGTCTGTCCTACACCAAAGATGAAAAAATGCACTAGAAAACTAGAATTTCTGTCAGCCAGCTTTTAGAACTGATTACAGTTGAGTAGTTGATGCTTTTGATTGAAGTGAAATCTCTGGCAGCAGTGCAGTGGGAATTTGTATTTGCTTTAGGGGCGATGATTTGGGGTGTATTTTAAGCTTTCTACTACTCGAGTGAGATAGATGGGGTGGGGGTCTCACCCAGGGTTCTTCCCCAGAGGCTTTCTGTGTGAGCAGACCAAACTCTGCCACTGCTCAGCAGATACCACTAGATTTTTTACCATGTGCAAGTTTGGGGCAGTTCCAGGTAGAATAATACCAGTCTGGAAAAGATCTCATTATAATAGCTTTTCATGTATGTATATGTATTTTTTAGGAGAAAATTGAATAGGCCTAGAGTTACACAGGTGTTCTTGTTCAGAATACTTTGAGCTTACTTATACTTCCTTGCCAAATATCTTGTCCTTTTTGATCACTTTAACATATAATTGCTTTTGATTTCTTAAATGTTTCTAATTTATATAAAAATAAAGTAGTTGATGATTGTTAACATTCTGAATGACAAATTGGGCTGTTCTACAATACACAGCTCATTAAGGAAGATTACGTTAGGCAGGTAAACAGCTTTTATCCTGTTTTAACACTTTGTGAGTCCAGAAGTGAAGATATTTCCATCATCTAAGATCAGATTGTGAACCTGCCTGGTTCATAACCAGGCAGTACATAACCAGGCTGGTGCGTTGTCCTGGGTAGCTCTTGACACAGCCAACCATAGGCAGTTGGGAGGACAGCTTAGCTTCAAGGTTGTCTATTCACCAAAGAGGATTTTCCTGTAAAATGTGTACTATGTCTAACTTGTGTCCTTTATAGAGGAGGTGCAGACAACCATCCCTAGGCTGTTTATTTTTGCTTTTTGACTCTGTTAATTCATTTCCAGTTATATCTGTTGAGCCCTCAAGATGTCCAGCCAGAAGTGTCCAGCTAGAGGCTGGGCTTCATCTAATAACATGATCAGTTACTTAACAAGGGAAGTAGAGGAGATGGTAAATGTGTGTGTGTTGTGTGTGTGTACACATACGTATGTGCATATACTGGCTTCCACCTTGTAGCCATGTTCTCCAGAACTTCTTGCCTTCCTGTGCATGAACAAGAGACACAACCCTGTGACTCCCCAGGCACCCCTCCAGCACCAGGTACCCAGGAGTGAAATTTGAGATTGTCACTGAGCGGTGAACCTGGCCTGATGATTCTTACCATACCTTTCTATCTAGTGAAAGCCATTAAATGTATTTGGTTGACTCTTCAGTTGCCATCTGTATAAGCTGTTACGTGTGTAAGCTGTTACATGTGGGCTTAAAAGCAAGAGGTTTGTTCTATATGGTCACAAAATACCACCTGTAAGCCATAAACTGCCTTGCAAACAACTGGCCAGCGGGGTCTGGGGAGGCTTCTCCTGTTTCCTGGAAAAGGGAGCAAGTGGTCTAATTGTCATGTTTCAAATTTACCACTGCTCATAGATCCTTAGAGAAGCTAAGGAGCTGGGAGTAAGGCTCAGAGTGAGTTCATGTTAGCACGTCAGCCCTTGGGTTTGATCCAGAGCACCAAAATAGTAAATATATGGTAAGAGAAACTAATGATTTTTGCAATCTGTAGTACGGATAAAAAGTCATATGAATTTCTTTATGTAGGCAGTGACTGACCAGAAAATGGTATGCACTTCTGCGAAGATCAAAGTGGCCTCTTTAATCTATGTTAGGAATTTCAGTTTCATTCTTTCCTAAGAATAAATGCCAGTTCCTCTTCGCTCAGGAACTGAGCTTGGTGAGCTCAGAGCCTGTCCCTGAGAACTGCAAGAGAGTGAATCTTCCATAGTACTGGAGCCTAGTAGCTGCTACTAGGAACCTTCTATGTACTTGATTTTCTTTTGTGCCTTAATTTATTTGACTAGCAGAGACACATCAAGTTGTGGGGAATGGAAGTGAGGTATGGGGGAGGGGGTTGAAGGCCCCACTGGGAGATGGAGGCCTGGGGAGGTGCTCCTTGTGTTATTACTCAACAAGCATTAGATGGCCCCAGATAGAAAGGACTACTACTTGGGCTTTGGATCCAGCATACTAAAAATGGTTTCCAGATGTTGATGGCGCCTTTCTTGTAGTTGGGGACAAGGGCTATTTGATTGTCTCATTGAACACTGAGTGTCTAGGCTGCCAGTGACAACAGACTTAGGGTTCTGGGGCAACAGGAACAGACCAGAACTTTACCTGTGAGCTTGATTTTGTTTTGTTTTGAAGTAGTCTCAACTACTGTAGCACAGGCAGACATTACTCCAAAAACTTCAAGATTTGAAGGCTATTTGTTTTGGCAGGAAGGAGAGGTGCGATATTGAGACGCGGTCTTGCTATGTAGCCTAGGCTGACTTAGAACTTGAAGTCCTCCTGTCTGCCTCCTGAATGCTGCGCAGGGGGGAAGGGGGACGAGAAGGGCTTTAAGAGGCTGAGTTCAGTCTGGGCGCATGGCTGAAGGGTGATAGTAGGACACAGGGTTTACTCTCTGCACCAAAATAAAACACATTAGAAGAAACGTTTGAGAGAAGAACTTGGAGAGAGCATTCAGAAATCAAATTTATAATGCTGGTGGCAGGAAGGAGATGGACAGAAGTTCAGATAAATGAAAGCTACGCCCCAGCACCAGCTTCCCCTTCCTCGGGGACCGCCTTCCCCTCATCCTCTGCCCATGGGATTGCCTGGACTGACAGGATGGCAGAGAACAGAGAATCTAGAGCAGGGGTAGTGGTAAGAGGCATAATTGATTCATGGAATTTGAGGCCCTGAGTCCTTCACGTGATACTCCATCACAGAGATACTCTTTAACTCACTCATGCCACTATAGGTTATAATCCTGAACCACTAGGGTAGAGTTTCTAGATCTTCACTAGTGATTTCAGAAGTTTGCAGTTTAAAAAGCTGCCTCTGAAGTTCTTATCACTGATTTGCCATGTGTACCCTGCTGGTTTGGATTGTGTGGAAGAGAGACTGCTAAATCAAGGGTACTGGTCTTAGGAAATCTGCCCAGGAAATAGCTTAAGGGCATAGGAGTTAGAAAATGTTCCTTCCTTGAAAAGAGTTAAACCAACTAGAGATGATCAGGCGGTGGCATGGAATACAGTATTAGAACACTTTACAGGTTCTTGTTTGCTAGTTTGGGGGAGGGGTCATGCTTGGATGAAGTTTTTGTTTACAAGTTTGTTTTTGCCTGCAACCCCAATAAATGCATCTGTGGCATAAAAGATAGACTGCCAGACCTAGTCAGATGGATTTGTTTCCAGATTCTTAGCAAGATTCCTTTGCTTTCCTTTAGGGCCCACGGATCTCTGTTTACGAGACCTCGCCATCTGACCACATGGATTGCGGTCTCCATTCCCCTGGTCATGCTTTTGAAGTAGTTTTAGTGTGGAGCCCAGAGTCACTCAACATAATTTGCTTGTACCTGCAGTGACAACTGATTTATGCATTTTTATTCAAAATCTCATCGTGTGGCAAATCAACCTAATTAATGTCTTTGCACTTGGAAAAGATTTGTTTACTGGTGTTCTAGCCATACTTAGCAACTTATAGTAAATAGCCACCCACTCTTCTTTCCTTTACCCTTGCAGTTGATACATTGCAGGATTTTCTGGCTTTTCATTTCAGCTTTGAAACTACTGCGTCTTATGAGAGGAGCTAAGCTTGTTGGCAGAATTGACTTGACCAGTGGCTTAGTTATTCCCCAACCCTTTGGAAATTTTGAGAGTTGGGAAAACGCTGAGAATTTAAGGGAATCAAACTCAGGAATCCCAGAGTTGGTTGCACGGTGCCATTGGTTTAGCAGCTGAACACAGAATCTGTCTACAGCTAAGCAATCTAGATGCCTTTGAGTTTAAATTTTTTTTTGTCACATACTGAAATGTAAGTCAGTCCTAAATAATCAAAACACTTTCTTTTTTCTTTTTTTTTAATTGGAACTTTCTGAAGAAAAAGTGGTGTGTAAAACAATTTGATATTTAAGACAATAAAGTTTTTATCATAAGACTTTGGTTGGATCAGTTTCTTTTAAATTGAGGTGGTTACCTCATTTGTCTCATGCCCCTTTTAAATGCTTACACCCAGGCATTGTGACCTGTAGCCAGCTTCATGCTTGGACCAGAAGCAGTGAGTGTCCCAAAACCATGAAACTGAGCTGTGGGTTTTGTAGCTAGGTTAAGCATTGACAGATGGAGCTGGGAAGGGAGTGTGGTGGTTGAGGCTGGAGCCAGACTGCCTGGGTATGAATTCTTGTTTTGCCACTTAGCTTAGATGACTGGGTAACAGGTTGATCGTAGGGATTTGAACAAGTTCTCATCAGATGTAAGGCCATTGTCTCCCCAGGGATTTGAGACTGCTTGGAGGACTTCCAGAAGTGCAGGGAGGTTTCTGCCACAAGCAGTATGTGGCCATTTGGGGCCCTGGACACCAAGATCTGCCTTTTTTAGTGGGTCACTTCCAAGACTGTCCTGACATTGGCACCAGTGGGCACACCCGGAAACAAGAGTGAAGGTGGTCTTGTTTATATCTCAGGCATAGAATGTGATGTGTGATGTGTGTGTCACCTCTGCCCACATTTCACTGTCAGAACTCAGTCACATGACCACACTAAGCCACAAGGGGGGCTGTGCTGTGTAAGGTACTTGGTTTTTCAGAGAGGGTTTTGCTATGTAGCTCAGGCTGGCCTCTTGTTTCCTATTCTGATGTCTGCTGGGATTACAAGTGTGTACTACCAGGTCAGAAGTTGATTGGTTTTCATTTTCAGCCTCTTGAGGTCCCGTATATTCCTGTTGTATTTATTCATTGTTATGCCCGTGTATAACCGGCCAGGTCTTTACTGAGTTTAGGTCCTTGTGAAAACATAACATAGAAGTCAACACACTACTCTGACAACTTTACCTTCCTAATGAGAACTTCAGGCTGGTGAGTGAATGTCCAGGTCACACATAGGAGGCAGCAACTGCAGTGTTTTGTCCTCAGTAACATGGGTCTCCAGTTCTGCAGCCTTTTTTTTTGGGGGGTGGGGGGCAGTCCTGTCCTTGGCCTTTCTCAAGGCTAGAGCTCTGCCACTTGAGCCACAGCACCACTTTCTGTGTATGTGGTACTTGGTGGGTCTTCATGCATGCTAGGCAAGCACTCTACCCCTAGGCCAAACTCTCAGTGGAAAGTGAAAAATGCTGAGAGAGTACAAGGTCCTGAGTTCAAGCTCCAGTCCCATCCCCCCCCCTTTCTCACACACAAACCATGCTACTTACAGGTGACGGGTTGGTGCATAGAAAGCTCAGGTCCTGAATTCAATCTCAAAACGAGCAAAAATAAATAAAATCTGGACTCCTTTCCTCATACCCTGTGTCCAACTCATCCAACTTCAAGCACCATCCCTCTCACCTGAGGAAGCAGCAGATTCCCCTGCTTTCTCCCACCTGCATGCTGTCCTGAGCTCCAGGTCTCTATGGGAGAGGATAAGCCTGGAAAGAATGCCTCAGAAGGCACTTTTTTTTTTTTTTTTGCCAGTCCTGGGCTTGGGCTCAGGCAGGGCCTGAGCACTGTCCTTGGGTTTTCCCAAGGTTAGAGCTCTACCACTAGAGCCACAACACCACTTCTGGCTTTTTTTCCTATATATGTAGTACTGAGGACTCGAACCCAGGTCTTCCTGCATGCTAGGCAAGCCCCCTATCACTAGCCCAAACTCCCAGTCCTCAGCAGTCACTCTACCCCTGAGCCTTCACCTCCTACTTCCTTCCCCTCCCCTACCTCTAAGTACCATTGTCTCCATGGTCTTACTCCCAGCCAGGGCCTTGGAACTTGCTCTTCCTCACCTAGAATACCCTTCCCTACAAGCCTCCTGGCTTCATCTCTCATTTCTTCAGGCAATGTGTGCATGAGTGTGTGTGTGTGTGTGTGTGTGTGTGTGTGTGTGTGTGTGTGTGTGTGTGAGGGGGGGGTAGTACTGGAACTTGAAGTCAAGACCTTGCACTCAGGTTTTTCACTCAAGGCTGGCATTCTGTCACCTGAGTCACACCCCACTCCTTTTTTTTTCTATTTTTTTGCCAGTCCTGGGCTTGAGCTCAGGGCCTGAGCACTGTCCTTGGACTTTCTCAAGGCTAGAGCTCTACCACTTGAGCCTCAGCACCACTTCTGGCTTTTTTTCCCCCTATGTAGATGGTACCAAGGAATTGAATCTGAGTCTGTGCATGCTAGGCAAGCACTCTACCACTAGGCCTAACTCCCAGCTCTTCCATGAGATTCTTATCTCCAGTTAACTAGCAAAAAGCCAAAAGCAGAGGTATGGTTCAAGTGGTACAGTGCCAGCCTTGAGTGAAAAAGCTAAGTAACAGCATCAGGTCCCTGAGTTCAAGTCCTACTACTGGCACCAAAAAATGAAATATAAAGGAGACATGGCACCCTCCCTAGGTTTTTGCTGGCCTCACATCTTGCCTCATCTGATGGCATTGAGCACTGTGGGACTTACAGGAGGACAGTATTAAACACAGGCACTTTGAAATCCTTTCTCCTGTGTCACTGATTTGGAAGTTAAGGCGGAGAGTGATTTGCCTCTGGTCTTAGCATGAATCAGTCAAAGTTTTGAATTCTTGTTGCCTTTTGACTCAGAGTCTCATGCACCTCCCATGTGATCCACAAAGTCTTGTGCAATAAATAAATGGGCTTCAACTGTGAGTGTAAATGACTCTCAACAACAGAACTGAGAGATATCCTGTGTTTTTCAGGCACCATGGATCCCATGTCAGAGCCTGGCACTGAACTATTATCTCACACAGGAACATACCTAGCCTCTTTTCTGCAAGAAGTCTTGTCAAGCGAGTCCTACCTGTCTTCTCTCATCTCTGCCATTCCAGTGCAATCTTAGGGAAACCTGATCAGCAGGGGGTCAGTAAGGCCTTCTGAAAGCAGTAAGTAGTAGTGACTCCTGTAATCCTAACGACTCAAGAGGCTGAGACCTGAGAGCATTGTGGTCTGAACCCAGCCCCTGACAGCGGGAAAGTCCATGTGAGTCTTATCTCCAATTGACCATCCAAAAGCCAGAAGTACAGGTGTGGCTTAAGAGGGAGAGCACCATCCTTGAGTGAAAAAGCTCAAGAAAAGTGACCAGGCCCTGAGTTGCCCCATGTATGTGGAAGAAAACAACACAGCTGAAATGTTATCACCTTTCCCCATGTACGGGACTAGCCAGGTGATAGGTGGAATATACCCAAAGAATATAAATACTTGAATCTGCAGTGCATTTTAGCCATGAAGAGCCATTTGTTAGAAGATTGTATCTAGGGGCTGGGAGTTTGGCCTAGTGGTTAAAGTGCTTGCATAGCATGCACAAAGACCTGGGTTCGATTCCTTGGTACCACATACATACAAAAAAGCCGGAAGTGGTGCTGAGGCTCAAGTGGTAGAGCTCTAGCCTTGAGAAAGTCCAAGGACAGTGCTCAGGCCCTGAGCTCAAGCCCAGGACTGGCAAAAAAAAAAAAGAAGATTGTATCTAGCACTTGCTATTCAACAGCAGGAAAGAAAAAGAAACTAGGAAAGCTTCCTAGTTCCTCTTGGCACTGAGGAGGTTTTCCTGGCCAGCAAAGTATCTCACAGCTTGGGGTATAGAGTCAATGGCCAGGAAGGAGGAAGTAAAAAGAGTCATTCAGGCTGACCTATCTCCCCACAAACACCTTTGTACATCTGGCTATTTCTTGCATCTGTCAATATAATGTGTTTTCTTGGCCCAGGTACTGTCGCCTGAAGCCTTGATTCTCCCTTAACCTTTTTTTGTTTTCTTTCTTTCTTTCTTTTTTTGTGTCAGTCCTGGGACTTGAACTCAGGACCTCAGTGCTGTCATTGAGGGTTTTTTTGTTCAAAGTTAGTGTACACTAACTTTGGCTTTTTTTTTTATGCTTAACTGGAGATATTAAAGAATCTCACAACTCTCCTGTCCATGCTGGTTTCTAACCACAATGCTCAGATTTTAGCCTCCTGAAAAGCCAGGATTACAGGTCTAAGCCACCAGCACCCAGCTTTACTTGCCTTTTTTTTTTTTTTGCCAGTCCTGGGCTTGAGCTCAGGGCCTGAGCACTGTCCTTGGACTTTCTCAAGGCTAGAGCTCTACCACTTGAGCCTCAGCACCACTTCTGGCTTTTTTTTTTCTATGTATGTGGTACCGAGGAATCGAACCCGGGTCCTCATGCATGCTAGGCAAGCACTTTAACCACTAGGCCAAACTCCTGGCCCCTTTACTTGCCTTTTTAATTTATTTTTCTTTCATAAAAGGATTTGGGCTTGATTGCTCAAGCAGATACTCTACCACTTGTGCAGAACCCCCAGTACCTTTTGTTTTTTGTTTGTTTGTTGCTAATTATTTTGGAGGTTGGATCTCAAGGCCTTTTCTGCCTAGGCTGTCTCCAAAACACAGCCCTCTGGATTCCAGCCTCCTGGATAGCTAGGATTATAGGAATGAACCACTGCCACCTAGGGCTTCCCATCCTCATTTTATCCTCTTCCCAGCCCCATGGAAATATTTCTTTTCTGAATTCTGTGAGAATAGAAAATCCTTGGGGGCCGGGAGATTGGCCTAGTGGTAGAGTGCTTGCCTAGCATATACGAAGATCGGGATTCAATTCCTCAATACCACATACATAGAAAATGCTAGAAATAGTGCTGTGGCTCAAATGGTAGAGCTCTAGTCTTAAGTAAAAAGCTCAGGGGCCGGGAGTTTAGCCTAGTAGGAGAGTGCTTGCCTAGCATGCACAATGACCCAGGTTCGATTCCTCAGTACCACATACATAGAAAAAAGCCAGAAGTGGTGCTGAGGTTCAAGTGGTAGAGCTCTGGCCTTGAGAAAAATCCAAGGACAATGCCCAGGACTGGCAAAAAAAAAAAAAAAATGCTGAGTGAGGGCTCCAGGCCCTGAGTTCTAGCCCCAGGACTGGGGGAAAGGAAGAAAGGAAGAAAGAAAGAAAGAAAGAAAGAAAGAAAGAAAGAAAGAAAGAAAGAAAGAAAGGAAGGAAGGAAGGAAAGAAAGAGAGAGAGAGAGAGAGAGAATCCTTGGGTTGCCAGGCACCTGTGGCTCATTCTGTAATCCTAGCTACACAGGAAACTTAGATCTAAGGATTGGGGCTCAAAGCCAGCACTAAAGCCCAGGCACTAAATCCGTGAGAAACATCTCCCATTAACTATCAGAAAGCAGGAAGTGGTGCTGTGGCTCAAGGGGGAGAGCCCTAGCCTTCAGCTGAAGAGCTCAGGGACAGGGCCTAGGCCCAGAGTTCAAGCCTCACAACTGACAAAAAGGAAAAAAAAAAAAAAAAGAAATTGTTTAAACCCTCAGATTTAGTTGCTGTGGAGACTCTTCCCCCCTTTAGTTTAGCCCAAGCCCTAGGGTTTGACTCCTAGAGCAGTCTGAAAAATTGTGAAGGTATTCTTGACTTAGAAAAGTAGATACATAGTCCCTGGGGTTGGATTCCCAGGTTGGTGTCTGGGCTCAATCATTAGCAATGATTTTCAGGCAGATTTTCTGAACTCCTAACCCTTAAGCTGCTCTGTAGCAGGGGCTGATGTGAGCCTGCAGGTAGGCCCGGAAGAATAACGTATGTAGTGACCCAGGCTCTCTTTCGTCTTCCCGAGTTTATTGTGGATCCTTATCCAGTCACATAAAAAGAATTCTGTATGGAGTGTGAGCCTCAGGTAGGCGGGCCTGAGGCCCTCAGATGGGGGAGTCTGGAGAAGTGGGTGAGAGCGGGGAGCTGAGCCAGAAGCGGGTACCCTCGGGCCTGCGTGGGCCGCAGGTTGGGGCCAGTCCTCTGCATCTGTGGGCCTGGTCTTCCCGGGTCTCGGCGTAGTGTGTGTGTGTGTGTGTGTGTGTGTGTGTGTGTGTGTGTGTGTGTGTGTGTGTGTGTGTGTGTGTGTGTGTGTGTGTGTGTGTGTGTGTGTGTGTGTGTGTGTGTGTGTGTGTGTGTGTGTGTGTGTGTGTGTGTTGGGGGCGGGGTGTGTGTGTGTGTGTGTGTGTGTGTTGGGGGGCGGAGGGGGGGGAGAGGTTCCCCAGGTCTGTGGGTCCTGGTGTCTGTTGACCCACCCAGGCTCGTATGTTCCTGGGATCTGTGGGTTCCAGGTTTGTAATTCTCTGGACCCACGTCCGTGGGTCTCGAGATCTGTTGGTCCCTGAAATCTACGGATCACAGGTCTGTGTGTCCCGGGTCTGTCCGTCCCTGGGATCTTCGGTTCTCTGAATATGTGGGTCCCAGGTCGGTGGATCCCCGGGATCGGTGGGTCCCCGAGGCCCGGGTGTCGAGGTGGCCGCGGGCAGGTCCCGTGGCGCCGCCCCGCCTGACATCAGTTCCGCCGGCGGCGGCGGCGGCGGGGGCGCGCGGCCTCCTCCCCTCCTTCCCCGCCCGCCGCGCTCGGAGCCGCCGGGCCGGGGTGGAGCGAGGCCCGGGCGGGCGGGCGGGCAGGCGAGGCTGGGCGGCGGGCGGAGGGGCCCGCGGCCGGCAACACGGAGCCCCCGCACGGCCGGAGGCAGCGGTTGGCGGCGGCCCGGGGCCCGCGGCGAGGGAGGCGGCGGCGGGGCGGCGGCGGCGGCGGCGCCATGGAGCCGCGGGAGGTGAAGGACCGGATCCTGGAGAACATCTCGCAGTCGGTGAAGAAGGTGAGTCCGGCCGCGGCCTTCGCGACCCGCCACCCCGGGGACCCGGCCCCGGCCGCCGCGCCCCGGCGTCCCGCTGGGACCCCAGGACCCGGCTCCGGCCGCCGCCACCCCGGGGCCCGCTCCGGCCGCCGCGACCCAGGGACCGGCCCCGGGGTCGGGCGGGGCGCGGCGGGGCGGACCGGGCGGGACCGGAGGAGCCCGCGGCATCCTCGCATCCCCACGCGGTGAGCAGCCGGGCTGCCCCGCCCTGCGACCCCGCGACCACCCCGGGGCCGGCCACGTCCGCGGCCACCTCGCCGGGATCGCGGATCGCGGACAGGTGACCGCGGGCCGTGTCCGCCCCACGGGGGCAGCGAGTGCGTCTCATCCGACCGCGGCACCTGCCGCGGGGTCGAGGGCGAGCGCAGCCGGGTCGTGGCCTGCCCGCCGCCCCGGCGCTGGGAAAGCCAGCCTGGGCGGCCTCGCTGGACCTGCCTCAAAAAAGGAAGGAGAAAAGCAAGAATGTGCGATGAAGCCAGTGTGGGGGGGAGAGCCCCACGGCCACGGAAAACCCGAGCGGTCCGCCAGAGTGGGTCTTTTTTTCATTGGTTCACCTGATTGGTGAGTGAGTGGGAGCATGTCTGTCTGTCTGTCTGTCTGTCTGCCTCTGCGTTGGTGTTGGTGTCTGTATTTGACTTAGACTCATTAGCTTATTTTTACTACCTAACAGGCACCAAAACAAGAAAATTATACAGGTACGCACTACGCACACAACCACGCACAAGTGGGACTCCTCCATTTAAACCCCTCACAATTAACACGTTTTTGTTAAAAGAAAGAAAAAGGGGAGGAACACAAGAAGAAAAGCTTTCTAAACTGACCCAGACATGATCTGCAGTGATGCAATAAGATCTTGGTTTCCCTGAGCTTACCCAGTGCAATGGGTCTATTTTTTGCTTACTCTAAGGAGGCACAGCCAGCCAATCCTTGTTAGGAAGCAACCTGCCTTCCTGGCCCCAGTGGCTCACACCTGTAATCCTAGCACTCAGGAGGCTGAGATCTGAGAACCACGGTTGGAAGGCAGCCCGGGCAGAAAAGTCTTATCTCCAGCTAAAGTAGAGCTGGAGCTCAAAGCGGTAGAGTGGTATTCTTGAGCAAAAGAGCTCCAGGATAGTACTCAGGCCCTGAGTTCAAGCCCCAGGACCAACTTAAAAAAAAAAGATAAAACCATTGAGCTTCACAGTCTAATCTGTGCCAATCATGACTGCAAGAAGCCGAAGGATTTTTCTTTGGGTTTCAAATGAAAGGGGAAAGTCTCCGATTACAGAGGCATGGTAACTTTCTTTTCTGTTCTTTTTTTTTTTGGCCAGTATTGGGGCTTGAACTCAGGGCCCAGGTGTGGCTCCTTTGCTGTTTTGCTCTAGGCTGGTGTTATATATATTTGAGCCACACTTTCACTTCCTGCTTTTTGGTGGTTTGTTGGAGATAAGTACGTGGACTTTTTTTTTTTTTTTTGGCCAGTTCTGGGCTTTTAGCTCTGTCCTTTTAGCACTGTCCTTGGACTTTCTCAAGGCTCTACCACTTGAGCCACAGCACGACTTCTATGTATGTGGTATTGAGGAATTGAACCTGGGTCTTCATGCATGCTAGATAAGCACTCTACCACTAGGCCAAACTCCCAGCCCAAGTACATGGATCCTCAGATCTCAGGCTCCTGAGTCATTGGGATTATAGGTCTGAGCCATCAGCGCCCAGCCTGAGTCAGTCTTAATAAATGGTATAGCCAAGTGCTTGCTTGCACAAGGCCTGCAGATGGTACCTCTCACCCACATGTGCTTATGGATTGCCACCTTCTTTGTATGCCCGTTCCAGACACCTGCCACGATCCTGGCCTGGTAAAGTGCATTACACTTTCGAAATCAGCGTAGCCGTTTCTAAAAGGAATCAGATGAGCGGCAGCAGTGCAGGAGTCTTAAAGTCAGTCTTGCCCTTGAATGTCAACCTCACTCCAATTCTTGAAAGTTGTTTTGCCTGTTTTCTCCATCATCCTAGTAAGATGGTCTTACTGGTCTTTTTTTTTTTTTTTTTCCCCCAAGGACGGGGGAGGTGGTGCAGGTATAGGGTTTGTATTCAGGACTTGGGTGCTTTCACTGAGCTTTTGTGCTCAAGGCTAGCACTCTACCACTCAAGCTACAGTTCCACTTCTTGTGTTTTCGTTGTTTGGTAGCTTACTGGAAATAAGAATCTTAAGAGATAAGCTGGGAATGTGATGTAGTGGTAGAGTACTTGCCTAGCATGCATGAAGCCCTGGGTTCAATTCTTTAGTACCACATAAGCAGAAAAGCCTGGAAGTGGTGCTGTGGCTCAAGAAGTAGAGTACTAGCCTTGAAGCTCAGGGACAGTACCCAGACCCTGAGTTCAAGTGCCAGGATGATCCTAAAATCTCAGCCTCCTAAGCACCTAGGATTTCAGCCATGAGCCACTGGTACTCAGCTCTTTTTTGGGGGAGGGGTCGGTCGCAGGGCTTGAGCTCTGGGGCCTGGGCACTTGTCGCTCAGCTCTTCAGCTCAACCCTCATGCGCTACCACTTGAGTCACAGCATCATTCCTGGTTTTCTGGTGGTTAATTGGAGATAGAGACTCATAGACTTTCGTGCTGGAGCTGGCTTTGAGCCACGATCCTCAGATCTCAGCCTCCTGAGTAGCTAGGATTACAGGCGTGAGCCACTGCGCCCGGCTATGAGGTATATATTTCTGCCAAGAAAGATCTATTGTATGTTGCTGTGTTTGCATGGAGTGTTTCTGAACTTGAGTTCATTTATATGTATGGGAAAGTACACAAACACTAAAAGTACAGCTGAATAAGTTTGCAAATAGCAAATATCGCCCAGACTGAGAAAGACATCATTCTTGTGTCCCCAACTATGTCCTAAGGGCACCTAGTACCCAAAGCAGTTCTGCTGAGTCCAGCTGCTTTCCACTTAGATGTTTCTATTGAGCCAAAGAGTTTGGTCGCACAACGGACTAAAAATTGTAATAATACAAAGTAAGTCCAAGCCAGGGGTAGGTGGTATATTCCTGTGATTCCAGCACTCAGGAGGCTGAGGCAGGAGGGTTGACAATTCCAGTTCAGTGTTCATCTGTCAGCAGCACATATAGTAAAATAAAAATGATACAGCAAGGCCCCATGCAGGACCTTAAGATTCCATATTAAAAAAAAAAAAAAGTCCACCCTAGGCTACCTAGCAAGACCCTTATCTCCAAACAAACAAACATCTCTGGCTACCCTCCCCACCCTGTCGGTCATGGGGCTTGAACTGTGGGCCTAAGAACGGTCCTTGTGCTCT
Source organism: Megascapheus bottae (assembly GCF_031878675.1). Classification (NCBI taxonomy): domain Eukaryota; kingdom Metazoa; phylum Chordata; class Mammalia; order Rodentia; family Geomyidae; genus Megascapheus; species Megascapheus bottae. Next base: position 75,079,693 of record NC_143514.1, on the reverse strand, counting down.
TCAACTCAAGGCTAGCACTCTACCTCTTGAGCCACAGTACCACTTCTGGCTTTTTCTCTATATGTGGTACTAAGGAATCAAACCTAGGGCTTCATGCATGCTAGGCTAGCATTCTACCACTAGGTCACACTGTCAGCTTCTGTGTTTGTTTGTTTATGTCATGGGGCTTGAACTCAATCCCTAAACTCTTGCTCAAGGCTTGTGCTCCACCACTTTGAAATACAGTGCTACTAATGGTTTTCTGATGGTTAACTGGAGATAAGAGCCTTGTAGACTTTCTTGCTCTGGCTGGCTTTAAACCTTGATCCTGAGATCTCAACCTCCTGAGTAACTAGGATTATAGATGTGAGCCACCAGTATCCAGATTTTTTGGGGGGTGGGGCTGGGGGAGGGGTTTGCCTAGCTTAGTGTTCTACTTCAGCCATACCTCCATCTCTGCTGTTTGCTGATTATTCTAGAAAAACTGATTGGCCTTCAACTATGATTCTCAAATCTCAGCTTTCTGAGTAGCTTGATCACAGACATGACCTGCCAGCACCCTGCTAACTACATCTTTATCGCAGCTGTCTTAGTACATGACCTCAGGCCTGTGCAGTGAATGCGGACATTGTAAGTGCCATCATGTGTCTGAGTCTTCTGTCACTGGTGCCTTCCCAAGGCCCTTCCTGTTCTAGGCCCTGGGAAGGGTCCTTTGAACTCCACCCTCAGGAAATGACAGTTTAGTAGAATGAGTAAATCAGTAGACAGACCTATCCAGAGCTGGATTCGGGTTATGGATGCCATTGCACAGGCATTCAACAGAACACGTGACACACCAGTGGCAGGGAAGTGAGCTTGGAGGAGGTGACCAGGGAAGACTTCCCTAAAGCAGTGGCACTGCATACAGCAAGAAGAAGCCAGGTGAGGGGGCTCATGCCTGTAATCCTAGCTACTCAGGAGACTGAGATCTGAGGATCATGGTTCAAAGCCAACCCTGGCAGTAAAGTCCTTGAGACTCTTATTTTCAATTAACTACTAGAAAACTGGAAGGGGTCCTGTGGCTCAAGGGGTAGAGCAGTATTCTGGAGCTGAAGAGCTCAGGGACAGCACCCAGGCCCTGAGTTCAAGCTAAAAACATTGGCTAGAATGAGAGATGGAAGCTTACTCTAGGAAAACAGTAGCATCAGGCCCGATGGTTCACACCTGACTCAACCTATAGTTCTAGAAACTGAGATCTGGAGGATCATGGTTTGAAGCCAACTGTGGCAAAAAAGTCCCTGAGACTCTTATCTCCAATTAAGCCAGTAAAAAGCTAGGCTAGACATAAGCCCAAGGGTAGTGCCCAGGCCCTGAGTTCAAGCCCCAAGACTGGGGAAAAAAAGAAAGAAAGAATCAGTGGAAGCTGGGTGTGATGGCTCACACCTGTAATCCTAGCTACTCTGGAGGCTGAGATCTGAGGATCACAGTTCAAGCCAGGCCCAGCTAAAGACCGGAGACTCTTATCTCCACTTAATCACTAGAAAAGGGGAAGTAGGGCTGTGGCTCCAGGGGTAAGCCTTGAACTGAAGAACTCAGGGAGTTTAAGCCCCATGACCCACAAAAAAAAACAAAGTAGCAGTAGTGCAGTGATTCTGGTCATTGGGATAGACACTACCCCGCGTTTAGGCTTTGAGAAGTTCTATTTCGGGCAGATGAGCCCCCCTCCATGGGAGGCTCCCTGTCAGGGCAGGATCTTGTGATGGCAGCTGCTGCCTGGTCTGGCCGGCCTGGGCCACTGAAGAGGCCACCCTGGGGAATGAGCTTTCCCCATCTTTCTGGGCTTTCCCCATCTATCCTCCTCCACAAAGGTTAGCTCTGCCAGGACATTAAATTTAGCCAGGGTAGGTCATTCCTGCAGACAGCTCCGTCATTGGTCATTGGGTATGGATGAAAATTACCTTGAATGTTTAGTTTAGATCAATAGTTTTGTTCTCTCTGGTTGCTGGGGGGAGGGGAATTGTTCTGAAAACCCCAAGGAGCTGAGTCACCAGGACAAAGACTTAAGTGACATAACATGTCATGTACATTTTTTTTCTTTTTTGTTGCCAGTCTTGAGGCTTGAACTCAGAGCCTGAGCACTGTTCCTTGGGCTTTCTCAAGGCTAGAGCTCTACCACCTGAGCCTCAGCACCATTTACGGCCTTTTTCTATGTATATGGTACTGAGGAATCAAACCCTGGTCTTCGTGCATGCTAGGCAACCACTCTACCACTAGGCCAAACTCCTGGCCCCCCTACACACATTTTCTAAAGGGAGTGTGCTCTCTCTGCTTCCTCTCCCCAAGGGTCTGGATTCTGTTTGCAGTCTGTGACATTGTGGGCCTTCCCACCCCCATCACAGAATGCTCCAGGGCCTGGCTAAAAGTCCTGCGTGATCCTTCAGGGCCAGGCAGGAACTCCTTTGCACCTGGCCTTGGAGCGAGCATGTCACCTGCTGGCAGTGATGGGTTTCCTGGGCAACAGATGGACCAAGGCCAAAGTTGTGGTCAAGTGGAAGGCGGCTCACTCTGCATGGCTCTGTGGCTTTTCCTGTTTCTTCAAAACTCATCCAGCTGGAACCCAACTCAGAAATTTCATGGGGAAAAAAAAAAAAAGGAAGATCTGCTCCAGCTGGCAGCATCGTTCAATCTGGAAATCTAACATGTTGTGTAAGCAAGCGAAGAACTACAGTTTGTAGTGTGGAAGTCATGGGGAGGAGAGGCTGGCATTTCCCGTCCCTCAGGCCCCTGGGTGGGTCCTTCTTCCCTTTCTGCATCTATGGTATCTGTCTCGGCCTCAGAATTCACCGCCTTGGTGAGGGCATATTGCCTCCAGTGCTGGCAGTACCCTATTTTCAAGGGACTCGCTGCAGCCCTCTGGTGGCATCAGAAACCTAGGCCTGCCCCTGAAGTAGGCAACTGTGCCCAGAGCCATTCCTCTGGAGAGGCCAAGGCAAGTCACAGTGCTGGTTTGTTTGGGTGACTGTCTTCTACCCTGCCTCCTCTTCCTCACCTAAGGTGAGGAATCTCTGTATAAGGTGGAACAAGGACAGTTTCTGGGAGAGGCCCTGTGTCAGGTCACTGCTCCTTGGTTATTGATACCACCCAAATCCTGAAAACATTCCACTCTTGCCCCTCGCATGCTTTCTCCCTCTCTCTCTCTCTCTGTAATCTCCCTTTGTTTTTCTACTCATGGCTAGCGCCATGCCTCCAGTTCTGGCATTTTGCTCATTGATTGGAGCTAAGAATCTGATGGGTTTTCTTGCCTGGTGGCCTCATCCTAGATCTCAGCTTTCTGAATGGCCAGGATGACAAGCACCAGTGCCTGGGGCGAGTCTCCTCTCTTGTAGCGAGAGAAGTACCTGGCCCCGCCACAGAAACAGTCTCCCCTTTTTGCACATTTGCTCCGCTTGCTTTTTTTGTTATTGTTGTTCTTATTGGTCGTGGAGCTTGAACTCAGGGTCTGCATGGTGTCCCTGAGCTCCTTTTGCTCAAGGCTAGTGCTTTACCACTTTGAGCCACTTCCAGTTTTCTGATGGAGCTGAGTTTCATGGACTTTCGTGCCTGGGCTGACTTTGAACTGTGATCCTTCGATTTCAGCCTCCTAAGCAGCTAGAATTACAGGCGTGAACCACTGGTTCCTGACTCGCCTTGCTCATAACTGAAAATGTTGCACAAAGAAGAAAGTAGCACTTTCCTAGAACCTCCTCCTCCCTGGAGAGCTCTGGATATGAGCACAGGGAGATCCAGAGACGTCCCCACATTGGTTCTTGGGAGTCATCTCCTGCTGCTCAGGCTTTAGATGCAAGTTCTTTGTTTCTGGGGTTCTCAGCTGATCAAACACATCCAGAGGAAAGGGGATCTTCTACTCCCCCCCCCACCCATGTGTCCACATGCCCTACCTCAGTTGGTAACAGCACAGCTGGCAGAGCTGACTCCTGCCGCCTGTTTTAGCACACAGGGAAATGATATCATGATATCTAGGAACACTCAGTTATAAAGCTGGCCTCAGGACCATTTTTCTGGCTCTTGTTTTCTCTATTCTCTGAGCCTTTTTTTTCCCCGCCAGTCCTAGCCTTGGGCTCAGGGTATGAGCACTGTCCTTGGGTTTTTTCTCAAGGCTAGAGCTCTACTATTTGAGCCACAGCACCACTTCTGGCTTTTTTCTATGTATGTGGTACCGAGGAATCAAACCTGGGTCTTTGTGCATGCTAGGCAAGCACTCTTCCACTAGGCCAAACTCCCAACCCTCCATTCTCTGAGCCTTCTCTGTCGCTATAATGTCTGTCAGATCACACAACCCCACAGGTTGGACTTGTGGACCAGTCATTCAGAAAGTGACATTTGACATCTTTGTTGATGGAAGATTGCGCAGTGAGCAAATCCTGGGAATCCATTCCTGCCCATCTTGCTGTGAATAACACAACTCCCGCAGTAGTGGAGCTTTGTGCAGGGCTTGAGAAGCCCAGATGTGTGGAAAACACTTGTTTTGGAAATGTTCCTGAGGGCTGTGGCTGCTATGTTCCAAATGACAACTGTAATGGCCTTGGCCTCAGACGTGCATTGGGTGCAGTTTGTACAGGGAATAGGTTGCAGACGTCCCTGGCCTTTTTTGGTGCAACCATTATTATATCCTCCTCCTCCTCCTCCTCCTCCTCCTCCTCCTCCTCCTCATCTTCCTCTTCTTTCTTCATCATTTTTGGGAGCAAGGACCAGAAAGAACCTGTGAGACAAAAAAAAGCTGAGGGGCAGCGCTAGTCCCTGAGCAGCATGCACACAAGACATTCAGCGCCTGTTGGAGATAATAGTGGATAGGCGTGTACCCCTCGTCTCCCCATCATGCTTTGGTAACCATGGCTTGTGATGGCAGGAAACTCCCTTCATGCTCCTCCGCCCTGTTTGGATTTGTAGGTCATCCAGTATCCCACAGTGCTGCTGGGGGTCTGGGAATGGCGGTAGGGTCCTTGCTGTGTCCCCTGGCCTGGTCTTGTGGCACACTGTGACTTAGGTGGCCATTTTCCTTTAGCATCCTGGCCCTGTGGGATGGGGAGGGGGCACCATTAGGAGGTCACATGATGGGGGAGCAGGGAGAGGAGAGGGGAAGTGAGAAAGGAATACAGAAGCAGCCAAGTGCCCGGCTTTCAAAGACTGACCTAAATGAGGCTGAAAGAGATCTCAGTCTCCCGCCGGGGCTGCCCATACAACTGAGGGGGAGTGCTTGGGGTTTGTGCCAGCCCTGCCTCCTGCCCACCACAGGAGCATGCAGCAGGACTGGTCGTGCTGGTGTTCCTCAGCCATTGGCTGCTTCTCGGCCTCTGGTGTCTGCCCAGGGACCTGTTGCAGAGCTTCTCACTACCACTGTCAAAGGCATGCTGGGTCCCCCAGAAGGGATCCAGCTCTGATTGCAACATAGAAGAATGGTGGTACCTTGAGGGTGCAGCATTCATTCCTAGAGGAAGAGTATTTCAATCTTTTGTTTGATATATGATATATATATATATATATTTATATATTTATTTATTTATTTTATTTATTTTTTTACCAGTCATTGGGCTTGAACTCTGGGTCTGGGTCCTACCCTTGGGCCATCTCAAGGCTAGCGCTCTACCACTTGAGCCACAGCACCACTTCCAGCTTTTTCTGTGTATGTGGTGCTGAGGAATTGAACCCAGGGCTTCATGCATGCTAGGCAAGCACTCTACCACTGAGCCACATTGCCAGCCCTGGACTGAATTCTTAACAGGGTGATTTAGGGGTAAGGCATAGTCCCCTTCCTTCCTGTTGTATCTGGACTTCTTCCTCCTGGACCTTCTGTCATCTGAGTATACCTGGTCTTCATGAGTCTGCTGTTCCCTGGCATCTCCACCTGGGCACCTCTTCCTGGCAGCAGAGGCCTGCCACACCTCGGGAGGTGCCGCCTCTGCCCTCTGGGTGAGCAGTGAATGGGACAGGCACAGGGATGGTTGAACCAGCTGTGACCCTCTTCATGTTGTCAGAGCTGGGGTTTTGTCCTGTTCTCAAAATACGAAGGTGTGATGCACCCTGCCTCCCCCAAGACAAGCTATGAATCAGAATCAGGGGTTAAGTTAGAATCTACATCTCCTGCCCATTGGGCTGGGCCTGGGTGCTGGCCCTGAGCTCTTCAGCTGGTAGGCTGCCACTCTACCACTTGAGCCACAGTACCACTTCCAGTTTTCTGGTGGTTAACTGGAGATAAGAGTCTCTTGGGGAGTTTTCTGCCTGGTCTGGCTTCTTAGATCTCAGCCTCCTGAGTTGTTTTGCATTACAGGTGTGAGCCACCGGTCCCCACCCCCTTCTACTTATAATCTCCCACAACTGCCCTTGACCTACCGGCTGGTTACTCATCTAGAAGGATTTCTTGGTGTCAGCCATGGTGGGGTACTGGAAGAAAGAGGTGAGAACAGAGGCTGGGCTGCAGCGTCTCCAGCCCTAATTACAACGTGCTGGGCATTTGTTGGCTTGCTGGAGCGTGCCACCTGCACTTCCCCAGGTCACGCGGGAAGGCTAGTGCAGTCTCGTGATGGCCAGTCTTCCCAGGGTGCTCAGGGATATCTGTTGTCCTGGCTCTGAAGGAGTCCAGGGTGAGCTGAGTAGGTCCCCCTGGGCCTGGTGAGAAGACCTCAATAGTCAGGGAAAGTGGCTTAGTCAATCCAGGCATGACCTGGGAGCATGCCTTTGAGACAGAGCTTAAGCTTTCAACGGCTTTACTACAGAACAGTGTTTTGTTTTGTCTTGCTTTGTTTTTCTCTTTTCTTTTTGGTCTGTGTCCATGACTCAAACTTGGTATCTGATGCTTTCCCTCATGAGCCATCATTTTACCACTCCAGCCATGCCTTCAACCCCTGGTTTTGTTTCCTTTTTGCCAGTACCTGGTCTTGAACGTAGAGCCACAACTTTTCACTTGTCTTTCTTGCTCAAGCTGGTGCTTTACCACTTGAGATATGCCTCGAGTTCAGCCTTTTGCTTTTTAATTGGAGACATGATCTTGCCTTTTCTACTTAGGCTAGCTTTGAACCATCATCCTCCAGGTTTCAGCTTTCTAAGTACTAGCTAGAATTACAGGCATGAGTCACCAGTGCCTGACCAAAACCCTTTAAAGAAATTGCTTTAAAGCTGGGTGTGGTAGCTCATGCCTGTAATCCTAGCTACTCTGGAGGCTGAGATCTGAGGATCACAATTCAAAGCCAGCCTGGGCACAAAAGGACCTGATGCTCTTATCTCCAATTAATCTCAAGAAAACAGGAAGTGGGGCTTGGCTCAATCAAGGGTAGGGTGGTAGCCTTGAGCAGAAGAGCTCAGAGAGAGTGCCCAGGCCCAGAGGTAGGGAGGTAGCCTTGAGCTGAAGAGCTCAGGGACAACGCCCAGGCTTAGTTCAAGCCCCATGACCCACCAAAAAAAAAAAAAAAAAAAAAAGAAAGAAAGAAATTGCTTTAAGACTTCATCCCTCTCATTCTAACTGACATCTCTTGGGTGTTTTAAAATTTGTTGTGATTGGGAACTTTTTCATCACAACAGCACACTTGGGTCTGAACCCCCATCTCCTCTCCTTCCCCACCCTCAACTTTTTGTTTTGCAGAATTGGCCAAAGATGTTTTCTATCTCACATTCCTTTGTTCTTTCCTCCTTTCCTCCCTTTCCCACTCTCTGCCATTTTTCCCCTCCTTTTCTTTTTCTCCTTCCTCCTCTCTCCTTTTGGGCTGCCTTTTGTCAATTGAGCCCTATCTTGAAACAAATTTCAGTGGATTATGTATACTTCTGCATATTGCTCCGAGATAAGTATTATTTTTACATATGACTTGATGCCTTTACATCTTTTTTTTTTTTTTTTTACCAGTCTAGGGCTTGAGCTCAGGGCCTGAGCACTGTCCTTGGACTTTTTCAGGGCTAGAGCTCTACCACTTGAGCCTCAGCACTACTTTTGGCTTTTTTCTATGTATGTGGTACCAAGGAATCGAACCTGGGTCTTCATGCATGCTAGACAAACACTCTACCACTAGGCCAAACTCCTGGCCCCTGCCTTTACATCTTTTAACAAAATTTGTAATAATTTTCCCTAAAATTATCAAATACATGCTGTTTCCAAGTTCTAATTGCTGCATTGATTCTGTCTGTCTGTCTGTCCCTATTTATCCATCTATCTATCTATCTCTATCTATCTATCTATCTATCTATCTATCTATCTATCTATCTATCTATCTACCTATCTACCTACCTTCCTTTTGTGCCAGTCCAGAGACTTGAACTTAGAACCTAGGCACTATCCTTGAGCTTTTTTGGTCAAGGATTAGTGCTCTGCTACTATTTGAGCCACAGTGCCACTTCTGGCTTTTTCTGAGTGGCGTGTTAAAAGTCTCACAGACTTTCCTGCCCAGTCTGACTTTAAACCTGAACTTCAGATCTCAGCCTCCAGAGTTGCTATGATTACAGGTTTGAGTCATAGGTACCCAGCTTAAGAACTGGGCTTATTTATTTATTTATGCATTTATTTATTTATTTATTTTTGCCAGTCCCAGGGCTTGAATTCAGGGTCTGAGCACTGTCCTTGGACATTCTCAAGGCTAGAGCTCTACCACTTGAGCCTCAGCAGCATTTCTGGCTTTTTCTATGTGTGTGGTACTGAGGAATCGAACCCTGGTCTTTGTGCATGCCAAGCAAGCACTCTACCACTAGGCTAAACTCCCAGTCCCCCTATTTACTAATTTTTAATGCTGAGGACTACACCCAGGTCCTTGCCCTTGCTAGAATGGCAAGCACTGGCCCACTAAATTCCACCCCACCCACAACCTCGAGTTGAAATCCGGTCTTGCCACTGCTGCTCTGACCTACTTCCTGGGGCTGCTGTGAGGATGAAATGAACTCACACTTCTGAGATGCTGTGTGGCCAACAGCAGCAACCTAGCTGTCAGTACCTCATAAGCATTTGCACAGTGTCAGGCCCTTCAGTGAACGTGCTGTTACCTTACCCTCAAGACAGCCTTCAGGACACCGAGCTTTGAACCTGCCACGTAAACGATGGTAAATGAAGTCAAACACCAGTGGGGCATACCTGCAGTCCTGGTTAATCAGGAGGCTGAGATCTGTGGATTGTGGTTCGAAGTCAGTCCAAACCTGAAAGTCTGTGAGACTTTTATCTCTAGGTAACCACCAAAAAGCCAGAAGTGGAGGTGTGGATCAAGTAGTAAGCAGACCCTGAGTTCAAGCCTCAGCACCCACATACACGCAAAAAAGAGGGAACAGGGGTTCGTCCTGCTCCGTCCATCAGTTCCGCCACTGCACACCTGCAGTGCCGCCTTCGTGAGACGCTCGCTCTCCTGGCTCTGCCTTTCCCCACCTGCTTTCCTGATGGTGCGGGACGCCATGGTGGCCGGGTGTGTTTGTTGACCTTGCTCTGCTGACCAGCTCCCAAAGTATGAGCTCAAGCTATGGACACAGCAGTTCAGGTTCTTGCGCCATTGATTGCCAGACTTTCTCTTCCTTCTGTTCCTTTGACGATCAGTGCAGGTTGTGATGATGATTCAGGGTCTTCTTATCTCCTGAGATGATGGAGACCTTTTACAAAACAACCTTGCCATGGACTCTGTGTGCCTCTGTAAAGACAGCGGCCCTCAGCCACGTGTGGCTGATGGGT